>NC_045767.1:2630000-2930000 GCF_008692025.1 Phocoena sinus | reverse complement strand
AGCGGCCTCTTGCAGGAGGCTCAGGGTGAAGTCGCCCTGCCCTCGGCCCACTCTGCACGCCCACAGGGATGCCTCCTGTAACGTGGTCACTAGGCACGCGGACGTGGGCAGCATAGGGAAAGTGTGTGTGTGTGTGTGTGTGTGTGACAGAGAGAGGGAGGGAGGGAGGGACGGGGGGAGAGAGGAGGAGGGGAGATAAAGCAAATATGGCAAGTGTTAACATTTGGGAGACTGGAACGAAGGGCACGCCGGAATTCTTTGTAGTTTTCCTGCAACTCTTCCCGAAGTCTGAAATTCGTCAATGTGAAAAAAGCTAGAAGTTAAACAGCACAGGGTGTCCGGTCTGCAGACCACACGGCAGCCTGCTCGGAGGCCAGGAGCCCCGAAGAGAGCTCCGCGTCCCAGCCCTGAGCTCTGCAGCCCCTGGCAGGTGCCCCCTCCACCTCAGGGCCACGTGATGGGCAGGAATGGTGGGTCGGACCCCTCCATCTCTCTCCCAACCCCTTCCCGGTGAGCCTCCCTGTACTGTGGACTGAAGACCCCCAAACAAGCAAAACCCGCAGGAGACCCTGGCCGAGGGTCCCTGATGGGTTCAGTGTGCAGTCAGACTGCCCTTGTGGCACTTCGCTGCTGGCGTCATGTGGCCAGCCCCGCCCCGTCCCAACCCCAAGGTAGCCCTGGACCCCTGTCCACGTGGCCATGTGTGGCACTCTGTGCTCTTAGGTCATCGTGTCCAAAACAACTTGCAGCCCGGCACAGAGCCTCCACCCCGCAATGGGCCCCCCCACCGCCCCGCCTCAGAGCCCAGCCCGTCCTCCTCCCCGGCGTGGTGCCGGGCGTTCGTTATCTGGGGTCCAGGAAGACTGCTGGACAGACTGATGGTTTAATCAAGAAAGAACCAGCTGATGTGAACCGTCCATGCTCTTCCCTTGGTGGCCCACTTACGGCTCATTTTCCTAAGTCTGGATTGGGGAGCTGTGCTGAGGTTGACATTTCTGTGTCAACTAAATGCTTTGGCTTTCTGAGAGGGTCACTTCTTCCAGGAAGCCTTCCCTGATGCCCTTAGACTGGGTGAGGTGCCTCCTCTGGGCTCTCACGTGCCCCCAGGCCTCCGTCAGTCATGACTCTCATTTCATTGTGCAGACTTTGACAGTTCCCGGGCCAGAAGCGTGTGTGTGTGTGTGTGTGTGTATGTGTGTGTGTGTGTGTGTGCGCGCGTGTGTGTGCGTACGTGTACATGTGTGTGGTGTGTATGTGTGTACGCATACGTGTATTCCCTGTCATGATTCCAAAGTTTAGAATAATTTCTGATAAATGATAGGTGTTCGATTATTATTTGTTGAATGAACGAATGAATGACTATAGGTTATTCTTACATTTCTTATTTTATTTGATTTTTAGAAAGAGGATCCATAGTGTTGGCTGTTCTGACAGTACTAATCCGTGCATTAGTCTGCGAGGATTGCTGTAACTGATAACCACCAACTGGACAGCGTAAAGCAACAGACATTTCTCTCCCAGTTCTGATGCCAGAGTCTGAGACCGAGGTGTCTGCAGGGTTGTGTCCCTCTGGGGACTCGGGGGGACCTGTCCCAGGCCTCTCTCCCAGCTTCCGAGGCTCCAGTAATCCTTGGCTTGTACACACGTCACCTGTTCTCTGCCCCTGTTGTCACCTAGCTTCTCCCTGTGTGTCCGTGTCCCTCTTCTTCTAATAAGGACTCCAGTCACTTGATTTAGAGCCACCCTAATCAAGTATGACCCTGCCTTAACTAACTACATCTGCATAGACCCTACTTCCACATAAGGTCACCCTTGGGCGTGGGGCTTAGGACTTGGACATCTCCTTTGGGGGACACTATCCACACCTCTGTACCCCGTTTTCCAGCTCTGTGTGAGAGGAGCTCATGGGCACAGATGAAGCTGCAGAGCTGGGGGCAAGGGGCCCATCACACCAGCCTGGGCCACAGGAGGCAGGATTCGGAGATGGGCACCCGGCTGAGCCACTTCCTGGAAGTAATGAGGTCGGGAGGCTGTAACTCTTCCTGCCGCCGGAGACTTCCTGGCAGACACTGGACAGGAGGACAAACGAGCACCAAAGCAGGCCTCCCCGCCCAACGGGCCACGGAAAGTCAGCTGCTGCCTTGACCCCGCTGACCACCTCTGGAGAACCACTGCTGCTCGAGAAGCCAGGCCTGGGGCCCACCGCCTACCCACACAGAGATTCCGTTCCTACCCATAGCCCTCGGGGTAGGGGCTGCAGGAGCACAGAGGGTGAGGGCTCCTGGCTTAACCCCCATCCCAGAGCTCAGAGTAGGGACCTGGACCAGGACCTGGTGGGGGCCATAAGAACTGAGGACTTCCTGGAGGAGGTGATGGGTGCACCAAGCCCCAGGGAGTAGTGGGGGCTGGCCAGATGGACGTGGGTGGGAGCTGGGGGGTGGGGATGGAGGGAGAGGGTTCCGGTAAAGGCCTGCAGGAGAGAAGGAGAGGTGGATGGCCTGTCTGGGTCCCGAACGAGGTTGAGTCTGCCGAGCCTGGAACACTGCGGGCAGATCTGGGAGACGGGGTCGTACACAGCGTGTGGACTTCCTGCTCTTGGTGCCCGTGGAGCCCAGCAGCCCAGGCCAGCACTGTGTGGGCAGAGGAAGGGTGGGGCAGAGGAGATGCCCCGAGGCAGCCGTCTGGTCACTCAGCTGCCATCTCCCCAGCACCTGCCTTGTGTCAGGGGCTGAGTTACCCGCTTGGGGACTGGTGGTAAGAATTGGGCCTTCTCCCCAGGGTCCCATCTCCTGGGTGCACTTAGGGACCCTGGGCTGGCCCTGCATCAGTGGTCCTCGGAGTTTGCCCAGGGAAGTCAAGTTACGGGGGCGCAGACGGGCAGCCCCAAGTCTGTGAGCTGAGGAGGTACAGCTGCGTTCACTTGTGCTCCGGGAACTGCTCCCGGCGTGGAATTCTGGGGTTCTCCCCACCCCCCCATCGTGGGGCTGATTTTCCCTTAATTACCTCTTTAAACACCTGATCTCCAAATACAGTCACAGTCTTGGGTGCTGAGGCTTAGGACGGCCACGTAGGAATTTGGGGGAACACAACTCAGCCCTCAACAAAGGTACAGACACGAGTCTGGCATCTGGGAGAGAGGTCTGGCCGGGAGGCAGAGGGCCGCAAATGTGGGTGAAGGGGCGTACACACGATGCTGTGATGGCATCCTGCCCATTTCTGAAAGCAGGGCATGGATCAACAACGAGCTCCGAGCTGGTCACCACACGGCCGGCGTAAGCGTCAGCAGGCCGGGCAGGTCCCGGAGGTGACAGGCCCGGGGGAAGCCGCCGCCAAGCTCCGTGCTCAGGGAGAGCCCCGCCGACCTCACGCTCCCACCTGGAACCCCTTCCTGGGGGTGGCCCTCTAGTCTGGGGTCCAGGAGGAGCCCTGCTTCTTCCCCAAATCTCCTGAGTGTCTGCATGGCGCAGGTAGAAACGGTTCACTCTCCTTCCTCAGTTGGGTTGCTGAAGGGCTGGGACCAACTTGGGGTCCCTTCATGCAAGTGGCAAGATGTCAGGGACGTGCACCAGGTCACACGAGGGCCACACCCGGTCCCCTGACCTAATCTGATCTTTGCTAGGGCTTCCTCCTTCATTAGAATCACATCGTCATTGTTTGGACGTTACCATCCACCTGCATTTTAAAATTCGTTAAGTCTGTTAACAATTCGGTTCAAGGATTCTTTGACAGTGGAGACCTCCCCTGGCCAGCGTTACAGAGCTCTGCCTTAACCTTGTGCCCACTATGGGTGGCCAGTGGCTGGAGAGAACCTACAGGCTGCACCGAGCTGGTCCCCCCCCCCCGGGATGGAAGAGGAGGTTCCAGAAGCCCCCAGCCCCACCCACCTGCAGGGCCTTCAGCCCGTGGGGAGGGGGGGAAGCTGACAGCATCTTGCGGACCACCTACCATGAACCCCATGTTAATATTTCCGCTCTTCACCCTCAGCCAAGCCTGAGCAGTGAGGCTTTTGTTCCCATTATACAGATGGAGGCACTGAGGCTTGACTCAGTAAGAAACTCAGCCAGGGTCGTGCCGCTAACACTGGTCTCTGAACACAAAGCCCACGCTCCTGGCCGTGAGCACAGGAAGAGCTCACCTGGGGAGACAGCCGTGCGCTGTGGAGGAATACTCAGGGTTAGCAAGACCCGTGAAGCCCCCTGGGGGAAGGCGTGGTACAGAATGACAGCCCCCCGGAGAGGTCTGCGTCCTAATCCCCGGCGCCTGTGGATATCTCAGGCTACGCAGCAAGGGTATTTATTGATAGATTGCTAATCTTAATTAATTGCTGGTCTCAAAACACAGGATGACCCTAGGCTGTCATGGGGTCTGGGGGACCCCAAGGCAGCCACGGCCCTTCAGTGTGCAGGAGAGAGGAGAAGGGTCAGAGGGACGGACGTGAGAGGCTTGTCCCGCTGCTCCTGGCTCTGCAGCTGGGGGAAGGGCCGAGAGGCAAGGAGCACAGGCGGCGCTGAACACGGCCTTGTGGACACCTTGATTCTATCCCAGTGAGACCACGTTGGACTTCTGCCCTGCAGAACTACAGAAGAGTACGTGTGTATTGTCCGGGTCACTAGGTAACTAGTTGACTGGGTACCTCCTTAGGTCGACCACAGAGAACTGATAGAACTCATTTCCCTTCTCTGTACAAAGGGACAGCTGACACATGCTTCGCAGGGGTGTGGGATGGCCGAGGGCCGTTAATTCCCTGAGCCCCTCTCACCATCAGGAGCCCCGGATTGGTGGGTGCTGTCCCCAGTTCCTCACCACCCCCCCATCTCGAGGCCTGAAAATGGGAGAAGCCTGCAGGGATCTCGTGGCCGGGACTCCCAGGGGCCCCCGGACAGGGGAGCAGGTCTTGGGGCACTCCAGCTGCCGGCCGAGGGGACGGGGTGCTGCCAGATACCCCCGGCTGCAAAGAGGGAGGCGGGGCTCCTGACTCTGCCTGCGGGACCCTAGGGGACCCCTCGGTTTGGTCTGATAGCAGATCATCAGGCTGAACCCAGGTTTCGTAGGGCCAGGATTTATGTAATTTGGGGGACAAGGCTCTTTAAGAAGAAGAATACAAAACTGTGCGCAGACCCCGTTAACTCCTCCCCAGCCTCCCGCCTGAGTGTTTCCCCGTTTCCTGCAGCGGCTGGTGCCAGAGTGAGAGCCCCCGGCGCTGTCGGGAAGGACCCCAGGGAGTTGGCAGACCCCAGTGAGGTTAGTAACCCGGGCTCTCAAATCTCCCTGAGCTCTGTGCGGGTGGAGGCCATGCCCTTCGTACACGCGAGGGCCCAGCTTCGGGCATGAGTGTTTCGATGCCTCGCACGGGGTGCTGATTTCTCTCTGGGTCCACCTCTTCCTGCCTCCGGACCCATAAGGAGGTTCTGATACCAGCCCAGACCCGATCTCCTAGGTGCATCTGCTTTTGCATTGACCCAGCTGGGAAGGCTGGTGGTCCAAAGGGGAGGGGCTGGAGTTCCGCCCCTGCATCTTCCGTGTCTGTGTGTCTGTCTCTCATCTCGTCACCTTCCCCAGGGATGTGCTATTGTCTTGTGTTTACCATCTTAGTGGGACGAGGGGCCATTATAGGGCTTCGGGTTGACCTCTCTCCCTGTAACGGCTCTTGGCTCAAAGGTCAGATGACCAATGCAGGGACGCTGCCAGGTGTTTTCCCACTTTTTAAAAAATTGTGCTAAAATATACACATAATGTAAAACTTAGCATTTTAATCACTTTTAAGTGTATAGTTCAAGGGCATTAAAGGTTATTCACATTTTTTAATCGAATGGAAGATTCTTCACATTCCATAGTGTCTTCAAAAGTTCCGCACAGACGATTTCACATAATAACCCTTTCTCCTCCCCACCCCTAAGTTGCCCCTCCCCCTCCCTTCTCCCTATATATCTGTGAGTTCTCTACAACTGTGAGTCTGTTTCTTTTTAAAAACACTTTTATTTTGTATCGGAGTATAGCTGATTTACAATGCTGCTTATTTTCTCTTCTGTCCACCTATACAGTCTGTTGTATTTTTTACGTTCCACATACTGTGATGTCATGCAGTATTTGTCTTATTTTCTGTTCTGTCCACCTATACAGTCTGTTGTACTTTTTGCGCTCCACATACTGTGGTATCATATACAGTATTTGCCTTTCTCTAGACTTTTCACATTGTTGGGCGAACATCACCATCATTCATTTCCAGAACTTTCTTGTCTTCCCAAGCTGAGACTCTGCCCCCACGAAACAATAGCCCCCATTCTCCCTCTCCCCCAGGTCTCTGGCAACCTCTAGTCTAGGCTTCTTTCTCTGTGAATGTCATTACTCTAGGTGCCTCATCTAAGTGGAATTGTCACCCGGGGGCAACCCGAGGGTCCCTAACCCGCTCCTAAACTACCTCTATAAAACACAAGTACACCTGCCTTAGGCAAGGAGGCAAGGAGGCAAGGAAGCAAGGAAGCCCCTCATTTCTAATAAAAAACCCTCCCTCTGGGCAAATTTGCAGAAAACCCAAACTGGCTGTATCTTCGAGCTGTGCTTACACGGCAGGAACAAGTAACTACGAGAAACTCGAATGTGCTGGCTGGACTTCAAAATTGGGACGAAGGTGGCTCTACAGCTCATTAGCATCTCATTTTAATGCTAAAATTCCCCACCTGGTTGGTGGCTTGTGGGTACCACACTTCTGACCCAGACGCTGAAGCATCCTAAAGGGGCAGGAAAGAGGCTCAACCCCCGTTCCGGGAAGTCACCACCTGTTTCCGTGAACCTCAGTGGCAACAATCTAGGCCCCTTACCGCTCCTTCAGCCCCTTCTATAAAAAGATCGTCCTTCTACACTCGGGGAGAAGGTGCTTCCAGAGCACGAGTTCCCCCTTCTCCATTCCTTGGTCAGCGGATAAAGTGTCTTGTCTGCTGCTACAAATTGTCACTTTGCCTTCCGGCTGGGAGCAATCCCCGGGCAGGGAAGAAGTGAAGGAAATGTCGGTGACAGAATCACACAGGATCTGTGCTCCCGTGTCTGGCCGATTTCACCCAGCATCACGTCCTCAAGGCTCACCGTGTATAGCAGGGGCTTTGTCCGGTTACGGTCTGTCTCCTGTCCTTTACCCTACATTCTGGGACTGGGGAAATAACTGTGGGGTATGTGCACGGGCCCACTGGACACTCCGTGAGAGGAACTGGACTGACTCCATCTAGCCCTTGACCTCCCTATGTCCCCACTCAGACCTGGGGACCGTGGTGGCCTTTGGGATCCCTGGGGATTCACATCAGTTCACAGTCATTGTCTAGCAACCCCTAGAAGGCAGATGTGATGGTCCATTGTATGTGTTAACGTGACCGGGCCACGGGGTCAACGGGATTCTGGGTGTATCTGCCAGGGGCTTTCTGGATGAGCTTCGCATTTGTATCAGGAGACTGGGCAAAGCAGACTTCCCCCCCCCCCACCCCCGCCGACCCCCTGCCCAGTGTGGGTGGGCCTCCTCCCACCCTGAAGGTCTGGTGAGAACAGAAGAGGCTGAGTGAGAAGGGCCTTCGCCTGCCTGACGACAGAGCTGGGACATCCGTCTCCCGCCCGGGGACTGGAGCCTCCACCTTCAGTGTGGCTCCAAAATCATGTGAACCAGCCCCTGATAACAACTCACAAATCTCTGCATATCTCCGTCCTGGCGCCTTCTGTTTCTCAGCCGAACCTAGACTAATACAGCCGGGTATGTTCTCTCCGGCGCACGTCCCCTCGGACGGCCTCAGGTCGCCTCTGGCGGAGGAATGGGAGGGAACACAGTAAAGGGCGGGCCACGCCACAGCCTAAGGGCTTCGCTCACCAGACCTGGAGCTTTCCCACTTACCGGTGGACAAGTATTTATTTGCGGGTGACCCCAAGAAGTAGGCTGTGGGCGTGAAGAAGTGAGACAGAGAAGGGAGGAAAGCCGAGAAAGCTTGGTGGATGGGGGAGTTACCCCTGTAGACAGCCGGGACTCAGCCCTGCCAGGGGCCCTTGGAGACATGGCACAGAGAACACCCCAGGGCGTATCGATCAGCTCCTCCCCGTCACTGATTGCAGCTGGGTCCTGGGGAAATGAACTCCTTGGCGTTTCTGCCCTACAAGTGGCCTGAGTTTGCTCCCAAGGCCAGCGAGAGGCCATAGGGAGAAGACGCAGTTGTTTGGGGCAGAAAGCGGTAGACGTTTCTGGAAACTGTCCCCCAAAGGAAATTGAGGCCTCTGGGTGGGCGGAGGAGACGAAGGGACAGACAGACAGCTCGTGTCATCAGCATGAAAAGGGTGATGGGTTTCTCATACCAGATTTCCGCCTTTTGCTAGGGAAACAGCTCCTTTTGAAGCTTATGAGTAACTATCCCCTTAAAAGTGTCCCCCATTCTCTCATTTAGCTCTGCTGGTTGGCAGGGGTAGGGGGTGGGAGTGGATTTGGAGACTTCTGCCCCAAGGACAGTTCCCAAAACGACTCTTTTTTTAATATATAAATTTATTCATTTTTATTTGTTTTTGGCTGCATTGGGTCTTTGTTGCTGTGCGCGGGCTTCTCATTGCCGTGGCTTCTCCCGTTGCAGAGCATGGACTCTAGGCGCGCCGGTTTCAGTAGTTGTGGCACACGGGCTCAGTAGTTGTGGCGCACGGGCTCAGTTGCTCCGCGGCATGTGGGATCTTCCCGGACCAGGGCTCGAACCCCTGTCCCCTGCATCGGCAGGAGGATTCTTAACCCCTGCGCCACCAGGGAAGCCCCCAAAATGACTCTTTTAGAGACCTCTTCCTCTAGTGCAAAACGTTACGGCCATGCAATCCTTAATCAGAGCGGTCATCTCTGACCAGTGCGAGGGGCTTTGAAAAACGTAACCAACAAATTCACCCAGTAGAAAAAAAAATGAATGCTTCCCTTAATAAGCGGCTGTCTGAGAGCCAAGGGCCGGTACGCCTGTGCCATTAATGACAACAGACTGTTATTCGTTTGTATTCTGCGTCTTAAAGGAAAATCTATACGTGCAGAGCCCGTGAGGGAACAGCTCGGCGCTCATTTGCTTCCCAAATCTCTCTGCATTATTCAGGAGACTAATGAATTTGTCTTGTCCAGCGGTCTTATTGTCTGGACACATTTTGGAAATAGAGAGTAAGTCCCGCAGCTGAAAATAACTGCACGTAATCCTGCAGTCTCCCGAAGCGGTGATTTCAGGGCTTGGGTCTGGGGTGTGTGGAGACACCGCGTGGACATTTGGGTATATCTCTCACAATGAGAAACGTGCAGGGAGATTCTGCCTGAAGTCACTGGAGTGTCATTCTAAAAACATTTGGAAGATTCTGTGGCGCTTCCTAGGGAAGAAATGTCACTTGCAGAACCACAGAGAAGCAGGGGTCATGAGCCTGATGGTGTCCCAAACACCACCCAGGCTCTGGAAGACCTCTGCTTGTCCAATCACCCATCCGACAGGCATCACTGTGCAGGCACTGGGCTGAATTCTGGGCACATAGATGGCAGCCGAGCACAGGGGACTCACCACCCAGTGTTCCCTGAGCATCAGGCAGAGGCCAGCGTCTCTGAGACTTCTAGAACTCTCTCAGGGCAGGTCAAGGTGCAGGAACGACCACGCAGGGCCATTCTCAGCCTCGGGGCAGCTCGCCTTTACACCCTGCTGTGGCCTGGAAGAGGTCCAGGATAGGGTCCCAAAGGCCTGAGTCCAAAGCCCACACCCATCACGTGCTAGCGGCGGGGTCCAGTAATACAGATGTTATGGGCCGAATTGTGTACCCCCGAAATGTACATGTCGGAACCCTAACCCCCAAGACCTCAGGACGTGACTATATTTGGAGAGAGGGTCTTTAAAGAGGGGATTAAGGTAAAATGAAGTCATTAGGGTGGGCCCAATACAATAGGACACCCGTCCTCGTAAGAGGAGATTAGGACACAGACATAATACCCGGTGAGGACACGGAGAAGACGACTGCCTGCGGCTGAGGCGAGAGGCCTCAGGAGGAACTTACCTGCCCTCATCTTATCACGGACCCCCAGCCTCCAGGACCGTGGAAGATCAATCCTGTCATTTAAGCCCCCGGCCTATGGAAGTTTGTTACGGGGCCCGAGCTAGCACAGCAGGCATTTGAAGCCCAGCCTGGGGTCTCACAGAGCCGCCTGCGAGCCCAGGCAGGCAGTGGACACACACTCTGATGTGTCCAGAGGCTGCTCTGAGGTCGCTGTCTTGGACGTGGTCCTTCAGCACCTTCTCTGCTGTCCTCCGTCTCAATCGGAGCCCTTCGGGCCCGTCTAGGCTGTGTCCTCCCTCCGACTGGATTTACGCCCGGGCCCGGATGAGTCAGGGGCTCCAGGCTGGCGAGATGGCCGACACCCGCCTCCCCCGCCCAGCGCTGTGATTTCGCCGGGACAGTTAAGTGGAGCGCTCAGCCGCTAATTGCTGTGCTGGTGCTGGGGGCGGGCAATTAGGGCTGGCTCAGCAGGTGTGAGCTCAGAGAGGTCTCTGTGGGGCGGGACCCACACCGCCTGCCTGCCAGCCAGGAGGGCTCCCCTGCGGTCTGGAGCGCCAGGGAACGCTGGAATGCTCTGCAGAGCTGCCCCTCCTCCGTCACTCCCATGGCCCCAGCCCAGTGCCCCCGTGGTACAGACCCCGGTTGGTGTGAGCGGTGGGGCTCTTCTGTCCCAGCTGATACGGCGCTAAGGTGACTGCATACGATCAACGTCTTCGTACAGAGGCCGGGTCCTGACCCTGGAGAGAACAGAAGCCATGAGGCATCTTTCACCTGATTTTAACCCCCAAACGTGTGGTCTCTAACACAGACCTCCAGACAGCACCGCCTTCACCCACCTTCTTGTTAATCACAATTAACTTCTTAGCACCATTACGGTCCCCTTTGATAGGCTGATGAAAATAATGTGTACGTTCTAAAGTGTTATTGAGATACTCAGATAAGGACGCTTCAGAATGGTGCCCTTCAATATTTGCTGTTATATCAAAACAGTCGAAATTACACATGCTTTTGATCGTGTCTGGTGTGTCCGATGTTGGCTGATAAAACACAGCAGTGGGCTGACACGATATCGGGCAACATTTCAACACCCGCACCCAATACTGAATTTAGGAATTTAACTTATCCCTGGTTTTTGAGGTCTTCAATGATCCCTTATCACAGCCTCCAGCCTTCAGAAATTTTTTTTAGAGCTAAACAAATTAAACAGTTTTATAAAAGCAATTTTACAAATTTCGACACGTACGAGGAGGGAGGAAGAAAAGAAAGAAGTGGTAGAAAGATACCCTGTAGAAAGACGGGGCAGGTGCTGGAGGCCAGGAAGCCCAGAACGAGCTGGGGGAGGGACAGTAGCAGAAAAAAGGAGGAGAAAGCCCAGAGCAGGCATCCCAGAGGTGGGGACAGCACACACCTCACACTCAGATCTGTTCTTTAAGGGCGACCCCACCAGCCGAGACTTGAGCTGGATCTGCTACGGGAGTGGTACTAGTAGGACAGGCTGCCCGGGCGGGAACCAAAACGCCAGCAGCAGGCGAGCGCGGGAAGGCTGCGGTGGCAGAGCTGAGCGCCGGCTGGGTCTCCTGGGCCGTGAAGGGAGAGATGCCACACGCATTGAATGCCTAGTTGCAGGGACAGGTGGCTGCAGGTGCAGCCTGGGCTGTGGAAACGGGGAAACCCTCTGTACCAGCAGGGTCCAGGGCACACCTAGGACCTCGGTCCAGCTCTGCACACGGCCCAGCTGAGAGGTGGGCACTCGCCCCCGGGGCCGCCCTGAGCTCTTGGAGGCCAGACGCTCCTTCACCCTTGCACCTCCACGGGGTGCTGGGATCAGCGTTGATCCGGGACCTGAGCGCTGGCCCCATGCTGGGCGCCTCACCGGCATTATCTCATTTATCCGCACAGCCCCCCAGCAAGGAGGTACAGCCAAGCCCGCCCCATGGGAAGAAGCCGAGGCTCAGGGGTCGAAGCTGCTGGGCTGCGGGGCTTACAGGAGCAGAGACGGGCTTGTAATCAGGTGTTGCCTCGGAAGCCAGGCGCTCCCTCCTGACATCTCGTGCACGCCTGCTGCCCAGTCTCCACTGAATGAATGCACGGCTGAATGAGCAGTATGTTTCCACGTGTGGCTGCAAAAAGCTGGTCTTATTTAATTAATGACTGGCTCTGTAATTGCCGTTTCAATGCACACTGTGTACCGCCGACTGCGATGGGCTTTCTAGACAATTTTGGCGCCAGTGGCCTAATGTGGAAGCGCCGTGCCTGCCGAGGGACCCACTGCTTCATCCATCAAGCATCTCCTGCCCAGCGCCGTGGATCAATACCTGCTCCCACACCGAGGCGACCCCCAGCCCACCCCGCTCACTGCGATTCTCTCCAGAGGTGCTGGCGTTTCCTCCACGCTGGGATCGCAGGAAGGGCAGCCTCCGTGGCCTGGTCAGAGGCTGGGCAGGCGGCCCCTGTGCTATCTGACCCCCACCGACCTCCCCCAGCCCCGCTCCCCCTGCACGCGCACACCTTCCCCCCCGGCAGAGATGAGCAGGCTCCTGGCCTGGTTGCTTCTCTGTTCCCAGCCTCCCAGCCTGCTTCCCCTCGTCGGAATGCTCATGTGTCTCGAACGGGTGTTCACCTGTCCCCAAGCGTGAGCCTTGTCACCCCCATCAGCACTTTCCCATGACCTGTTCATGGACCTACCTCCCCCACCAGAAGCCTGGGCATCTGTATCCTCTCAGGGTCCCTGGTGCACAGGACGGCACTCAGTGGGCATGAACCACGGAGCAAGCAAAGGTGAGATGGTGAAGCCACAGGGGGGTCCGTCAGAGACCACCCTCCAGGAGATGGCAGCTGGACAGGTAGGGGGACATCAAAGAGTTCACAGCTGTCCTTGACCCTGTTGTAGGTGGAATTGTGTCCCCAAGAAGTTGTCTGAGCTCTGGTGCCTGTGCCCTTACTTGTAAGTTATTTAAAGTTGCCCTTGGTTTACTTATCTGTTAAACAGGGTGACACTCCTCATTCATTCCACAAATATTAATTGAGCATCTATTACATTCCTGGGCCTTATCAGGGCGCTGTACCCAGCAATGAGCAAAACAACTAAAAAGTCCTGCCCTGTGGAATTGTTATTTACTGGGGGAGGCAGATGCGACACAGGGAATGGATGCCATAAATATTCTACCAGATAGTGACAAACCCTGGGGAAGAGCAGGCAGGAGAGGGGGTGGGGAGTGAGAGGGGGAGTGAAAGCTTCGATGAAGTCATTGAGGAATTCCTCCGAGAAGGAATTCCTGGAGAATGCAGCCCTGGAGAAGGTAAGGGTGCAGCCCTCACAGAGAAGCTTGTCCAATGTTTTCGTGAAGATTAAACAATGTGATTTTTGAAATAGTGGGTAAATCATGCAAATAAACAATCCCCCCTCGAAGTTGATGTAGTTTCCTTGTTTAAACCCATTACAGTTTCTGGCAGAACAAGGCGCCCTGCAAGGACAACGTTGTCTGCTTATCAGAATGCCGCGGCGGCAACGGGGGCCAGGAGTCCGGGAAGTGTGCAGAGGGTGAGCGAACCACACCTGGGGCCACTTTTCCTGGGGGGCATTTGCTCTTCTGGGCAAGAAACCGAGATATGGGCTTGTCCTGGGAAGAAGGATCTGCTGGGTTGGGTGCAGCTAAAGAACCCACCAGAGCTTTTGGTGGCTTGCAGAGCTAGAGTGATGAAATTAGAGGCTTTGGGGGTTTCAGAAACATGGGCCATTTCCCTGTCAAGATTTTTGCCAGATTCTGAAGCTGCTGGGGAAATAGAGAGGGTAAAAAGTTGGTCAAAACCTCTGAAAAGCAGAATAGAATTTTCCTCAGTCTTGTGGGTTAAAGAGACCAAGACCCACCAGAACGAGAAGCTCAGTGAACATCACAAGCTCCCAGCTAGAGATCTGGAGGGCTGCAATGGGAGAACAGGGGATCCAGAGGTAGGCAGTGCCTTCCGAAACCTGAAACCCAGGCCAACAGGCATCAGCTCCTAAGCTGATTGGTCCCACACTTCTTCTGCCTGTCAGAGGAAATAAAGAATCCTCTCAGGTAGAAAATAAAGTCACCTGGAGCTGCTACAATTTTGTATACAATATCTGCCAACACATGAAGCCAAGAGGCAGAGTCATATGTAAGAAAGCCACGAGGGGCCAAACAGGCAACAGAAACAGATCCAGTGTTCACCCAAGTACTGGAGTAAGTGGGCAAGAACTCCTAAATAACTATAATTGACATATATGTAAAACTAGTAAATTATGGAGTAAATTCTCTTCAACTGAGAATTAAAATATAAAAAACATCAAATAAAAAGAAACTAGAAATGAAAAAAATCTAAGATTAATAACTCAGGAGATGGACATTACAGCTGGATAGACATAGCAGGAGGCAGTAAAGTATTTGTGAAATGGAAGAGAGGTCAATAGAGAATATAGAAATTATAGCACATAGAGAAAAAAAAGGGGATTGCATAAAAGAGCATGTGGGATCTATATACATCTCCAATATAGGTGGGATAGGAGCCCCAGAAGGAGAAGAGAGAGAGAAAATGGGACAGAAGAAAATTCGAAGCAATCTTGACCTAGAATTTTCCAAAATAGCTTTAAGAAATAAACTCACAAATTCAAAAGGCTCTGCAAAGCCCAAGGAGGAGAGATTAAAAAAACAAGAACACACACACACACACACACACACACACACACACACACCAAAAAAAAAAAACAAGAACACACACGCAAAAATGATATCTGGGCACACCACAGGAAAACTGCTGAAAAAGACAAAGAGAAAATCTTTACGACATCCAGAGAGGAAAATAACACATTGCATGTATTACCTTTAGGAAAACAGTGACGAGAAAACAGACTGGCTTCCCAAGTAAAGAAGGGAAGCCAGAACACAATGGAATAGCCTCTTAAAACACTGAAAGAAGTTATCTGGACTCTATACCCACACAGAATATCCTTTAAAATGAGAGTGAAAGATATTTTTAGACAAACAAAAACTTGCTTTCTTTGTCACTGGCACACTTGCACTAAAGGAAATAATACAGAGGATACTGTAGACAAAAGGAAGGTAATCTGGCCAAAGCACATGAGTGCAGAGAGGAAAGAACAGTAAAGAAAGGGCAGTCATGTTCATAAATGTATATGATTATCGACTGTTCAAAGCAATAATAACGTGTTATGGGGTTTAAAATGTATGTATAAACAAAAGGCCAGAAATGATCATGTAAAAGATGGGAAGAATAAATGGAATTAAAGGGTTTTAAGGCTCTAACACCATCAAGTAGTGGCAAAAAAGAATCAATTCTATGAGACTGTAATGAGGGAATAATGTGTTTTAATTTCTAGGTCACAACTGACACTAAAGAGTTAATAGAGAGAAATGGGGTAATTTTTAAAAGGGATTCATTCAAAGAAGGCAAGAAAGGAAAGAAAAGGGAGGACAAATAGGAAACAAATAGTAAGTAGTTAGTTATAATCCAATGATATCAGTAATCACATTACATGTAAATGGACTAAATACTCTAAGTAAAAGTAGAAGATTGTCAAGCTGGAGAAACCCTTCACAAACCACACATTTTGTGTCAGACAAAGTTACTCCTCTTTAGCAGAGACTTCAAATTCCTGCCCATCATGGTTCTTATGCACCTGTCAAGCCTCGTTTGAGACACTACCCTCCCTGTACCTCATGCGCCAGAAACACCAAAATGCTCATGCAATTCAAAATATCAGACCTCTGTGCCTTTACTCATGCTGTCCTCTCTGCCTGGAATATCCCCCTCCCAGGCTCTCCCACCCTCACCCCAAATACACACACACGTACGCTCACCCATTCTTTGCCTGGGTCATGACTTGAGGCCCAGATCAGGTGAAACCACATGCCACAAAACCCGTTGCCCTCTTCTTTCCTCCAATCCACACTTCTCATGGCCTTTACACTGTCAGCCACTGTCTGTTTACTCTTCCCACTGTGCGGAAGCCCATCAAGAGAAGGGACCACAAGCGTCCGCTTATTGCAGTTGGGTGCCAGGCAGTGCTACTCCCTGCTGAGAATAGTAACGATGATCAGGCTGACATTGGTGGGCCCTTGACAGGTGCCGGACACTGCGCTACAGGCTTCTCATGCATTGTTATTCAGTCCCCACTGTTACTACACCACTGTACAGATAAGGAAGCCAGGGCTTGCAGAAGTAGACAACCCCAGAACCACGGGCTAGGAAGCACTTTGCAGCGGCTTACGGCTGTACTTAACAAGTGAAGGGGAGGGGGCGTGAGAGGTCTAGGAGCTGGGGGAGCACAGGACAGGGGCAGCCAGCCTAACCACTGGAGTCCCGGAGGGCTTCTCGAGGAGGCATTTAAGCTCAGACCCAGAGATGGATGGGTAGGAGCTGGGGGATGAGGACGGAGAGCGTTCCACGCAGTGGGAGTGACCTGTGTGTGGTCCCAGAATCGAGACAAAGTCCACGTCAGTCAAGCTGCCGAAAGCCTTACGTGGTGGAGTCTCAGAGTGAGGAGAGCATGGTGGGAGTGGTGTCCAGCGAGGAGGGTGTCCTTAATGTCCTTGTCATTCGAGTGCCTGACACACCGTTGGTGCTCAGTGAATTATCTTGGGACCAAGTTGAACTCGCCAGTGACCCAGCCATCGAAAGATAAACGCTGCTTGGATCCAGGAATCCAAGCTCATTTCAGGCCCTTGGAGTTTTACAGCAGAGCCTGGTCCTAGGTGGAGGGGGGCCAGGCCCTCCGAGTGCACTGGACACTCACCTCTTCCTGCAATCCTGTATCCACCCTCTGAGGCCAAGGTATCACAGATGGCGGCACTGGGGCTCAGAGCATCCCAGTCCCCCCTCACGCGCTGCCTGGACCTGCTGGCCCAGCTACACGGCTTCCTGCTTCCCACCCCAGCCTGCTTCTGAGCCTCAGTTTCCCTGGCTGTGGGGCAAGGAGGTCGGACCACCCAGCTCTAAAGGTCCCGGATGTTCCGTGGGCCCCTTGCGATCTGCCAGGACTAGTGCCCTACATCCTTTATGTAGAGCTTTGCCACGAGACCATTTTGTCTTTTCCGAGGCTGTCATCCCCTCCCTGAGCAAACACTCTGCGCTCCCCTGAGCCATTTCTCCCCTCCTCCCACATCACAGTATCAATATTCACACGGAACTGGCTCCCATCCCCCCCCCCCCCCCCCCCCCGCATCACCAGGTACGCAGAGATGCAGAGTTAATTCCTGAGCAATTAAACCCATTAACAAGCAGTGATTCACAGCCTTCAACCTGGAGGCCTTCGTCATTACGGAGTGTTAACCAGGGCAAAGCAGTGCCTCCTTAACCCTCTGCATGACGTGTTGGCTGCTGCGGGGACACCCGGACACCAGCAACTTCAAAAATGCCCCGGAAACCAACTGCCACCCTACCCCTCCCCAGCACCCCGTGCCCACCCACCACCGTCCCACACCCCCCAGGTACCGACGGACCTGGGAGCGTGGCGCTCAGAAGGTCTCGGCGGGGCAGACGTACCTTGCCAGCCCTGGCGGTGTCTCCCCCCTCCACGTTCAGCGGATGTCAACCGCCCGCTGCTGATTGGGAGCGATTGTTTTCAGCGTGGAGTCAGCCAGGAATGGATTTATCAAACTGTTAACTGTGCTTATCGCAAATCACTTTAATGATGTGTTAACATTTAATTAGATCGCTACCGAATGCTTCAGATTACGCATAGTACCCGTGAACCTGACCATCAGAGCAAACACGGTCACGGGAAATGGGACTTGTGCCCCTGGCCTAGGCTGGACGCAGGGTCCTGGGCTCAGCAAGGAACTCCTTTGCCGGGCGAATTTCTGAGCATCTGTTTTCAGCCTCTGGTGAGCCCATCACGTTCCAGGGGCAGCTGTTGTTGACATCCTGCACCTCCTAAAAAAGAGAAGTCTGCTGTCTTTTTCCTGGCAAATCGGAGTCGTGTGTCCGCTGTCTGCAAGGCACAGAGTCTGATGCCATGAGGAACACAGAAAGGAGAGGACGTAGACCCCACCTTCCCCCATGGCCGCCTTGAGAAGACAGCTGTGCAGATCAGAAGAAACACACTCCTAGTCACATGTGTGTGCGCAGCCTGTGCTCAGTGTACCACAGCCCTCACCCCTGTTGCCTTGTATCTGCTTTTTACAAACAGGGAAGTCGAGGCTCAGAGAAACGGTCCCTTAATCTGCGTGAGAGATATAGTCGTGCATGAGGGCAGGAGGGACCAGCAGAGGCCAGGGCACAGAGAACCTGCGACACTGAGCAAAGGAGTTTGGGCTTCGTGCAGCAGGGACCACGGAGGGCTCTGGGGCAGGGGCCCGGATTTGAAGATGGTAAGCAATAAAAGATCCATTAAGCTTAATAATTTGGAAATAGGAAATCCAGGTGTGAGCCCCGTGCACCCGTCTGTCTGAGGCCGTGTGGAGCCAGCCTGGGTGCTGACCGAGAGCCGCAAGGGCTGCCTCTCACTGATGCGCGCGTCCGGATCCTGCAAGGATGGCCGGGCGCCCACGAGAGCCTCTCTCTCCATCTCAAACACACACAGACAGGTGCGTGTGCACATCCACGCATGCGGGCGCACACACACGCATGCACACTCACACACGCGGCGCACAGCCACGCACACGCAGCTACACGCAGTGTCAGCCCTCGTACGGCTCACGCGATCACGCATGCTCCCCAGCCGCCCTCCACGTTCCCATCCCCACACGTGGAGAAGCCAGGGAGGCCCATCGGCCCTGCAGCCCCTCCCCCTGGGCACGACTTGGGCAAACGCCCATCTTCAAAGGCCGTGCCGATGGCCCCACCGCTCTGCTCCCACAGGGGCCGCGGCCCAGCACCTCCGCTGAGGGGCCCGGGCAGCAGCTGTGCTGCCAACACCACCCCGGCTGTGCTCAGAGACAGCCGCTGCCCCCGGAAACCCTCCATGACGTGACGCGACCAGACAGGCGCAAGGAACAGGCCCCGCGGTCATGCAAAATGCAGGAGAGGTTCCCGGCCTGGGCTCGCTGGCCAAGCAGCGTGGCCGCCCCCGACCCGGAGCGGCTGAAGCCGGGCCCAGCATAGCAGGAGCGTCACCGTTCGGAAGAAACCGGAGGCTGGGGCAGGTCCTGGGAGGGCACAGACTTTGTCGGAGGTGTGGGGAGGCGTGTGCAGTGGTGCCACGTGGCCTCCAGAGTCAGCCCGGCCCACGGCCCAGATGGAAGCTTCCAGACGAGTCGGCCCGTGGGAAGAGAACAGGCGTTTGTTCGTCGGGCCCCAAAGCCTCGGGCAGCCTGGGGGATGATTGACCTGCAGTGAAATCGTGCATCCTTAAGCTGGAGAGCCCCGGGCTGCCCGACAGATTCCACGTACGGGTCAGCTCCCCGAGACAGATTAGCACCGATGTGCCCCTCTGCCCGGCGGGGGCCGGAGAGCCCGGTGCCGCCCTGATGCGCTGCCACCTCCACGCGGCCCAGGACAAAGGGGAGAGCGGTAAAGGCCCGGCTCCAAACCCAGCTCGTCCTGGTCAAGCCCCTTTGGGCCAGCCCTAAACCTGGCTGGGGCTCTGTTTCCTGCCCTGGGGATGGGCATCAGGGTGGCATCCGCCTCCTGGGACTCAGCTGGGAGAAGGTGCTTGTGAGGGTCAGGGCCGAGCCTCTGGGCTCTCAGAGGGGCTGCAGCACCTCCCCGGACACCGCCATTGTTCAGGTCACCTGCAGGTGGCAAAGAAGCCTGTGTTGCCCCAAGCCAAGTCTACGCCTGCTCAGAAAAGCTTAACAGCTCAGCCTGCTCCAGACCCTGACAAGTGCCCTGTGCTCCACACTTAGGACACAGGCCCTGGCCCCTTGTGCATAGCACCGCTGTCCCCTGTTTGTCCCAAACCCTCCTGCACACACGTGGGAGCTGCCGGGCAGTTGGGGGACTCAGGGCCTCTCCACCACAAACAGAAGGTGTATCCGGGGTTGGCACCAGAGGGCATTGGGCAGCCAGATGGTTGGGTCCTTTTTCTTTTTCTTATTTCTCTCGATGCTACCAGTTTGTAGTGAATTTAACAGAGGACAAAACTGGGGAAGGTGTGGGGCAATGGGAAGTCTCGTTCTCCGCTGGTGGGAGTGGAAACTGGTACAACCTTTGGAAGACATTCCAGCATTAACTCCCAACACCGACAAGTCCCTACCCAGCACTTCTGCTCCCTTGTACAGCCCAGGGAGACCCGTCCAGGAGAGCATCAGGGGGTGAGCACAGAGAGGCTCAGGGCAGCACCGCTCACAAGGGTCCCAAACTGGGAACAACCTAACAGTCCCTCACCTGGGGAATGTGCAGGACCACCTTCGTCCCCCGGGATGAGTCTTCACGGCGCAGTCCCCAAATCTAAGGAGAAATAGGCACCGGCAGGAAGATTCGACGTGAGCACTTACATCTACCTAAGATGGGGGCTTAATCAGAAACAGAGACAGGGTCCCACTCTCGTCCACAGTCAGGTAACGGGCATCGAATTGCAAGTAACTGAGGGAGGCTTCTGGGGGGTGGACAAGAACGTGCCCCTCGTTGAGGCTCTTTGCAAAGGAAGACCAAGAGTTGAGGTTGGAGCATATATTGAGAGAAAACCCTCTGGCAAAGCAGCCCCGTCCTCACCCTAAAACCAGGTCTCCAGAGGAATTTGAAGCCTGTGGTGACCTCAGGGTAACTATAGCAACAAGAAACCTCCATCCCAGCCCAATTCTTGACCGATTAGCTCAAACCCTCCACATTACAGGCCTATTAGAAGAAAAGGTGTGCTCATTTCCAGGCGCAAAGACTGCTTTCCTCTCCTATTTGCTTTCAGCAAAAAACTATGAGATGTATCAAAAGGCAAAAAGCACACGACAGACGCCTGGAATCCTGCTTCTACCTCTGCCTCTGCCCCAGCCTGGAGCTGGTGACGATGGACCAGCAGCCCAGAACGTCAAGTGCTTTGTCCAACCAAGCAGCCCCTGGGGAAGAATCAGGACTCGTGACTGGGCCCTAGTGTTCTTCCTGTGTTTTCGTTTTTGTTTTTGCTGCAGCACTTGCCCTTCAACAGCAAAAAGCAGCTGAGCAAACTTCAAATTCGTGACATTTTTTCATTCGTGTCGAAGAGCTGAGGTCGCAGGGCAACCAACTGTCTCAAACTCCAAGGCGAGATGGTGCCTGTAGGTAGAGACAGGACGTGGGCGTGGGTTCGCCTGGGGGCGATGCAGTGGACATTGGTGAGAAGAGGTCTGCAGGATGAGAAGACACCCTGGGAAGGGTGGCAGCACCGCGTGAAACCCCGGGGCTGAGAACTTGCAGGAGCCCCATTCTCTACAGGCTCTTTCTTGCGAACCCCACCAGGCACTCAAAGAAAAGTCAGGAAGAAGCCCAAAGACAAGTCCACTGTGGTGGTGTGGCCCTGGGGGAGGAGAAGAGCAGCTGTGTGGAAGGGGCAAGAAGCACCGCTTGGGTCCTTCATGGAACAAAACCTTAATCTGGGCAGGGCATCACGGAAGTTGGGGAAGGGGAGCCTTCTCTGGGGGAAGGGCAGGATTAAGGGCTGAGCCCCCAAGTACAGCTGAGAGACGAGCAGAGAGGACCCCAACCCCAAGAACCAGGAGCACACGCAGCCCTAAGACCAAGGCTGAGTCAGAAGGGCAGTGACCACACGCCCCCCAGCTCCTGCCACTATGCTAACCAGATGCAAAACCCAAGGAAGAGTAAGTTGGGAGAGGGACAGGAAAGGGAAAGAGGATGGAGGACCTCTTGGAAGCAAAATGCAAAAGGAAAACCCAAAACTCAGAGTGGGACGGGCATGGCAAAGCACAATCTGTCTATACCACCATCTGAAGCAGAATAATCCCAGCAATGATGCATCTCAAACCCAGCCCAACCCCTAACTAGAGCGACATAAAACCCCACATGAAAGGTCTAGTGGAAAGAAGGTGGCCTCTGCAGGGTATATGGCTTCTCACAAAAAAATTCTGAGGCATATGAAGTGACAAGAAAAAAAGACACGTTCAAAAGAGGTAAAGCAAACCTCGGAACCGGACTCTGATACGGTGCCCACATGAGGACTGTTTGACCAGGAATCTAAAATACCCATGATTAATGTGATGGAGACCTTGTGCGTGAGCAGATGGTCATTTCAGCAGAGAGATGGAAACTCTGAGAAAGAATCCAATGGACACGTTAAAAATGAAAACACAGAGGGCTTCCCTGGTGGCGCGGTGGTTGAGAGTCCGCCTGCCGACGCAGGGGACGCGGGTTCGTGCCCCGGTCCGGGAAGATCCCACATGCCGCGGAGCGGCTGGGCCCGTGAGCCGTGGCCGCTGAGCCTGCGCGTCCGGAGCCTGTGCTGCGCAACGGGAGAGGCCACAACAGTGAGAGGCCCGCGTACCGCAGAAAAAAAAAAAAAAAAAAAAAAAAAATGAAAACACAGAGACAGGGAGGAAGAATGTCTTCCGTGGGAGGTTCAGTAGAATCAGTAGGAGCTACACAGCTGAGGAAAGAGCCAACAAATGTGAAGATAAATCAAAAAACTAGCCGAGCAAGGAAAAAGAGAAAAAAAGAACAAACATAAAACTGATAGAACAGAAATGAGTGTCAGGAAAATATCAAACATTCTGACACATACGTAACTGGAATCCCAGAAGGAGAGGAGAGAGAATGAGCAGAAGAGATGTTAAAAGACATGATGAATGGCAGACACCAACACACAGATCCAAGAAGCTCAGAGAGGGCAGGGAGGTGGGGGAGGGAGATGAACAGGCAGAGCACAGACGACTTTTAGGGCACTGAAGATACTCTGTATGATATTATAGTGAGGGATGTATGTCATTATACATGTGTCCAAACCCATAGAATTACAACAGCAAGAGTGAACCCTAAGGTAAACTGTGGACTCTAGGTGGTTGTGACATGTCAATGTAGGTTCATCCTTGGTAAACAACGTATCATTCTGATGAGTGATGTTGATTATGAAGGAGGCCATGCCTGTGCGGGAGGCAGGTAGTATAGGGAAATCTTTGTTTTCACCTCTCAATTTTGTTGTAAACATAAAACTGTTCTTAAAAAATAAATTAAAAAGAAAAAAAAAAGTAAAAAGGGGCTCAGAGAACACCAACCAGCATAAATACAAAAACCAAACCAACAAACACAAAAACACACCCTGGCAAATTCTACTATGCCAAAGACAAAGAGAAAATTAAAAAGCCAGCAGAGGGGGAGAAAAGAAGCATTATATACAGAAGAATAAAGATACAGTTTACAGCAGAGTTCTTATAAAAACGACGCAAGACAGAAAACAACGGGGGGAGTCTTTAAAGTGTCGAAAAGAAGAAAAAACTCAACCCCGAGAAAATATCTTCGCCGAAACGAAAAAGAAATAATGACTTTCTCAAATAAACAAAAATTGGGGGAATGCATTTCAAGGAGATCAACTGCAAAAGAAGTGCTAAAGAAGTTCTTCAGGTGGAAGCACAGAATGTTAAAGAAGATCCTTCTGTTTAGATCTAGCATGTTTGTGATCAGGACTTGCCAATTCTTCATTCTAAACATGTTCTAAAATTGCTCTTTATTAGTGCAGGTGTTAGGAATATACCCTTACAGCATTAGATGGAAACAGATTATTCATTACATTGTAAATCTCTGCTTACTATGTCCCATTTCTGTCCTGCTGCCTAGAGGATGTAAACAAAACATATTGCTCTAGAAGGTGGTGTCACTTTGTTTTCCCCCTAAAGCATTCAGTTTGTTAATACCTACATTTTTAAACTGTTGAAACTAGCCTAAGTATGGAACAAGTACCACAGTGGCTCAGACCCAAGGAGCTATTTTCTAAAATCAGTTTCCACGACATTACGTCCTACTTCAGTTACTGGATCTGGTATCTCCTAAAATGTAAGACACAAGTTACTATTAAGGATAAACCATCTCCTCATTGTAAATGTGAAGTTTGACAAATAAGTAATACATGCTATATTTATTCAAGTGTCTATTGCTTAATTGTTAATTGTGAGCAGATTATTGAATGCCTACTCTATTTTCTGCAGTTTACTACACAATAACTCTTTGAGTAAGTTTAAGTTTAATTGTGCAACAAATTTATATTAGAATACAATTTAAAGTGTTTTTCTCTATACACTTCTTTGACTGGGGAAGCAAAGGGCAATGTTGATTAGTACATTCTGTCTTGTGCTAGCTATGTTTCTATAAGATAGCCAGCCCTGCAAGCTAGAAGACTTTATTCTTTGCTCCTAGTTATGGGTTCTGTCTTTGTGGGGTTTTTCTGAGCACATGCATACAATAAAATGTTCCTTGCTGGTTTAAAAAAAAAAAAAAAAGAAGTTCTTCAGGTGGAAAAATCCTGACATTAGACTGAAATTTAGAAATGAGGGTGCTGGACATGGAATCAATGAAGATGAAATTAAACTCATTTTTTTCCTATTTTCTAATTGCTCTAAAGATAAACTGTCTAAAGCAAAAAGTGTAGCAATATATGTTTATGGCATATATAAAAGTACAGACATAACAACAAAAAATGAGGAGAAACTGGAAATATACTGTTCTAAGGTCCTTACGATACATGTGAAATAGTACAGTATTATTTGAAGGTAAACTCTGAATTATTAAAGATATATATTTAAACTAAAGGGCAATCACTGAAAGTTTTTTAAGGAGGTATAAATAATAAATCTATAGAGAAGATAAGATAGAATCATTAGAAAATGCCCCGTTAGAAAAGGCTAAAACACAGGAAAAAGAAAAAAAAATAAATGGAACAAAAAGAAAAAAAATAAAAGAACAAAAAATAAATGGAAAAAGACTAGTAATATGGTAGATTTTCATCAAACTGTATCAATAATCACATTAAGTGTGCGTGACCTACACATACAAGGTAAAAGGCAGATTGTGTGATGTGATTTCTAAAAACTGAGAATCAATTAAATATTGTCTATAGGAAACGTACTTTAAATATAAAGGTATAAACAGGTTACAAAAAAGTAAGTGATGAAAACAGATAAATCATATAAACACTAAGCAAAAGAAAGCTGGACAACTACATTAACATCAGACAAGTAGAGTTTAGACAAAGTAATGTTATCAGAGATAAAGAGCGGGGCTTCCCTGGTGGCGCAGTGGTTGAGAGTCCACCTGCCGATGCGGGGGACGCGGGTTCGTGCCCCGGTCCGGGAAGATCCCACATGCCGCAGAACGGCTAGGCCCGTGAGCCGTGGCGGCTGAGCCTGCGCGTCCGGAGCCTGTGCTCTGCAATGGGAGAGGCCGCGGCAGTGAGAGGACCACGTACCGAAAAAATATAAAATAAAATAAGGGACATTTGAAAATGAAAACGAAAACAAAACCTATCAACATTTGTGGAATGCAACTGAAGCAGTGCTTAAAGGAAATTGTATAGTCTTAAACACTTACATTAGAAAAGACTAAAGGTACGAAATCTAATAATGTAAGTTTTATTCACTTTTCTTTTCCTAGTTTCTTAAAGTGGAAGAAAGCTCACTTTCTTCCAGTTTAAGAAACTACAAAAAGCAAAGCAAAGTAAATTCAAAGCAAATAGATGGAAGGAAATTATACTGATAAGAGAAGAAATCAATGAAATTTAAAACAGTAGGAAAAATCAAAACCAAAAACCAAGTGATTTTTAAAGATCCATGAATCAATAAACCTCTAGCATAGATGCCCAAGAAATGAAAAGAGAAGGCAAAAATTATCAATATTAGCAAGAAAAGAGTGGCTATTACTGTAGGGCACACAGACTTCGAAAGGTTGACAAGGGATCACTAACAACACCTCTATGACCATAAATCCCACTATTTAGATGAAATGACAAACTATGAGAACCCACCCAAGAGAAATAGATAATATAAATAATACTATGTCTATTGAAGAAAACAAATGTGATGTTTAAAGAGGCTTCCTTGGTGGCGCAGTGGTTGAGAGTCCGCCTGCTGATGCGGGGGACGCGGGTTTGTGCCCCGGTCCGGGAAGATCCCACATGCCGCGGAGCGGTTGGGCCCGTGAGCCATGGCCGCTGAGCCTGCGCGTCCGGAGCCTGTGCTCCGCAACGGGAGAGGCCACAGCAGTGAGAGGCCCGTGTACCGTAAAAACTTACAAAAAAAAAAAAGAAAACTTCAGCCCCAAGTGGTTTCATTGGACAATTTTACCAAATGTTTAAGGAAAAAGTGATACCAATTCAACACTCTTTCCTAGTAAATAGGATAGGAGAAAACATTTCCCAATTCATCTTATGAGGTCAGGAATATCCCACCATCAAAGCAGACAAAGACAGCACAGGAAAAGAAAACTATAGACAAATATTTCTCATGAATATAGGTGTGTAAACCCTCAATAAAATATTAGCAACTTGAGTCCAGCAATATACATATAAAAAAATCTCTCGTGACCAAGTTTCATCCCAGAAACACAAAGATGGTTACATTTTTAAATTAATCAATGTAATGTACCATATCAATAGATTAAAGAACAAAAGTCATATTATTATCTCAATAAGTAAAAGAAGATCATCTGACAAAATTCAAAATCTACTTGTGATGAAAAAAATTTCTCAGCAAACTAGAAATCGTAGGAAACTTCCTAACCTGAAACAGAGCATTGATGGCTAATATCTACTTAATGGCGAAAGAATGACTGTTTTCCCCTAAGATCGAAACCAGTCAAGGATGTCCTCTTTCAACACTCCCATTCAACATGTACTAAAAGACCTAGCCAGACAAGGGAATAAGGCAAGGGAAAGACATAAAAAGAATAAGAAAAGAAGAAATAAATCTCTCTCCATTCACAGATAACATGGCTTCTATGTAGAATATCCCAAAGAATCTACACAAAAAGCTCTAGAACTAATAAATGAATTTAGCAAGGTCATAAGATTCATGATCAACAAACAAAAGTCACTTACATTTCTCTGTATTAGCAAAGAAAGATTGGAATTAGAAATTAAAAACAAATGCACCAGTAGCACTAAAAAATGAAATATTTAGGTATAAATTTTTTAAATGTGTGGAAAACTAAAAGCACTGATGAACGAAGTCAAACTACAAGTTGGAAAAGAACAAAGCTAGAAGACTCACACCACGTGATTTCAAAACTTGGTACAAAGTGACAGTAACCAAGACAGTGTGGTCTGTCTTAGTGAAAGGCCAGACACACAGATCATTGGAACAGAATACAGAGCGTAAAATAGACCCATGGAGATATAGTCAAATGATTTCTGACAAAGGTCCAAAAGCAATTAAATAGAAAAAGGACAATCTTTTCAACCAACGATGCTAGAAAAATTGTGCATCCGTGTGCAGTTAATTAACTTTCAATTATAGCAAAATCAACTCAGAATGAAACATTTTTTAAATATATAAAACTATAAACCTTCTAGAAGACATAGGAGAAAATCTGTATGACCTTGAATTTAGCAGTGTTTCTAGATAGGACACCAATAACATGGTCCACAAAAGGAAAAGTTGGTAAGTTGAACTCTACCAAAATTTCAAACATCTGCTCTGCAAAACAAAAACAAAAAAGCAAAAAAGAGAACTATTAAGAGAATGAAAAGACAAGGCACAGACCGGGAGAAAATATTTGCGAATCACGTCTCTTACAAAGCACTATATTCAAGATATATGTAATAAAACAAAAAGCTCTCAAAGGTCAACGATAAGAGAACAAATCGGGGCTTCCCTGGTGGCGCAGTGGTTGCAAGTCCGCCTGCCGGTGCAGGGGACACGGGTTCGTGCCTTGGTCCGGGAAGATCCCACGTGCCGCAGAACGGCTAGGCCCGTGAGCCGTGGCGGCTGAGCCTGCGCGTCCGGAGCCTGTGCTCCGCAATGGGAGAGGCCACAACACTGAGAGGCCCATGTACCGCAAAAAAAAAAAAAAAATTAATTAAGAAAACAAATCGATGTTTTTTAAAAAGAGGGAAAGATTTAGACCAACAATCCACTGAAGAGGATAGATACAGATGACAAACAAACACATGGAAAAATGCAGGGAAAAAAGAAGAGCCTAGAACATCTTGGGGTTCTAGGAATTAAGGGATTGCTTTAACAGAGATGAGTACACGTTAAAAGACCATAGGAGCTCATCTGAGAAAGTGTACAGTGACCAAAACTAGAACACTTGAAACAACAAAATGGACACAGATAATATTGGATTAGAACACAAAGAATAAAATAAATATTTTGGAGTCCATACTGTAGAAAGGAAGGAAGGAAGGAAGGAAGAAAGAAAGCAAGAAAGAAAGAAAGGAAGAAGAAAAGAAAGGCATGCAACTCTTTCTTACAGAAGAATTTTGAATAACAAATGGAGAAGAAATAAGAAAAATAGACTATTACCGTTAGAACAGCATAGTAATAATTACTGCAGGTAAAATCCATTGTTGATGCTAAAAGTAGTAGGCAAACGTTTCAGGAGAAACAGGATATTTGCATAGCCTCAATGTGTCTCTTCCAAAAATATTATAAGTTACAAAGGAAAACCAGTACCTTTGCAAAGAAGCCCGGCAGGCACCAGCCTGACTTGGTGGCCAAGGTCAGGTGCTCCGGTAATGGGATATACGGTCAGTCCTGATACGACCGGCCGAGAAGGGCACACCTCCCCCTGTGGCATTCTTTCTGGAGATGCAGAACCTCAGCCACATCATGAGAAAACATCAGAAGAACCCACGCTGAAAAGCAGTCTGCAAAATAACTGGCCTGCGCTCTCCGAGACTCCAGGTCATAAAAGACAAGGGAAGTTTGAGAAGCCATGACAGACCGGAAGAGGCTAAGGACACAGGAAAGCTAAATCCAATTGGAATCATAGACTAGATTCTGGAACCAAATAAGAACTTTAGTGGATCATATGGTAGTTCTATTTTTAGTTTTTTAAGGAACCTCCATACTGTTCTCCATAGTGGCTGTATCAGTGTACATTCCCACCAACGGTGCGGGAGGGTTCCCTTTTCTACACCCTCTCCAGCATTTATTGTTTGTAGACTTTTTGATGATGGCCATTCGGACCGGTGTGAGGTGACACCTCATTGTAGTTTTGATTTGCACTTCTCTAATAATTAGTGACGTTGAGCATCTTTTCATGTGCCTCTTGGCCATCTGTATATCTTCTTTAGAGAAATGTCTATTTAGGTCTTCCGCCCATTTTTTGATTGGGTTGTTTTTTTTTTGATATTGAGCTGCATGAGCTGTTTGTATATTTTGGAGATTAGTCCCTTGTCAGTTGCTTCATTTGCAAATATTTTCTCCTATTCTGGGGGTTGTCTTTTCATCTCGTTTATGGTTTTATTTGATGTGCAAAAGCTTTTAAGTTTAATTAGGTCTCATTTGTTTATTATTGTTTTTATTTTCATTGCTCTAGGAGGTGGGTCAAAAAAGATCTTGCTGTAATTTATGTCAAAGAGTGTTCTTCCTATGTTTTCCTCTAAGAGTTTTATAGTGTCCAGTCTTACATTTAAGTCTTTAATCTATTTTGAGTTTATTTTTGCGTATGGTGTTAGGGAGATTGGGATTGACGCATGGGCACTGCCCTGTGTAAAACAGATAGCTAGTGCGGTATAGAGCGCACTATAGAGAGCTTGGCTCGGTGCTCTGTGGTGACCTAGATGGATGGGATGGGGGTGGGAGGGAGGGAGGTCCGAGAGGGAGGGGATATATGTATACATATAGCTGATTCACTTCATTGTACAGCAGAAACTAACACAACGTTGTAAAGCATATACACCTCAATTTTTTAAAAAAAGAACTTTAGTGGAAAAACTGGTGAAACCTAAAGGAATCTGGAGTTAGTAAAAGCAGTGCATCAAAGCGAAATCCTTAGTGTAGACCTCTGTTCTGTAGTCA
This sequence comes from Phocoena sinus, assembly GCF_008692025.1. Lineage (NCBI taxonomy): Eukaryota > Metazoa > Chordata > Mammalia > Artiodactyla > Phocoenidae > Phocoena > Phocoena sinus. Next base: position 2,900,130 of record NC_045767.1, on the reverse strand, counting down.
TATAAGACATTAATATTAGAGGAGCTTGGGTAAAGGGATTTTCTGTACTGTTCTTGCAACTCTCTAAGTCTAAAATTATCTCCAAATAAGAAGTTAAGTGCCGAAAGTGATTGAGAAGAAAAAGCTGGACTTTGCACACAGCCTGAGTTTAAGACTTCCTGTAAAGCTACGACAATCCAATCAGTGTGATATTGGAAAAAAAGATAGACACAAAGATCAATGGAACAGAATACAAGGTCCAGAAATAGAGCCATAAGCACATACGGCTGATTGATCTTTGACAAAGATGCAAAGGTGATTCAAAAATACGGGCTTGTCTTTTCGACACGCGGCGCTGGGACAGCCATATGCAACACAGTGAGACCCCACCCATACCTCACACCTTATAAAAAATTAACTCAAAATGCATTATAAGCCTAAATGCAAAATGTAAAACTATAAAACTTTTAGAAGAAAATATTCATGACCTCGGATGAGTAAAGTTCTCTTAGAGACATCAATAAAAGCACGACCCATAATAGAAAAAAAAAGATAAGTTTGATTGCATCAAAATTTTTTCAAATTTGCTTTGCAACAGATATTACTAAGAGAATGGAAAGACAAACCACGGACTAGGAGGAAATATTTACAAATCACATAGCTGATAAAGGACTTGTATTCAGAAGATACAAAGAACTCTCAAAGTTCAATAATAAGTGTGCTAACAATCTAACGAAAACTGGGCAAAAGTATTTGAACAGACACTTTACCAGTGAAGAGATATAGATGGTAAATAAGCACATGAAAATATGCTCCATATTATGCATTAGGAAACACACATTAAAAATTAAAAGCACAGTGAGATACCACGCCACACATATCAGAATCGCTAAAAACAATTTTGTAAACTGATGGCACCCGTGCTGGCAAGGCTGAGAAAGAACCAGAACTCCCCTACGTTGCTGGTGAGAAAAAATGTGTGGAAAATTGTTCGGTAGACGCTTACCCAAAGTTGACAGACGCTTACCCAGAACCTACCGACCACAGTCCTAGGCTCTTACCCAAAGGAAATGAAAACCTATGTTCCCACCTAGCTTGTATGTGATTGTTTATGGCAGCTTCACTCATAATTGCTCAAAACTGGAAACAACCCAAATGTCGCTCAAGCGAAGACTGGATTAGCAGAACCTGATCCATCCACTGGGTGAAGCACTATTCAGCAGAATAAAGGGATGAGCTACTGATTTACGAACGGCGTGGCTGAATCGCAGAGGGATTACGTGCAGCCGGGAAGCCACGTCACAAATTACCTTCCGTGTGACCCCATTCAAATGACATCCTGGAAAACGCGGAACTAGGGTCGGAGAGCTGATGGTGGACGCCACGGGTTAAGGGTCAGGGGAGGCTTTAACTACAAAGGGAGCCTGGAGGGATGGTGATGGCACTGCTCTGCATTGTGATTGTGGTGGAAGCTACAGGACTCTAGCATTTGTTCAAACCCTTTAAACTGCAGGTCAAAATACAGCTACTTTCGCTGTATGCAAAATACAAATAAATTTTTAAAAGTTGTAAGTGTGATTTCATGGTTTGGGTCTGTGTCTTGTTCTCTGGCCCTGTCCCAAGTAGGGGCTGCCTCCCTAGCCTGGACGGGAGGGGGGGGGGGTGGGAAGACAAGGTGGGCGCGCTCAGAGCCTGCAGGAGCCCAAGGGCGGAGTTCTGCCGTGGGAGCTGCCCTTTCAGAGGCAGGGGAGGCACCATCCTCAACCCTCTTCCTCTCTCTGCTGGCCCTGATTTTTTTTTTTTTTTGAGGTACGCGGGCCTCTCACTCTTGTGGCCTCTCCCGTTGCGGAGCACAGGCTCCGGACGCGCAGGCTCAGCGGCCATGGCTCACGGGCCCAGCCGTTCCGTGGCATGTGGGATCTTCCCGGACCGGGGCACGAACCCGTGTCCCCTGCATCGGCAGGCGGACTCTCAACCACTGCGCCACCAGGGAAGCCCAAAGCTGATTTTGACTCTCTTTGGCTGAACCCACTCTCAGATGTCCCCCAGGCAACCCCCTGCCCTGTGCCGCGGGCACCTGGGCAGGTCTGACCCCTCCCTTTGCTTCTTGGGGTGAGTGTCTTTTCACCTTGGAAAACTGCCCCCTCCCTCTCTGAGTGGTCCCTCGGGGCACCAGCCACAGCCCTGGCTGGGCTATTCAGAAGCCTGCCCTGGCATTTTACGTGCAGACCCTGGAGAGAGAGGGGATCTCTCTTTTCCGTGGATGTGAGCTGTGAGGGGGACAAGAGTCGTCGGTGGTCACATGCTCTGTCATTCGGAAGAGTCTGGGAGGAGGCCCAAGCCCATCAAAGGCAGAGGCGCCCTGGTTTCAGTCCGGGGGGACCTGCTTCTTCCTGCTCCCTTTGGGTCTGGAACAAGCCGAGGCTCCAGCTAGGCCTGGACTCGGCTCCTTTTACCCGACCGCTGGCTCCACTCCCCTGGCTGCTCGCCCATCAGCCCGTAGGTCTGCAGCTCTTACTTCCCACAGTACCCCCAGGCTCACAGCCTCCTTGGGACCCCGCCACACTCTTCCTGAGCAGGTGGAAACACGGAGAGAGGGGGATCCACAGGGAGGAAGCAGGAGGGTCCCCAAACCAGGGCCAGGGAGCCCCCAGCAGACCCCTGGGCGCGTGCAAAGAGGACCAGACTCACCCTGCTCTTGGCAAGAGCTAAGCCCCACAGCCCAGACACAGCTGCCGCCTCCCCCAGAGCCCTGCCTCAGCCCCCCTTCCCAACCCCATTAATTGGGCCACAGCTGCTGACTGTAGACCGCTTCGCACTCCCAACTCGCTCTAGAGCCCACCGCTCTGCCTTCCGGGGCTCGAGCCGAGCAGGGCTGTGCATCTCGCAGCCAAATGGCTCTGCCCCTCGCGATGCGCCAGCCCCGAGGCTGCTCTCGGGCCCCGACTCCTGCCCGTCTGCTCCCCTGCGGACCAGCGCATCAGAGGCCGGCCGGACCACGTGCCAAGGCCGTCCGGAAGCCCCGGCCCCCCTCTGTGGGCAGTAACTGTGCGTGCACCCCACACCCCCCTCACAACAGATCCTCGAATTCGGGCTGGGAGAATCCGCTTCACTCCACACCAGCCCCATCACCCGGGGTCCTGAGTGCAGACCCCTGCCTGCCAGCCCATACAGCAGGGGGTCCCACGGGGTTCTCCCGGGGATGCCGAGACTCCCGTGGGGAGAAGACAAGTGCACAGGTCCGAGCATCGCGGGGACGAGGCTCAGGGCACCACCGGGGCAGGTCCTGCATCGGGCTGGGGGCTGGGGGTGAGAAGGCGGACCAAGGGCGTGGCCACACGTTTACTTAGACAGTGACCTCAGTACGTGTTCCTAACTGCGACAAACCGCAAGGACAAGTGTCCTCCTAGGAGCAGAGAGAGGCCTGCGCTGCGAGGTGGTACCTGGATTTCAGAGCGACCTGCCCTCAGCCGTCCTTTGCTGGGCAGAGGAGGGGAAGCACGGGCTGGGTGAGACCAGCGGGGCCCCCGCAGGCACGGGAGGGCACATTGGACGTTCTGTCTCACGCTAAGCCCTGTGCCCCTCACCCTGCCCAGGTCTTATTGCCGCCGGAACCTGGTTTTCCAGCATCTAGCCCGTCAGGATGGGGAGGGGCTGCTAAGGTAGTGGTCGAGCCCGCCTGCCCAGGGCGCTGACTGCGAGTCCTCCAGCGACGGGGCCTCCCAGCGAGGGCTTTTGGCGCTGCTTAGTGGGAGGGACGGGTGCACCGCGCCCAGGACTCCGGTCAGGGCCACACAAAGTTCCACCCGGCGCCTTGGACGAGGCCAGCGCAGAGCCGGGCCGCCCTAGGCACTTACTCAACAAATGTTCACTCGGGGCCTCTTGGGTGTCAGCTCTACTCCAGGCTCTGAGACGCAAGACCACACCCTCACGGAACATTCTAGAGGCGACACAGAAAACAAATGGAAAAACAGCAGGTGTGTGAGGAGGTTAACCCACGAGGCTTAGAGTAAGGCTTCCCAAGCTGCGTGTCGGGCACACTGAGCTGTGTGTGTGTGTGTGTCCGGGGGTCACCTGGGAAGGGGCCACCGGCGTATGTGGGGTGAGATATTGGTCCCCCTTGCCCTCGGCTGGGGAGAGGGCTCCGTGGGGGGCAGAGCCCTGGTCCAGAACCTCCAGCCTCCAGCAGCCTGGGCAGGGGCCCTGGGAAGGTGCCTGAAGGGGGTCAGAGGTTGAGCCCCGTGGGACCCCCGGATGGCGGCCACAGTGGCGGACACCGGCCGCTGGGTTCAGGGACCCCTCTGCTCCCGCAGCCCAGAGCGTCCATCACCCTCCCGACAAGGGGCCCGGGATCTGCCTGAGCCGGGCCTATTCCAGGGGTCAGCGTGGGAGCCCCAAAGGGTGGCCGTCAGGGCTGGGGTGGAAGGCCTTGGGGTTCCTGGGGGCAGTGTTCTCATCTCTCACACCACTGGGGCGTCCAAGCCACCAGGCAATCCACTGCACAGCGTGATCTCAGTTTCAGGCTTCACCATTGGTTTTGAAATCAGTGCTACGGGGAGCTTCACCCAGAATCCATTTGTGTGATCACGAGGCATTTCAAGATCACATGTGTCCACGACACAAAACAAAAGAAAAAGCTGCTAGCCTCTTTAAACAGAGCGCCGAAGGCTGTGCACAGTCGATGGGTGTAAAACTTACTTTAAAATGTTCACCCCTTGTTTGTGTGAACAAAGTTTTTCATCAGCAATAACCTCAAGAATTTGAAAATAGAATTATCTAAAAGCTGGAAGTTTTACACAATTTCAACATGTTAAATTGTCTATTTCCTCATCGTAATTATATAAAACGAAGAAAACATAATGCGTTTTTTTTTCTCAAAGCCCCACGCCAACTCTAGTTTACTTGGGGCGCCATTCTAATAGGACCGTTTTCTGGTGTGGGTATGATGTGAGAAGCAGCCAGACCTATAAGGTTCTGGGCGGAGTGTTCCAGGCAGCGTTGGGGATGAGCGAGGACCAAATCTCTGGGTGGGAAACAGAGCAGCCAGGAGGCCAGGGTGCTGGAGCGCAGTGGGCAAAGAGGACGCCTGGGTCGAACCCCCAGATCGTGGAGCGGGTGGGGTTTCCTGACGACCCATAGCCCCTCCACGGTGAGATCCCGGGATGCCTGAGATGTAGCAAGGCCTCGGCTGCGCTCAGCTGGGGCATTTCTGCAAACTTGTTGCTGGCACCACAGGGGTCCTTCGGGGCCACGCAACACTTAGCGGGGGAAGCCAGTGTCCCCAGGGAGCAATTGAACACTTCTGAGCACTTTGGAGAGGTGACCTGCCCCCAGAGATGTGGCCCCTCCCCAGATGAGCCGCTTCCCGGGGGCTGGAGTGGGGGGACTGGGCGCTTGAGGTGCGCAGCTGGGACGAGGGAGATGCGCCCCTGCACATTGACACAGGGCTGTGAGGGGATAATGTGCTCTCAAGGAAACGAGATCGATCGCCCTGCTGGGCATTCACGCGTTTCTAAATCCAAGGCCAAAGGGCTCGGGGCTGCTGGGTCCGGCCACCCTTTGGACCTGCCGAGAGCCGCTCAGACCTCAGAGGAGGCGGCAGCCACCCACCCAAGCCGCAGGTGCCCGTGGCAGAAGCCCTCCATCTCGGGCCGACACCTCCAAGGGCCCGGGTGCACACGGAGGCAGGTCTCAAGGGAGCCGTGTCCCCACGGCTGGAATTCCCTGCTGTTCGCCAAAGCGGTCATTCGGTCACTAGGGCACCCACGCGGGCCATTCGGAAGAGAGGATGCGGCAACGCAACAAGCCGGAGAGCACGGCCACCCTGGGGCTGGGCGGAAAGCATGCGGGAGATTCGGCAGGACCTGCCCGTCCAGCTGCTGTGCAACCCCGGGGCTGGTCACAGGAGGGGTCACCTGACCAGAGAGGAGGAGGAGAGAGTGTTGGCTGCGCCCGGTGCTGGGCCAAGCGGCCACAGAGCTGGCCGGCCACGTGTCAGTTCACCCTCGGCAGCCATGCAGGGCCAGCCTTCCTCTGCCCGTTCATCCATTCACTCATTCCTTCAGTACCGACCTGTGCCAGGTGCTGGGGACACCACCGAAGTGCTGGATATGGCTGTGGCCCCTGCCTGCGTGGGGCTCCCAGCCTGCGGGAGAGAGCGGACACCCATCACAGCGTAGCTGCGGAGGGAGCCTAGGCCCAGCGGCCGCGGGACGTGCTGTGGACACACAGCCCAGGTGGGCAGGGTGGGTCCACAGCCAGGTCTATCTGGGTCAAGGCCAGACCCAGTCCACCTCTCTGTTACCTCCCTACTACCCACGAGGTCCTGAGGGTGCTGTCCTGTCCCTTCCTAGACCTGTCCGACTGCTTCTGCTCTGACCCTGCTCCAGCCACTTGGGGCTCCTAGCATGCGCTGTTCCACCTGCCGGCAATGCTTTTCCCTCCCTGTTCCCTCCTGCCCAGCACCTCGTCTTAGCTCAGGCATCCCTTCTGCCCAGGGGTCTGCTGACTGCAGCACAGAATTGCTCTCCCTCTCAGCACCGGTAGCATCTGTGGGGTGTTTTAGAGCCTACGGCCAAGGATGTTAGTGGCAGGAAGGACATTTCCCATTTAACGGGAGTTTTGATGGATATGAAACTGATTAAAGTTAACGTGAATTTACATATTCGAAGTCTGATTTTCCTAAGCCTTTAAGCTCAGCCTACAGACTTCATTTTATTCCTTATAAAGCTGGTCATTGTGGAATTAGAGAATTTCTTTCATGTGTACTTTAATTAGTACGTGAGTCACTCAAAATGAACACAATGAACCCCCAATAAATAATTAGCCCACTTCACAGACCTGATTAATTAGACCTTTTAAACAGCATTTATAAGATTCATATTTGTGTGGGTTTTTTTTGTTTTGTTTTGTTTTGTTTTCCAAGAATCTCAAAAGGCTGTCAGGGAATTCTTAGAGACCGATCCTTCCCAAGCCCCTAAACAGCCCCTGGGAAAATGAATGCAGTAGATGATAACCATTGCTAATGCTTCTTCTAGGTCTAGGCAAATTCTCAAATTCCTTCCTATTTAAAATCACTGTTACGTTCAACATTCCTGCTGCACTCGGGCTCCCAGCAGCCGCAACGTCCTCTCCGCTCAGAAGAAAGCCCAAGTCCTCACCTGGCCCGGGCTCTCAGCCCAGCTCCCCTCCCCTGACCAGGCCACATTCCCGCTCCATGCTCCTGCCACCCCTCCCCGTCCCCCCGCCCCCCATCCGCACCCTCCCCCCCACCCCGCGTGATTTTCCCACATCAGGCATCAGGCCTCGCGTCTGTTATAGGTTTGCTATCCATCTGTCCGCTCCTTAGAAGGCCAGCTCCCCTTGGCAGTGCCACGTCCCAGGCCACCGAGGAGGGTATCCGGAGCACAGGAAGCACCAGCAGTCACTGTCTGGATGAGCGGTTGACAATGAGTCCAGAGGTCCGTCCGTCACCCTCACCAAGCTGATCCTACGACAGCCCTGACACTCCGCTGTTGTGTCCCTCGTCCACCTCTGTGCGAGAGCTTAGGATGTCACCTGCCTGAGGGCGAGGGCAGGGTGGGGGCGGGTTTCGCATACTGCGGGCCGGGTTGCACCGGGACACCCACATCCAAACCGGGACTCAGAGCCCAGGAGCCACTGCTGTCTCCTTCGGGCATCTGTTCCCGGGCCATGGATTTCTCAACTGAGCCCCTTCCAGGGGACCCCAGGCTACCCCCTCGGCGCCCCAACTCCAGCTGGACAGCTGTGCTCCCACTCCTTTCCTGGGCATCTCGTCCCGGCCACAAGGCCAAGGCCATAGAGCAGCACAGGTGACCCCGGGCGCCCCTCTGCCCTGGCCTGACTGCCCACCTCCCTGCCCCTCAGTCGCTCCCCACTCCGCCACGCTCACACCACTCCTCTGTCTGCAGGGTTACGTCTGCCTCCTCCGCTGGGCGGGCTGGGACCCCTCTCCCACCCCACCCTCATGTCCGAGTAGAGGGAGGCCCCTCGGCTGGGAAAGGACACCAGCGGGGCTCCTGGTGGAGGTCAAGGGGTCCGTAGGTGCAGAGCACCACAGAAACAGGAGCCCACCCTCTCGGCTCCTTCAGAACTTTGGTGGGTTTCATAGCAGTCGTTAGGAATACATTATTACGTTGTGTTGAATATACGTTACATACGTGGTATGCGATGGTATCTGACATTTATAATATGTTAAGTAATTATTATTAAGAATGGGGGGGCTTCCCTGGTGGCTCAGTGGCTGGGAGTCCGCCTGACGATGCAGGGGACACGGGTTCGTGCCCCGGTCCGGGAGGATCCCGTGGGCCATGGCCGCTGGGCCTGCGCGTCCGGAGCCTGCGCTCCGCGACAGGAGAGGCCACGGCAGTGAGGCCCGCGTACCGCAAAAAAAAAAAAGAATAGGGGATCTGACAGCCCTTCAGGCCCTAAAATGAAGAAGCCATGATGGTGAAATTTCAGGTACTTTCCAGACCAGGACACAGAACTGGGCAGGGGCAGAGAGAGGTAGGAGAGCAGGTGGGTGCCCCCTGGGTGACAGGTGGGTGCCCCCTGGGTGAGAGGTGGGTGCCCCCTGGGTGAGAGGTGGGTGCCCCCTGGGTGAGAGGTGGGTGTTCCCTGGGTGAGAGGTGGGTGTTCCCGGGGTGAGAGGTGGGTGTTCCCTGGGTGAGAGGTGGGTGTTCCCGGGGTGAGAGGTGGGTGCCCCCTTGGTGAGAGGTGGGTGCCCCCTGGGTGAGAAGTGGGTGTTCCCTGGGTGAGAAGTGGGTGCCCCCTGGGTGAGAGGTGGGTGTTCCCTGGGTGAGAGGTGGGTGTTCCCGGGGTGAGAGGTGGGTGCCCCCTGGGTGAGAAGTGGGTGTTCCCTGGGTGAGAAGTGGGTGCCCCCTGGGTGAGAGGTGGGTGTTTCCGGGGTGAGACGTGGGTGTTCCCCGGGTGAGAGGTGGGTGTTCCCTGGGTGAGAGGTGGGTGTTCCCGGGGTGAGAGGTGGGTGTTCCCTGGGTGAGAGGTGGGTGTTCCCGGGGTGAGAGGTGGGTGCCCCCTTGGTGAGAGGTGGGTGCCCCCTGGGTGAGAGGTGGATGCCCTCTGGGTGAGAGGTGGGTGTTCCCTGGGTGAGAGGTGGGTGCCCCCTGGGTGAGAGACGGGTTCCCCCTGGGTGAGACGTGGGTGTTCCCCGGGTGAGAGGTGGGTGTTCCCTGGGTGAGAGGTAGGTGCTCCCTGGGCCTGTTGTTTGTCGGGGTGAACTGCCCCCCCACCCCCAGCCCCCGTATCTGAAACCAAACCATTGTCGCTACCCCAGCCCAGGCCTCACCCCCCTCCCAGCCCCCCTTTCTACAGCCTGGCCAGGCCGGTCCACGGCTGCGCACTCCCAGGCCACACATCAAAGGCAGAAGTGCTGAGGCGGGGCCTGGAATGTCCAGCAGACACGAGGCCACTTCAGCCACGGCGTGGGCTGCAAGCCTACAGCAGGGTGATGCCAGAACGCGTTCAGAATCTCATGAATCAGAGTCAATCAGGTTCATCCAAATTGTCAGATTCAGAATTTCATTTCATAGTAAAATCTTCCAATTTCATTTTTCCTAGACTTTTGGGCAAGTTATCAGGATGCCAGAAATAGGTTTCTCGTTGCTAAAAGAACAAGTTTTTTTTCAGTTTCTCCATCTGTTTTGTGATTTTCTTCCCCTGCTTTCGTCCTTAGGACTTGACCAGACAATTTCGTCTTGAAAGAAGAACCAAGTTCACAAATTGGAGAACGTCCTCCGGCTCCCAGCGTCCTCCGAGCAGAAGGTGGTCCGGGAGGAGGGGGATAGAATGCTGAGGCCAAGTGCATGGGCTTCGCGGCCCAAGGGCTGGGTTGAAGGCCCAGATTGGCCACAATAGCTGTGTTACTCTGGGCATGGTACTTAACCTCTCTGTGCCACAGTTTCCTCGATTGCAAAATGAGGAGATAAATTTTGGGGTTGCACACAGAGGCAGCCCATAAAGGTTAACGGCTGCTTCGTCCTGCTCTGTCTGGAGGACAAGGGCGGCGTCAGACAAATAGATGCGGGAAGGGCAAGATAGCACCTGGGGAGGGTGGCCAGCCCCTGCCGCTCAGACAGGGAAACCAAGGAAGGAGTGCAAAGTTGTCTGCAAGATCAGGGTATGATGTTGAGAGGAGAGCAAACCAGAGGCAACCACCCTCCGGGCCTCTTCCTTTTGCTCCTTGGGCCTCAGTTGCCTCGCCTGTCAAATGGGAACAATAATAACCAGGTGATGTTTGTGAAATGTGGGCTCTTTTCTTCTTTCTGCAGAAATTTACTGAACGTCCTGTTTGGATCTGAGCCCGTGCAGATGCTGGAGAGGGAGAAGTGAGGAGACCCCTGTCCTGCGGAGTCACAGTCTGATTGTGGAGGCAGGCAGTTCACCGGCGACGAAGCCCCATGCCATCAACTCCAGGATGCAGACAGGCAGGGGCCCTGGACCCACAGGACGCACTGACCCAGGAGGTGGGGCCCTGTGAGCTATTGTCACCTTCCGGGAGAAGCAAGCACCGACTCACGGAGCCTTCCTGCCATTCAGTCTAGAATGTTCCATGCCGAGATGGTTGAGCAAAAGCGTCAGGGAAGCCACGTGGGGTCCTTCTGGGTCTCTCTGGCTCCTCTACATCTTCCCAGCTGTGAGCCAGTTACCTAACTCCCGTGTTCCTTGGTTTCCTCACCTGTAAAGAGGGTGGTAAGAATGCATCCACTTCATGGCATTGTCGAAAGGATTGAATGAAACCGTAACAGTAATAGCAGATGGTGTTGGGCAGGGTAGTAACAGGAACAGTGGATGATATAGGCAGGGCAGCTGGATGGAAACATCCAGGGGCTTCCAGGAGAAGCTCCTCCCTCACAGGCACCTGAACAAACGTCTGCGAATGTCGCTCATCGTGTTCAGTCATGTCATGGGGGTTCAGGGGGTCAGAAGGCGTCAATGCATTAACGGCCCCGACAGGTAGTGAGCCCCCGGTCAGGGGCGGCATGCAAGGGGTCCGTGTGCGGTCACTGCCACAACTGGCCAGAACGTGGACTGGGCGGCCTCCAAGGCCCGCTCTCACCCCAGGAGCCCTGGGGACAACAAATCTGAGATCTGGGGACTCTCGGACACAAGACTGCTGATTCTACCAACATGGATTAAACCCCTACTGTGAGCATCCCACCCCCTGGTGAAAGCGATGACTAATAAGGTGCTTCCTTGACAATCTCCCAGACAAACAGAAGGTGGGCGGGTGCTGGGGAGGGAGAGAGAGAGCTTACTTGTCTCGGGTTCTGAGTCAGTGATTCCAAGACCGTACAGTGTTCATATTCTATAGTAGTTACTATTTCTTGAGCACCTACTCTATACCATCGTGTGTTGCCCATACTAGGTGCTACACCTAATTTGTTGTATTTATTCCTCCCACAGTGAGAGGGGGTACTCAGGTGTCCCCATGTGGAGATGGGGAAACTGAGGAGAAGCGATGGGCCCAGGCTGGCAGGAAGAGCACGTGGGGCTGGGTTAGAAGCTGGCGGGGCTGAATCTTCATAAGATTCCGAGACCCCTTAGTTCCAAACCCCTCTTACTCCGTGGTTCTGGCTTCCCTGTGTCTCTTGATATTATTCTAAATTGCCATGACTTTAAGTTTCTTTATCCGGAGGGCCGAGGCCCCTGTGGTTTAGAAGCGTCAGCCCCTGGTGCGCCGCGTTAGCTCAGGACCTTGGGCTGCGGAAGCGCCATCCCCTGAGGCTGAGGCCGGCCTCCTTCCCGGCCATCCGGGGCCTCTGGGCTACCGTGCTCAGCCGCCAGAGCGGGCGAGAGCGATTAATTGTTTATAAAGCACTCAGACACTCTCAGGCGACGAGAGCCCTGTCACACCCGCATTGCTTCATTACCGTCCCTTAGAGACGGGCCAACAGCGAGGGTCTGGAAAGGGCTGCGAGCCAGTCCCCGCCCCGCCGGCCTCCATAGCAGCCCGGGGGACTGTGGGCAAGCCACTTAACTCCTCTCAAAACCCCCGGGGTGGCCAGGGAGTTCCTGAGAGCAGAGAGAGCTGGGCCTTGGGGGGCCCTTCTCACTGGGCACCCTGTGCACCTTTGTCTTTTGGGGGAGCCAAGCTGCGGCCCCCACACCGGGTGTGTCTTCCACACAGATGACCTCCATCTACCTAGGACACCAAGGGCTTCTATTAGTCTCATTTGTGACTGTTCTCTCGGCGAACCCGGGCATCTACCTGCACCTGGCTAGACCTCAGGTCACCAACTCCACACTTGATCTTAGCCAAGAGGCCAAGAAGCGATGAGGCCACCAACGCCACTTATTCGTCCACTGGACCCTTCCTTCCTTCCTCCCTTCCCCCTCCCTCTCGGCAAATATCGAGGCCCCTGCTGGGGGGCTGGTCTTGAAGCCGCGATGGATGAGCATGGCCTCCCTCCAGGAGCGGCAGCACTTTTGGGGGCTGAGCACACACACTCCATAACTGCAGTCTCTCTCGTGACAAGATCTGGGCTCGGGGCTGCGAAATCAAACGCCAGGACTGAGAGCCAGGCTGCCGAGGGGTCGGAGGGAGGGGACAGGATGCTGTGTGCCCGCCCCCCAGCCTCCCCACTCCCCGTCCCTCCCCCAGGGTCCTCAGGGGAAGCAAAACACTTTGTGACCATTTCCCTGGCGTGGTCCCCGGAGACTCCTCTCTCCCTCCATCCTCTGCAGCCCAGAGTGGCAGCACTTCTGTGGGGTCTTTGGGGAGCCCCCCACTCCCCCCTCCCTCCACTTCTGAAGGGGCTTCAAAGCCCTCTCGCCCCTTTGACGTGCAGAAATAGAAGGTGCTGGGAGCCTTCCAATAGTCGTGGCCAAGGCTGCGGCCACACGGAATCCCCTGGGCGGCAGCGTCCTCACCTGCATAGTGAGTGACCACCTCTGCCCTGTGCCAGGCCTGTGCAGGACAGAGGGAGGCAGCCGGACACCACGGCCCTGCCTTCCTGAGGCTCAGAGCCTCAGGGATTTACCTGCATCCCCCCAGTACCCCTCACTCCCTGCCCCAGCCAGCCAGTGTCTCAGAGCGGGGGCAGTGCCCGAGCCATCGAAATGCCCAGAGCGGGTTCTGGAGCCAGCCTGAGATGCAAAGCTAAGAGCCGGTTCAATGGCCAGCCCCGCACGTCCCAGCTGTGGACCCCGGCACGACCCGTGGCCATCATTCCCTCACTTTGCTCATCTGTAAATGGGAACAACAGGCCCCATGACGAAAGCGAAGCCTCCGCAGGCCCGACCAGGGAAGTGACCTAGTGTGGTGCGAGGCCCAGCACGGCTCCTCGGCACCCTGGGCCCGTGTCTCCTCCCCTCGAGCCTCCGTTTCCCACCTGAGGGCCCTGCCAGCTCAGTTCTGGATTCTCCTGGTGGCAGTGGAGGGCAAGGAGGCGGCGGGGGGGGGGGGGGGGGGGGGGCGGGGGGGGGCGAGACGCTGTGGCCCCTGCCAGTGACACAGTCTCTCAGCCCATCTCAGCATCTATCACAGATGAGGATGAAGCTCAGGGTCCCTCACAGCCAGCAGAGTAGGTCCCTGAGCCTTTCTTTTGTTCCCAGGCCCTTTGGGGGTGGGGAACAATTTCCATCTGTTCACACCCCTGGGCCCTGCCTGGTGGAACCCCCACCACCCCAGCTCCAGGCCACTCCTCCGGGAGGCTGCCCCTACCCCCAAGGCTCTCCACCCCTGTATCCCCGGTCCTGGCCCCTCTCTCATCACAGCCTCCACCACACGGTACAGTCTCTTCCAGACCAGGGCTGATGACCCAAACCTCTCATCCCATCCCCAAGAGCCTTGTGAGTGGTTGCCCACGCCACGGCTCCCGAGGGCCCCTCTGAGCCCCTCATCCCGCCTCCCCAGCCGGCTCTGGGCCCGTGGAGGCAGCCACGGGGCATCGATCAAGGACAGAGTATTTATTCCCTGGCGCCCTCCCTGCTGGTCCAGTGTGGTGTCACTCACAGAGTGCCTACTATGTGCTGGGCCCTGGCTGGGTCCCAGCCCTGCCGTCCCAGAGCTGTGTGACCTCGGGCAGCTCAACTCATTTCCAGGGTGATGGCAGCCCCTTCTTGGGGGAGATTTCCAGAAGATCGGGTGACTGGAAGCAGTAGAGGTGTCGCTGGCCCACGTGTTCACTGTTACCATGTTTCCAGGTGGCAGCAGAGGGGGCGGTGTTTGCCCCACCTTCACACCCCCAGCCCCCAGCTAGAAAGGGGGTCTTGCTGGCCCCGGCCCCATCCCACTGCCCACCCCTCTCCCCGTCCTGCGTGGGGACTGCTCCTCCCACCGGGGGAGGATGGGTGGAGGTGAGTGGTCACCTGAGATGCCATGAATCTGCTTGGGGCTGTCCCCAGCTGTGAATGGCGGTTTGGGTGTCCCTGGAAGCCGCCGGTCGCCTGACCCTGCTCTGGGGACCTCAGTCCTCTTGGGAATGAGACCCCTTGGATCAGTGCCCTCTCAGGGAAGCGGGAGGCCTGTACTTGGTGGAGACCCTGGGGGCCTGGGGTAATTCACTCAATCCCCAGCTCCCTGCCTATACCAACAGGGCCTGGGGCAGACCCACAGGAAGGGGCAGTGGCTCCAGACTGGGTCCCCCAGGACCCCCCGAGCATGCACTTACCCCAGTGCCCAGCACACAGCCCAGCACAGCGCGAGGGTCGCTGTGCTACAGCCCAGCCTGGTGGGCAATTATTACAGGCGGCCTGGGCCCACTGCGGGGTCCCTCCTTGCCCCCCGGCTGGCACCCCTGACTCCTTGAGCCAGGAGCACGGGGTGAAGAGTGTGCCGGGCGTCAGGGCCGCTTGTGACGTTCCCCACTTGTGCGCCGACGTCCAGGAGGACTTCAGCAAGGCCAGGGAATCCGCAGCCCCCTGAAAGCCCTCAGGCTTCACCGAGAGCAACGTCAATCCCATAATTGCCCCATTAAGCCCCTCCCCCGCCGCTCCAGCTCCAGGCAGAGGTCAATACTAGTCATTTGCCAAATGTGATGGGGAGCAGATGGGTCAGGTTATCCCTGCCTGGGTTCAGGAGACGCAGATGAAATGAAAACCCACCCAAGGGCCACGGGTGGGCAGGCTGTGACTGTGCTTCTACTATGTGCCGGCACCGCACTGGTGCTGTAGGTTCTGGAGAAATCTCAGCTGTGAGGAAAGCTCAGGGGGCAGGTGGGGTTCCAAACCTAAAGGAGGAGCTCCCCCGACAGACACAGAGAGTGCAAAGGCCCTGGGGCAGAACGGGCAGCCCGGGACTGGCACCCACACTGCTCACTGGTCAGTCCCTGCAGCTCTTTGAGGTGTGTGTGTGGTTCGCCTGTGCCACAGGCTGGCTCACCCCATGTCCTTTTGCCCAACTGGAGGGAAGGAGAAGAGGGATGTGCCTACCCAGGGGTGCTCGCCAGCTGGTGGAGGGAGGGCTTGGGATCGCCCCACCCCATCATGAGTCTGCTGGGCCCTGGGGGAGTCACCACCATCCTCCAGCGGGCGACTCTGTACCAGGCATCACCCAAGGGCCCTGCTCTCTCCTTACAGCCCTCACGTTGGCGTTTGACAGATGAGGAAACTGAGGCACAGAGGACAGGAGCAACCGGTCTCCGATGGGGCGGAGCTAAGACTCAGACGGAGGCCCTGTGAGCCCGGGGGCGCCTGGGGCTGCATCCGTCCCCTCCCTTCCTGCCCCATCGCCAGCCCCGGCTCCAGCAGACGCCCCCTCTCTCCTGAATTGTTCCCTCTCTGCTGGGCTGTCCCCCGTCACACTAGCTGCCGCATAACACTGACCAGCGCGAGAAGGGGCCGCCTCCTGAGCCCGCCCCACCTCCAGCTGCCCCGAGCCTCTGCTCTCCAGGGACCACCCTGGACCGGCCGTCTCTGCCCCCCACCCCCCTCACCTCCTCTGTCTCTTGGACACACCCCAACCAGGCTTCCTCTCCCCCACCGCCTACTGCACCCGGGTCCACAACACTCAGCCTGCCACTTCACCAAACAGGCCTTCCTTCCTGAACTCTTAAAGCACTTTGGTCTGTTTGCTGCTTGTGATAAGAGGGGGCTATCACACCGAGCTCACGGGCCACGCGCTGGTCCAGGCTGCAGCCGCTGAACGCCTGCTCGCCCGCTGTGCCCACAGTCACTACAACAGCCTGGATCTTCTGCACAGGCAGGGTCAGCCTCCAGCGAGCCTCCAGCGAGCCTCTGACCAGGAGACGAGAACCATCTCGAATTGACGTTGAGCTGATTTACATCCGAGTCAGTGGGACCTCTGTGCTGGGACCGCCTCCACCAAGGAAGCGGCTGCCCTGCCCGCCCCGTAAGGACGGCGTGTGAGGCTGCATGGGGAGGGTCTGTGCCTCGGTAGGAGCCCTGCCCACGCCTTCCCGGCTCTGTAAAATGGAGCCTGTCCTGCCTCGGCCTCGAGGAGTACGGGAACATGGACGTCACCCACAGGACGGGCTGGGTCGGTCCCGGGATGTGCCGCTCAGTTCCTGGAACCCTCAGCTCAGAATCCAACCCAGCACAGGGCTGAGAGCAATCGGTGAAGGATGTCGGCCAATTCTGTGAAAACACAATACGGGAGGGAGGCCCTGACAGAAATAAAATAAATCCCACGTCCTCACGTGTGCATTTCGGCCCCTCCCGCGCTTCATTGGCTGTCATCTTGGGTTTTATCGTGAAATAACATACCCTGCACACAGGGGCTCACAGTGGGCAGTAGTTACACCGTGACCCTGTCGAAGCACCGTCGTGAGGAACCAGAGCCCCAGGAGGAGCCCCCCCGTCCTTCCCATGCTCAGCACCCGCCCCTGAGTGCAGGGGAAATGGGTTCCATCCAGACCAGGCGCGGGGCTCAGAGACCAGCACGTCCAGCTGGCGGCGGGGCGGGGGGGTGGGGTGGGGCGGAGGGCCAGGCTGCGGCTGGCAACTCATCCAGCGGGGAGGTTTCGACAAGTCTCCTTGTCTCTCCGCTGCCTTTTTTTTTTTTTTTAATTAATTAATTTATTTATTTATGGCTGCGTTGGGTCTTCGTTGCTGCGTGCGGGCTTTCTCTAGTTGCGGCGAGCGGGGGCTACTCTTCGTTGCGGTGCGCGGGCTTCTCATTGCGGTGGCTTCTTTTGCCGCAGAGCACCGGCTCCAGGCGTGCGGGCTTCAGTAGTTGTGGCTCGCGGGCTCAGTAGTTGTGGCTCGCGGGCTCTAGGCACGTGGGCTTCAGTAGTTGTGGCACACGGCCTCAGTAGTTGTGGCTCACGGGCTCTAGAGCGCAGGCTCAGTAGTTGCGGCGCACGGGCTTAGTTGCTTCGTGGCACGTGGGATCTTCCCAGACCAGGGCTCGAACCCGTGTCCCCTGCATCGGCAGGCGGATTCTTAACCCCTGCGCCACCAGGGAAGTCCCTGTCTGTTGCCTTTTCTAATGTTCGTTCCCTGTGTCATTCTGCAAACATTTACAGGACGATAATGCCACGTGGCATCCTGGGTGCCCTAGGATGGGACTTGTGACCCTCACCCCTGCTGGGTTTGCAGGGGGGAACCTGAGACTAAACGCAGCTGGCACCCTACAGACGGGGGAGAACTGGGCTGAGGACCCCCACTCGGGCTCCAGCCCAGAGGCCGTGCTGGGGAGGAACACGGGCGCACAGGGCATGTGAACAGGCCCTCCAGGTCTACACCCGCAGGGGATGACCGCAGACGCCCCCTCCTCCTCTGCAGCTGCCTGTTTCTCCTTCGCGATGGGACGAGTGGGGAGAGGAGTCAGGGCCAGCCTGGTGGTCACGCCTGCTCTAAGCCTCCCCCGCCTTATCCGACCCCCGAGTGACATAGCTCCCCTGATCCCCCAGAGAGCTCGCTGCCCTTCTGACGTGGCATGGTGTTCGCCTCCCTGACCTGCTTCCCACCCAGGCCAGGGCTGGCCAAGGTGGCGTTTGCCGAGGGGGTGGCCTAGGCTGCAGTCGGCGCAGTCGTAAGGACAGACCGAGTCGGGCGGCAGCTGTCCCCACAGGCCCGATACGCCTGGGAACAGCTGGGGCTGGTCCTGAGGCAGCTGGACACGCCTCCTGGCCGGTCCAGGGACAATAATTAAGAATCAGGTTTCCGTTGAGAAGCATTATTGCCGGGAGGGGTTGTAAATCAATAGACAACGTTTTTATCTCGGAACGAAAATTAATTATTCAGTGTCAAACATGTTCGCGCTCACTTCCCTGCCAGCACGGCCGGCTGGACTCCAGGGTGGGCCTCCCAGGGCCCTCGAGGGGTACAGAGGGAGACAGAGGCCAGGGGGGCCGGACCGGGGCAGGGATGCAGAGAGGAGGGGCCGTCCTGCATTTCAAGATAGCTCTGCCGCCCCAAAGCCCCACACCTAGTGCGCTAGAAGCCAGGTCAAGCCCCCGCTCCTCCTAAGATGGACGCGCACGTGGCGAGCACAGCAAAGCCACCAGCCGAGCGGTGGGCGGGCCCCATCAGGGCCCCTTTTGCCCCTTCACTCCATAGTCCCCACGGCCCTTTGGCCAGGGCTCAGCCAGCTCGTCCTGCTGGGGTCCAAGTACGCCGTGGCAGCAACTGAGCCCACCCTTCTGAAGCTTTGCCGCCAGTATTTCTGGGAAGTGGGAGGTGTGCGGGTTGGAGGGCTCAGCCCACGGCGGGGGTGGGACGGTCCTCGTTCGCTCAGGGTTTCAGGTGTCACTTCCCACCCCAGCACACAGCCAGGCCTCAGGCCCGCCACCTGCACCTGCCGTCCCCGATTCTCCCGCTGCCGCTGCCCCAGGTGCAGAAACGCACGGAGACGTGAAATGACCGGCTTCTCAGTGCGGAAGGAGCCTTCCTGGAGCCTCACCCCATCCTCCTGACAGGACCCCTGGCATCTGAGAAGTCCGCGTGTCCCATCAAGAGACAGGAAGGCAACCGGCTCTTGTGGCTTTGGTGCGTCCACTCCTTCATTCATTCGTTCACACATGTGGCCAAATATAGAAGCAGCCTCGGGCTCACAGCCAGGCGGGGGGCGGGCATGGGAGCACGTGCCGTCCAGGGCCCAGGGCTGGCTGCCCGCTGGAGCTCTGATGGCCTCTAGATAAGGGAGGTGAGTAGACTGAGCCTTAAGGAGGGTCCAGAGCACAGGGCCCTGCTGGGAAAAGGGTGGGCTTGGGCGGCGTGTGGATGGGGGAGCCTGTCGCCGCGGCGTCTGAGCGGGACACGTCCAAGAGCCTTGACTTCCCGACATGGAATTGCCCGTGACCCCCATAGCCTCGGGGGGCTCTCAGCTCCCAGCGCTCCCAGGTCCTCTGCCCTTAATTCTCCATCTCTCCGTCTGCTGGCTCCTTCCCCACCCTCCCCCCATCCACCCTCCGCCTGTCCTGGGCTCTGAGCCTTTAAGCGCCCTGGCTTGTTGGAAGCAGAGGAGGGTGTGGACAGGGCCCTGGGCCCCTGGAGAGCAGAGTCCAGCGGGACCCAAGCAGGAGTTACTCCGAGGGAGGCCAGGGCTGGGTCAAGGCGTCATGGAGTGGCCAGTGCCGGGATGAGGGAGGGGCCTGGGGGATGGGGAGGGCCGAGCTTTAGGGGGAAGGGGAGGCAATGTGACAGAGACCAGCTTGCCCAGGGCCCACTGCCCACGGAGCCGAGCTCTAGCTTTCATGTTGGGGGTGGGTGGCGCCGGCGCAGGCCGAGTCAAGGACCCCGTGTGTTCTGAGACAGGCCTGAGGGCAGTGTAGCTGCAGCAGGAGGGTGGTGACAGGCGGGCCCACAAGGTCAGCGGCGGCCAGCCCAGCGCCGGCCGAAAGCCCCGCAGAGTGGACTCTATCTGGAAGGCAGGGGAGGGGCGAGGTCAGATCTGACCTTGAGGAAGGTCAGTCTGGCTGCGGAGGGAACAGACAGGGGAGGGTGCGGCTGGAGCAGAAGGGAGGAAGAGGAGGGGTGGTCTGGGGTGGGCAGGGGCCACGGAGCCCAACAGGAAAGCCACAGGTGATGTGCACGGTGGGTGGTCGCCAGGGTGCGGCCAGGTGGGCTGCATGGAGGAGCTGCCAGGCCTGCCCTGGACTTGGTGGGCTTCGTCCATTACTGCCCCAGGGTGGTGGGAGGCGTGGGGGCAAAGGCCAGGACATGAGAGGCACCAGGAGGCCATGGGGGCAGGGCAAGGGCGGTGGAGCAGTGGGGAAGGTGGGCGGGGCCTGTCCCCCACTCACAGGGAAATTTAAAATGCACAAGGCCCAGGATTTCTCAACTTCAACCTCACAGCGCCGTGGTGAGAGGGGCGCCGGTCCATCCCCTGCCTCCCTGGAAAGCTAGACGGTGGGAGAAGACAGAGCCTAGCAGAGGGGCTCGTGTCAGCGCTGGAGCGAGCGCGGCTGGCTGGCCTGGAACCCCCACCCGGCATGGCTTTCCCTCGTAGCTGGACACCCCTGAGCTTCAGTCGCCTCATCCTTAAGATGGGGTCACAGCCCCACCGTACCATCCTCCCAGGGAGGCTTTGCCAACTGTAGAGCGCCCTGAGCTTGGGAGGGCAGGTTGATGTCCCCCGCCAGTGGTCCATGGCGATCCAGATGCCCACTAGCCCTTCCAGTGACTGAAAACTTAGTCCAAAGGAGAGGAGAGTGTTTGCGAGGGAAGCCTGCCGGCCGCTCCTGGCGTGCTTGTCGCCGAGGCCCTGTTACCATCAGATATTAATATTTCCAACACCAATATTTACAAACCTCCCCCGAGGCTGCGCTGATGGAATATTCGTGGTCACGCTCAGCTAAAAAGACTTTATTGATTAGGGGAAAAGAGAGAGGTCACTTATTTTTTAACCCAAACCTATAAAACACTGAAATCCATAAACACCCAGTTCCCGGGCTGCAGAGCGACATCCAACCCGGGCTGCGGTCTCCGTGGCCTGGTCAATACGGCTCCATTAAGGCCTGCCCACCCGCCCCGTCCGGGCCCCTGTGGCTGTCCAGATTAATAAGTGCCTCGCGTTTTAATTCTGCGTCCATTAGTATCACGTTGCCAGCTGATCGGCTCGGCTGTCGACCCTGGGGAAGGCCCGCTCAGGGGCCCTGTGCCCTGGGGAGGTCATCAGGGGACATGGGGACAGCTCCGCTGGCCCAAGGGCAGAGGCCAGCAGGTTTCCCAGCGTCCGTCCTTCTGCACAGAACCTGGATGCCGGCTGCAGAAGCCTGAGGACGGGCGATGTGAGTGGGTCAAGGACACCCAGGCCCTGCTTGGTGGTCTCGTTCAGAGAGCGCCTCTGGGGCTGCGTGAGCACCACCCAAGCCGGGTCTGCCCCAGGCCGTGCAGGGCCAGGGGGTCACCCCTCTCCAGCATCTACTCCCGCCAAGCCCAGTGCAGGCCTTCAAGAGAGGGTCCTGGCCAGACCTCAGCTGAGCAACAGGCCCCTTGGGCGGGGACAAGGACCAGATGCACAGAGAGGGTGTCCGGGGAGCCGCTGGAAGGAGCCCAGACGCCCTCTAGGAGGGAACAGGGAGCGTGATGGTGTCTCCCCCGGGTTCCAGAAAGGATGAAGGGCGGATGGTGGCCTGGATACGAGCAGGAGACCTGTAGAGCCAGCCGAGGTCATCCAGAGGTGAGAGGGCAGAGCCTGGCCTGCCAGCCTGGGAGTTGACAGAGGGAGGGGCAGCCACCAGGGAGGACGGCAGCCAGGGTCCCGCCACCCAAGAAAGAGCGTCCCCGAGGGCCGGCTCCTGCCCCACAGCCACTAGGAGAGCATTTGGAGACGGACGCCTGATGGAAACACCTCCTCTGTCTGCAGCAGCCCCTCAGTCGGAGCAGGACCCCGACCTCCGTGCCCAGAGCTCTCAGTCCAAAGTAAGCAGGACTGACAAACACTCTCTGAGCTGCTGACACACAGTCCAAAGTCCACGTCTAACAGTGACTCCCGGTGCCCATCAGGCCCAGCTGCCTCTCTCCCCACAGGTACACCCACCCCATCGTCAGCTCTGGAGCGAAGAGCAGCTGAAAACCTCTGAATGTGGGGAGGGAAGGGGTCTTGATCAGGACAGAGGCCAAAGAAGCAGTGGTAGCCTGACGGCAAAGGAAAAGTCTCTAGAGGCACAGGGACCCCCGCATCCTGACAGCCGGGCCTTCAGTACTGGCGCCGGTCATCCTGCAGCTTCAGGGTCCCCGCGTGAGCATCCGGGGCACTGACCGCCCCGCAAATACTTATCCACAGTGTCCGTGCGCGGTCCCTGGGCGGGGGGCTGCAGGAACAAGGTGAATCAGGAACTTTCCTCCCCCCAGGAGTTCCCAGTTTACGGAATAAAACATGATGACAAGGGTGGAACAGTCTGGGTAAAAGTTGGGCTGCTGTGTCAGGGCCCAGTTGAAGAGGGTTGAAACAAATAAAGTGATTTATATCTGGCTCCTAACTGTGCAGAGACAGGGGAGCCGGGCTGGCAGGCAGCCCCTTCCCCAGGGTGGTCCCATATCCTCTGCTCTGTCACCAATCCTGGCGGCTCCCTCCTCTGCACAGTTCTGAGAGGGCCATCTCCACTCTGCATCAGCAGGGGAGGGGGGTGACCCTTCCCTCTTGGGCCGGCCTGAAGTGGTTCCCCCTCCCATCCCATCCCTGGAACTTGGTCCCAGGGCCAAAGGCGGCCGCAGGTTGGGGGGTGGGATGTCGTCTTCATTCCAGGGCCCAGCTACGAGTCAGAGGTTCCATTGCTACTAAGGAAAAGAGAACAACGACGGGGACAAGTCAGAGTGGCTGCCACTGCTGGTCTCCAAGAGGCTGGGAACAGACCCAGACTGGCCCAGCCCACGGTCCTCCCACCCGCCTCCAGGTGTGAGCTAACCAGGTGTTCACCTGCTGTAGGTGTGCGTCCATAGCATCAGGACATGCACATAACAGCAGCAGTGCCTGCCCAGCCCAGGGACCTACAATAAAGTGTCAAATTGAGGGCTTCCCTGGTGGCGCAGTGGTTGAGAGTCCGCCTGCCGATGCAGGGGACACGGGTTCGTGCCCCGGTCCGGGAAGATCCCACATGCCGCGGAGCGGCTGGGCCCGTGAGCCATGGCCGCTGAGCCTGCGCGTCCGGAGCCTGTGCTCCGCAACGGAAGAGGCCACAACAGTGAGAGGCCCGCGTACCGCAAAAAAAAAAAAAAAAAGTGTCAAATTGAGGCTCATACACCTCCTCCAACCCAGGGGTCTCCAGTCTGGGGAACTGCAGCCTTTACCTAGGGAATGAGCCGGCACAGCTAGAGACAGACAAGCCTGACATTGTCCCCTCCCATGCGAGGGCTCTTGGTGTCTGTGATCTGATGACAACCGCTAAAGCCATGTGCCGGAGCTGCTGCGGGGATGCGGTGAGATAATGCGGGCACGATGGAGCCCAGTCCGTGTGCCACGAGTGACATCATCACCATTAACTCTATGAAACCCTCACACGGGAGCGACGGAAGGGTTTTGGGAATAGATGGTGGTGATGATTGCGAAACACTGTGAACGTAGTTCATGTCACTGAATTGTACACTTGAAAGACGGCTAAGGAGTTCCCTGGTGGTCCAGTAGTTAAGGCTCCGTGCTTCTACTGCAGGAGCGAAGGGGTTCGATCCCTGGTCGGGGAAGTTCCGCACGCTGCGTGGGGTGATCAAAAAAAAAAAGAGATGGATAAAAAGGCAAATTCTATATTATATATTTAAGCACACACCATGAAAGAGAAACACCATATCGCTTGGTTGGTGGAAGGCACCCAGCACCCCGGGAAAGGACCTGCGGGAAGGGTAGGCGGGTTTCTGTGTCTGGAGCACGGCTGGAATCATCGGGAAGGGGGTGACCGTGGCTGGTGAAGGGGGCCTGGGGAGATGGGGTGAGCATAGGGCAGCACTGGAGACATGGGGGAGAGAGCAGATCAGATCCAGCAGGGCTGCTCCAGGCTGCAGTCAGGGGCTGGGCGCTGAAAGGTCAGAGAGGAGCCGGTGGGGGCGCCCGGCTCCGTGCCCCACCTGCCACCCTGGACCATCCCTCAACAAACTTCACACGTAAGCCCAGCGCCTCCTCTCGTGGGAGCACAGATAGTCTCGGCAGCCCTGGTGAGCTACTGCATAGCAGCAGTTACGGTTGGCACATAAACGGTTTCTTTGGCGAACTGAGATCGGATTGTCAATACCAGCCTCTCTCTAAGGAAGTGAATGTACAAATGTGATGCTTCTGGGACTTCCCTGGTTGTGCAGTGGTTGAGAGTCCGCCTGCCAATGCAGGGAACACGGGTTCGAACCCTGCTCCAGAAGATCACACATGCCGCGGAGCAAATAAGCCCGTGTGCCACAACTACCGAGCCTGCGCTCTAGAGCCCGCGAGCCACGACTACTGAGCCTGTGTGCCACGACTACTGAAGCTCGTGTGCCTAGAGCCCGTGCTCCGCAACAAGAGAAGCCACTGCAGTGAGAAGCCCGCGCACCACAGCGAAGACCCAATGCAGCCAAAAATAAATAAATTAATTAATTATTTTAAAAAGGTGATGCTTCTGGCCTCTGAGCTCAAGCTGCTCTGGGTGCCCAGGTGGGGTCTTCATCTGACAGACTGTCCGACAGCTGAGAGTCCCCTCACTCCAATCACTGACATGTGTCCTTGATGGATCAATAAGTCACCCGAGGTTGTCCCCTCTCCTGTTGCAGAATTAATAGGCGGGATTTTTGTTGGTGTTGTAATGGCCGTGTGGCCCGGCTCGCGTTACACAGAGCTGATGGCAGCGCACAGGACAGACAGCGTGCTTCTCCACAGGGCTGGGCGCCGGGAGTCACAGGTGGGTGCCCTGGGCTGGGCCAAAGAATGTGGTGGCAGCTGCCAGGGGTCCCCTTCCTTCCCCTGGAGGCTGGGGTCTGGAGGCTGAGGACATCTGAGCTGCAAGGGTCCAGCCCAGGTCCCATTTACAGATGGAAACCCAAGGGCGAAAGGTTTGCCCTGAGCCACATAGCAGGTAACTGAACACCACAGTTTTGTTAAAATTTTTTTTCAGAATTCTTAAAATTCCTAAGCTTAGCACATAAAGTCCTTCATGAAAGAACCCAGATTCCCAATCCACTGGGGATCACTAACTACACACACACACAGGCACACCCCTGCCTTCATTCTAAGGATGAAGGTCATTTCCCAAAGGCGATGCTGTCTCACACCACAGGGCCTTTGCACAAGCCGTTCCCTTTGCCCAGAGCGCTCCCTGCCTTTGCTCAGCCAATCTCTTCCCCTTTTCAAAATCCAGCTGGGAATCCTCTCCCCCAGGAACAATTTCCTCACCTCCGAGCTGGGCTGGGGGCTTCCCTCTGCCCCTGCACTTGTCACACTCTGTGGTGACACGCCTACCTCCCCCACGAAACGTGATGCCTTAGGCGTGGAGCCACACCTCCTTGATCTCCAGCCTCACACGTCCTCGTGCCTGGAGCAGAGTAGGCGCTGGATAAAAACTAACTGAATGCATGAATGTCTCCATTTTCTGCCAATAAGGTAATACTATAACTCAGAGGCTTTGGCCCTTGCCACCAGGCTGGTTTCACTGGAATCATCCCCTTTCTCTGACTGGGGGCCTGGCCCAGAGCCTGGTGCTGGGGACCCCTCGAGGCCCAAGCAGAGACGCTTGGGCTGTGGTCAGCTACAAGATCCCCACCCTCAGAGGCCGTTCTGAGCCCCCAGCCCCATATGGAGTTGTCCACGTGTCAGTGGTCACTGTACTTGTGTCCTGGGGTGGCCGCAACAAAGGACCACAGACTGGGGGCCTTCAAACAACAGACATTTCTTCTCTCCAGTTCTGGAGGCCAGGAGCAAAATCAAGGCGTCAGCAAGGCTGGCTCCTTCCGAGGCCGTGAGGGAGAATCTAGTCCAGGCCCCTCTCCCAGCTTCTGGGGGTTTGCTGGCGATCTTTGGCATTCCTTGTTTTGTAGAAGCATCACCTGTGTCTCTGCTTCTGTCATGACACGGGGTTCTGTCTGTGTCTTCACACAGCGTCTTCCTCCCTGGGTCCCCTCTTCTTACAAGGACACTAGTCATGATGGATTTAAGGCACACCAGGTTCCAGTGGGGCCTCATCTTAACACACATCTTTATGACACCTGCGAAGACTCTATGTCCAAATAAGGTCACATTCAAAGGCACCAGGGTTGGGACATGGACACATCCCTTTGGGAGATGCAATTCACCCACAACCATCCCTGAAGCCATGGACCCATCTGAGGTTGTCCAAAGCCAGGGCATCAAGGGAGGAAGACAGGGCTCTGGCAAACCCCGGGGGGAACCTGAGGGAGAGCTGGGCAGGGAAGGAGGAGGTTCATTCATTTGATGAGGATAAATGAGAAGAAGTGGGAGCTTCAAGGAGGAAGACAGCCCAGCCCTGGGAGCGCCGTTCTATGTCTCCTGAGACAAGGCCTGAGCGGCGTCCGTGGGATTTGGCTACAAGGAGGCCATGACCTCAGCAGGAACCAAGGGCAGACTGCGGGGTAAGGAGGGCACAGGCAAGAGAAGTGAGAAAGTAAGGGAAGTGGTACCCACACCACCCAGGGGACTGGCTGGGAAAGGGAAGATCCAGTCGGAGGGCAGCTGGGGAGGGGAACTGGGTCGAGGAGGAGACCTGGGGCTTTAAATTCCACTGGAGAGGTCCCGGAGGATGGGGGGCTGAACATCAGAGGACAAACAGGTGCCCAGAGGGAAGGGGAGGATGCCCTGACCCGGAGGACGAGCCAGGAGCCCGGTCCAGCCTGTGGCTCCTCCTTTCTCCATCAACAGCAGGGAGGGTGACCCCAGGCTCTGGGGAGAAGGGAACGCCCGAGTCCCTGTGCCAGGGCAGCTCCTTCCTCAGTGGAGCTTGTGATCCACAATATTTAAAGGTTCCAGCACATACAGTTCCCTGAACCGGTCTCAGTCTTGATGCCTTTTTGTCCTCATCTTCACACCTGCCAGCAGGTCTCCTTGCCTTCCCGCTCTCCCCTCTCCCCACCCCCACTCTGCCACACCAAGCCATGGTCCTCTTGGCCCAGACCACAGCAGTCCTCAGGGTGGTCCACTGTCCAAACAGCAGCCAGAAGGAGCCGTAAAAAGTATAAATCATCATCAAAAACAGTGTAAAGAACATTGAACTTCAACCCACAATCTGGGAGAAAGTATTTGCAACATGCGTGATGGATGAAGAGTTTATGTACAAATATATAAAGAGTCCCTACAAATCAATAGGAAAAGAATTTTTAAATAGGAAAAGATACAAACAGTGTTTCACAAAAGAGGAAAAAGGAACGGTCCCAGATCTGATGGAGAAACGATCCATGTCAGCCATGAGGGAAATACAAATGGATGACACGGAAAGGCCATCCCACGCCCACCGGACTGGTGACATTCAGTCTCACACTTGGGAATAACGCTGAGGATGTGGAGAGAGGGAAGGTCGGTACGAGCCCCTTGGAAAGGAGGTTCTCTCGGGTCTACTGAGGACTGGAGTCAATGGGCAGACCTTCTGCGAACGCGGGGTCCTGGGTGTGTTCCGAGGGCAACTCCTGCATGTGTCCGGGGCTGTCTCTGATCCTCAAATCGCAGATGAGGGAGCTGAAGGGCGGGAAGGAGATCTGACTTGCGAGCCAGTCTCTGGCCTGGCGCCACCTCCTGCCCAGGATGCTCCAGCCTCGCGGGGCTCCGGCTCGGCAGTCTTGAGAAACTGGCAAGGAGGGAACAGGAAAACTAGAACAGGCGGAGAAAGTCAGGGGGGGCTCAGACAGGACCCCGCCTGCTTGCGACAAGGGGATGTGTGAGTCCTTCCCCGTGTGCAGCTCAGACGTTCCTACCGGGAAGCCGTGATCCGTGATCGAGTCCAGACAAGGGCAGCACCGGCTCAAGACTTCTTGTCTGGAACCAGGCGCCAGAGACTCATCACCCCTGGGGGCCCCGAGAACACAGTTGCCCCGCTTTTGTGAGAACAGATGTTCTCTTGAAATTAACAAGCCTGTGAAATGGCATCCCCTGGAGTTAAAGCTAGGTCATAGAAGTGACCGATTGTCCCCGCCTCCAAGGAGCCAAGAGGAAATTCGCAGAAGGATGGAGGTAACCAGGGGCTGGGGGAGGGGCAGGGGGCCGTGCACCGCGGGTAGAGCTTATGTTGGGGGTTGGGTTAGTCAGGGCTCTCCAGAGAAACAGAGCAATAGGACACAGAGAGAAAGGAGATAAATATATAAAGAAACGGCTACAGGTACAGATAAGGATATAGATACAGACATACGTGTACAGATAGAGAAACAAAGAGATTTATTAGAAGCAATTGCTCACAGGATTATGCAGGAGGCTGGGAAATCCAAAGTCTGCAGAGCTGATGTCTCAGTTGGAGCCCAAAGTCCAGAAGCTGCTGTAGAACCAGGAAGACCCGATGGTCCAGTTGGAGGGCCATCCGGCAGGAGAACTCCCTCGGACTTGGGGCGGGTCAGCCTTTCTGTTCTATTCAGGCGTTCAAGGGGTTGAGCGATGCCCACCTGCATGGGGGCTGGGCAGTGTGCTTTATTCAGTCCGCTGATTCACAAGCTAACCTCATCCAAAAGCACCCTCACACACACACACCCAGAATCCTGTTGGACCAAACACCTGGGCACCTGCAGCCCGGGCAAGCTGACAGATAAAATTCACCTTCACCGCGGTGGTGAAAAGGTTTTGGGTGAAAATAGTGGCGTTGGGTACACACTGAAGGTATGTAATGCCACTGAATTATACACTTGCAGATTATTAAATCCTAAACGTGATGTTAAGTATATTTTACCACAATTTTAAAAGAATGCACGGTGCAAAAAAAAAAAAAAAAGAGAATGCACGGTGCAGATGTTTGCGGTCGCTCCATTTCATAGGTTAGAAAAAATATATATAACTCTAGCTTCGGCAGCTCATATACAGAGATTGGAACAGTACAGAGAAGCTTAGCATGGCCCCCTGTGCAGGGATGACCTGCAAATCGGTGAAGTATTCCATGTTTTTTTTAAAAAAAAAGCTATAGGTAGCAAAACCGTTCCCACAAGGTTCCAAACTGGAGTTGGCAAACTGTCCTCAAAGGACCAGGCTTTTGCCATCCAGCCTCCGCTGCCCTTGGATCAGGACGGCAGCCAGAGACTACAGGTGAGTGAGTGAGTGTGGCCGGGTTCCAATAAAACTTTATTTATACTCACAGGAATTTGAATTTCACATAAGATTTTCATATGTCACAAAACACTTTTTTTTTTTCTTTCAGTCTTCGAAAAACATAAAAACCGTTCTTAGGTTGCCAGGTTTACAAAAATAGATAGTGGGCTGGTTGTGGCCAGTCAACGGTAGTTTGCTGACCCTGGAGCTAAGCAAAGAGGAGCCGGGGCTAGGCTCCACAGAGGGCGCCAACCCCAAGCCCAGCCGAGGGGGCTCAGCCATGCCTGGGTTCCCCGGGGGTGCTAGGTGGGGGAGGGCATAAGGAGAAATAAGGGGGCAGAACCCTGGGGACCCAGAAGTGCCAACAGCCAGTGGGAAGCAGACCTGTGCTTGGGGGGCCGGGGATCTGACCTCCACCACCATCTCACCCTGGACCGCACGTCCTCCTGATGCCCCAGCCTCTCCCACTGGGCCCGGTCTCACCCTCCTGCCCTCTCAACATCAAGGAAGGCGATGCCCGCTGCTCTGGAAGGCCACATGGGCAACAGGCTGCAAGGGTGACCCCAGGACTGCTGGGGACTGAGACGTGTGCCAGGACGCAGGACCTCCAGCGCCAAAGTGCACACGGTCCCAGGGAAACCGGGATGGTCAGCCGCTCTCCAGTCACCCCGACTGGTGCAAGCAGCAGCAGAAGGGACACAGAAGACAACTGCCCCACAGCCCCGGCCCCGGCATCAGGCCTGGCACAGACAGGTGTGCAAGACCCGGGCGTGGTCTCTGCACCTACGGGAACGGGATGTGCCGTGAGCGAGGGCAAGATATGCTACATACGACCGTAAGGACGCTGCTCCCAGACGCGGCGTAGAGCAAAGAACGGGGCGATGCCACGTTTCCAAAGCATAAGACGGGCAACTGCTCCACGGGGACCGCCTCTGAGGAAGCACAGGGACTTCTGGCTGCTGCTGCCTTGGTCCTGACCCGGTGCCGGCCCCTCAGGGGTGCTCAGTCTGGAGATGTCCCCACCGCACAGTCAAGGTTGCACACCCCTCCTCGGGCATCTTGCTGGGCGTTCACCGTGGCAGGGCACTGGCCCTTCTACACTTGCCAGTTACCCACGTGACAGCCCTTACTGAGTGCCTCCGTGGGTCTGGGACAGAAAACTCCTTACGGTGTTGTGCTCTCTAACGCTCGCAGAGCCCCCAAGGGGTAGGTGTTTTTAATCCCATTTTACAGATGAGAAAACTAAGGCCAAAGAGGTGAAGTCAGTGTCCTAAAGTGACACTGGGCCCCAAGATGAACCCCTGGCCCGTCCTCCTGACTTACAAGGGGCGCACCCTCCCTCCCTGCAGCCTTTTCCTGAGTTTAAGGAAAGGGGGTGCTGATGTCTGGGGTTCCTCCCCAGGAACCCCCAACTCACAGCCCAGACCCTAGACCCAAGGGCAGCCCTCTCCCCTGCTGGAGGCGCTGCCGGCATTCTGTGTACAAATGCCCTGACAAGATGGGTCATCAGTGTGAAATCATCGCCATCAGCAGGGCGCGGCCGCCAGCCTCTCATTATTGCCAAATGAATGACTCCGTTTAGAGAAGTCGTTTGGGGCACTGTCCCAGACAATGACTCCTGTCAAAAGATTTACCGAAACTCATGGGCGATGCAGCGGGAGGCCCCGTGGGCCTGGCCTCAGCGTTTATCCTGCAGAAAACAAAGATTGCAGCGTGGACCATTTTGCCGCTGAAATTCATGCCTCTTGACCCCAAATGGAGAGATAATCCCAGGGCTTGTTTCCGCTTGAGCCTGGAGATGTTGTAAATAGCTGGCTCTGAAGCGGAACCTCACACTGGCCTCGGGTGGAAGGCAGACCATGAAGCAGACTGTGAAAGGATGTGGCTCGCTGAGGCTCTCCGTCACGCCGCCCCCGTAGGTAGCATCCCCCAGGGGCTTTCTATTCTAAAATTGGGTGCTGGGAAGAGCTCTGGCTCAAGGAGGGTGTTATATGCTTTCTCCATCCCCCAGTGAAGACTATAAACTTGATCGCGATTTATTTTCCTCTTGGCTGCCAGGAAGCTCAGAAGCCAAGAAAAAACCTAAGTACATTAGCAACGCTGGTCCTTTGTAATATAATACCTGCATTCTCTTTTACATTAGTATTCTGGCTTCTGTCTGGATTTTATTATGTTTGTTTAATGTGCCTCGCATTGTAAGCCACTTCAAATCCTTTGTTGAAAGGGTGGGGGTATGAGTAAAATAAAATAACCAAGCAGAGTGGGGAGGGGAGAACAGGAGGCTGGGGACTGTGACCTGCCTCTGGCTGTGACAGCTGTCCAGCTATTTGACCCATGGACTGAGTGAAACATAGTTTCCCTGCCTGGGTATGACTCTGGTTCTAGACCAGCCTGGGTCACCCTTAACTGCCTGGGTATGACTCTGGTTCTAGACCAACTGGGTCACCTGTCCATGAGCATTCTGGATCCTCCACCAGGACTGTATCAGTCAGGTTTGCCTTGTAACAAGCACCCCCTGGTTTCACAGCAACACACATTGATTTTTTTCACTCAGAGCCCGTGTCAGGAGCTCAGCTGTGCCCCATGACTTCCCATCCCAGGACCCAGGCTGAAGGGGAGGCAATTTGGAACCTGCTTTCCTCACGGAAGAGCGAAAAGAGTGAGAGGGCTGGAGAAATCCTGGAATGGCCCCTACAGCTCCTGCTCCAGCATATCTGGCCCCCCCACCGCCGCCGTGCCAACATCAGTGGGCGGGAGGTAGACGCCACCCCCAGGAAGCACTGCGGCCATGGGCTAGGGCACCAGAGGCTTGGATGGACAGGTTCCAGGAAGGTGGAATGGAGAGCCAAAAGCACTAATACAATTTGCCGCAAAGACCCCAGAAGGGAAGACCCATACGGGCAGGGCTCCGGCTGGTCGGCTCGCCCACCCATGGGAAGACCAGGCACTTCGTGGGAGCTCCATATATACTGCTCGAACATGCAAACGATGAACGGAGAGCTAATGGGCGGAACGAGTGACCAGCAGGCCCTGGACGCAGGCATGTGTCAGCCTCCACTGCTTCAGTGCCTTCTGCCTGTGAACCAGCCAGCATCTCTCTCTTAATAAGATGGGAAGGCAGGATGACAGTGACAACCTCGTGACACAGTGCATGGCAGCCCCTAGTACCTGCCTGGCCCGTGGCACAGGCTCAGGAAGGCAGCTTCCTTTGGCTTCAACTCCTTTCAGGAGGAGGTCTCATTTCAGCTGGAAAGACCGGGTGACAGACACAGAATAAGTGTACATATTACAATTATTATACAAGTTTGGATGACAACGATAACAGCCGAGAGTCAGGGAGCAGTCACAGAACCCCAGGCGCTATCCCACGTACCTTACGTGGAGTAACCCATGTGATGCTCACACCCTCACAAGGTAGGAATTATTATCATCCCCATTTTACAGATGAGGAAATTGAGGCAGGGCCGCTTTAAACATGTCTGCACATTCTGGGACCTCCTTGCATCAAGATGCAGGGTCATAGTGTATCACACATACACACACACACACCTTGAATCCAGCTGTGCTTGGGACTCCTTGTAACCGATGCCGTGGAAGTGAGGTTAGGAGAGGAAAGGTGGTGTGGCTCCAGCCCCACGCTCATCAGAACGCTCACACTGAGGGCCCTGAGCTGCACGGAAAAAGTTCTACTCCCTGAGTCAACCATGTTGTGAGGAAGCCCAATCATGTGGACACGACAAGCCTGGACACACGGGTCAACAGTCCTAGCTTATGCAGCCCAGGCACCTACCATGGGAGCAATGAGGCTTCGGACAAATCCCGACCCCCAGCCACGGAGTCGTGAGGGGCCTCAAGGCTCCCCAGCAGGGACCCCAGACTTCCGGAGCAGAGACAGGCCACCCACACTGGCTCTTTCCAAAAAGATTATTGTCACACGCCCCTAAGTTTGGGGTGGTTTGTTATACGGCAACAGGACGAAGATTGGCTGCCTTGACACATCCAAAGCACTAGGTCTTGACTAGGCCAGTCGACAGGAGCTAAAGAGGCCTTGAGGAGACTGCCAGTGAGAGCCTCAGAAGGACTAAGATGCGATGGGGGGCTGGAGAAAAGGGGACCCTTGTTATGTGGCGGCCCAAAGGAGAGCAACCGTCTCCAGAAGTAAAAAGGAAAATAGAAAATGTACCTAGTGAACTCAGTGATGTAGCAGATGTTATCTGTAAAGGACCAGACTGTAAATATCTGAGATGCTGAGAAGAGATGGTCTCCGTTGCAACTCCGCAAGTCTGTGGTTATAGCTCAAAACCAACCACTGACAATGCATGAATCACTGGGCTTGGTTGCATTCCAGGAAAACTTTGTTTACAAAAACAGGCAGCAGCTGGATTTGGCCCACGGGCTATGGTTGGCTGACCCTTGATCTAGCTAAGATTTCCAGGGAAAAATATCGAAAGTGCCACCTCTCTTCTCCTTCCTGCCTAGGATAAAATGCAAGAAGAAAGAGGTGAACCAAAGAGTGAACTGTGTAATTTTTTTTTTGGTGGGTGGGGGGCGGGGGGGGGCCACACTGTGAGGTTTATGGGATGTTAGTTCCCTGGCCAGGGATTGAACCCGGGCCCTCTGCAGCGAGACCACAGACTCCTAACCGCTGGGCCGCCAGGGAATTCCCTGAACTGTGTAATTTTTAAGAAAACGTTAGAGAAAATTGAAAGGAACCAGGACTTACTGGGTTTGAAAACCGAAGTGTTTCTCATCGCCAGCCTGCTCAGATTCTAAAATGTCTTCAATTTTTAAAATTGAAAATTGTCTCAAAATTAACAATAGCTTCTGGGAGAAGATCAAATTTACAGTAGAGCTACAAGATTCTTTATAAGCACTCAGAAAGATCTAAGGGGGAACCTCACAGATAAAGACCCTCTAAGGAGCTTAAAGTATGTCTCCTCAACCCTCTCCCTTAAAGAGTAGGTTTTAGGAATCTCAGCAAACTCCAAGGGACCCCAAGATAGAGAAGATCTTCTCCTAAATAAATGTGTGTCTGCGTCTGATCTAATGGTTTGGATGTCAGTAAGATTCATGGAAAACCCACAATGTCTTAAAGAGGATTATACTGGTGGAAACACCAGCAGCCTGGATAAAAAGGAATGGAGATGGTAAAAGGTACAGATCCTCTTGGACCCTAAACTACTATGGCCAAGGAGGCTGAGAAGGTCACTTAGTTGCAAACACAGACTACTTCTTATGGTAAAGGAGGGATGAACCAGAACTGAACCTATCCAAGCTGGACCTCGGAAGTGCTATGAACTGGAGACTTCCATGGGCTTCCCATACTCCTGCTTTTTAAATGTCCCCACGGTTGTATGTTGGGTGTGGGCAGGGGTGCGGATACCTCTTTCTTTAGTTCACAGATCTTCAGATTTTTTTTTTTTTAACTCCACACTTAAGAATCTAGGGAACTTCACAAAGCAGATCTCCACCTGGGTCTGATGGACATGACAAGACCCTGGACCTCATGTCTGGGACTGAGGCCGAGCCTTCCGGGGTGTGGAAGGAGGTGAGTGTGTTTTGCACGAGGGAGGAACATAAATAATTTGTGGTCAGAGGGCAGACTGTGGTCTTTTTAAAACATGTTCACAAATTCCCTGGGGCTCCTCCCATGGAAAGGCAGAGGTCTGCTTCCCTTCCTGAATCTGAGCAGGCTTGGGACCTGCTTGAAAGCATCAGAATGTGGTAGAAGTGAAACTGCTTGGAGGCGGGTTTGCCTCATTCACGGAGACCCCGGTGCTTGGAGTCTGAGCCTCCATAGGAGATCTGCCGAGCCTCCACCCCACGCCCGGGCCGCCATGCTGTGGGGAAGCCCAGCCCCTGCAGGGGCTGCGTTTGTGCTCCAGCCAGCAGGCCTCCTCCTGGATGAACCATGCGCGTCACTAGCACTTCCTGCCGTTCACCCTCATCCCCATTGGAACATCACCATCCCCACCCTCACTCAATTCTCCAAGAGACGCCCGGTTGTTCAGGCTGAGAACACCCCATGGTTGTACCCACTTCCTCTGCACCCTCACTCCCCACGCCGCTCCAAGCACACCCCCATGCAGCCCCTTAGCAGCCCCCACTGCCCTCCTGCTGGTCCAAGCCACGACCATCTGGACTTCCCATGAGCCCTTGCCCTGGTCCTGCCTGACAGGCACGCCAGCCTCTCTGGCCGCACACTCTTCCTCCCAGGTCTGCCCCGCCCGGCCCTGCCCGGCCCCGCCCTGCTCTGCTGCCCCTGACCCTTTGCCCAGCTTCACGGTTCCTTTCTGTCTGTGGTTTCCGTGGTGTCGTCTCCCAGCATGCCCTAGTTCAAATATCAGCTCCCGGCGGGCACAGGCCCGTGCTCGGTCCTCGGCTTTAACCCCAGCCCAGCCAGCGTCCGGCACGGGGCGGGCGCTCTAGGAATTTGTGTTGTATGAGTGAATGGAGAGCTTCGGGGCCAGCCAGGCCTCCATCCAATGCCTGCTCTGTCTCGCATTGTCTGTGAACCCTTCACAGGCGACCTGCCCCCATCCCACCTGACTCAGTGCACAGAATGCGGCGGATGAGGCCTGCCTTTCTGAGGTCCAGCTGGGCTTTGCTGACCATGCAAAGGCCTTGCCTCCATCTCCATCTCTATCCTGACCTTTGGCTGTGACCTTGGCCCACTGACTCAACATCTCTGAGGCTCAGTTCCCCATCTGCGATGGGAACCAACCCCTGCACGGCAGTGGGGAGGGTTCCCCGGGGGCGTGTGCTCTCCGCCTGCCCCCGGCCTCAGTCCCTGGAGCAGAGACAAATGCACTGCCTGACGAGCTCTCCCACTTCCTCCTCATGTCAGTGCTTCACCTCATCACCCCCACCTCCTAAAGAAGGAACCGGGGCTCTGAAAGGTGAAGCAGCCATCCATGCAGCAGGGAGGAGAGTCTGGATTGGAACCTGGGTTCATATGGCTGTGTTGCTAGGCCTGGACAGGGTTTGGGGTCTCTCCTGGGGAGAGACCTGACCCTGCCCACAGGTCGCATGACCATCTACGGTGCTGCGGGAATGGGAGGGTGTCAGCTCCCCACGCCCGGGAGAGGTGTGCAGGCACGGGGACTGGGCCACCTGCGGGCTGAACCCCAGTGCCCAGGTCAGGGCCAGGCGCACAGTAGGTGCGCAGATTGCAGCAGGGGACAGAGTCCAGCCCTACAGTGTGGGTCAACTGCCTCATTACGGGAGCAGAAGACGCCGACCTCCAGCGGTGCCTGCCCAGGGTCACGGGTCGATGACCACTCAACGGAGGACCTACTGTGCGCACCACGCCACAAGGTGGGCGCCGAGCTGATCCTTGCTGCAGGGTCCATGCAGAGGTCAGGCCCATCACCGGAGGCACAGAGAGGCAGCCCCAGGCCAGGTAGCCGCCTGTCCCTCTCCCCACGCCAGCCCCCCGAGACAGCCCTTGCAGGATGTCACTCACTGTAACCTGATCAGCGACAGGACAAGAGTGTGAGGCACCAGGACAAGAGACATCTTAATTAGTGGCTTTTCCGGAGCAGCCCGAGCCCCAGACATCTCTTAACGTGTCTGAGCCGGAAATCGTGGCTTCCCGGGTGGATTGCTAGGTGCTGGCGCCTCGCCGGGGTGGCTCTACGTGCATGTGTGGGGTGTGCGCGTGGCCTGCGAGGCTGAGGGATGCTGATGGCTCTCATGTCTGGGCCCAGCCTGGCCCAGGACACTCAATGTCTCCCTTCCGTAGGTGCAGACCTGAAGTCCTGTCCTCAGAGGAGGTCCTGCAAGGAGCGTGGTCCTCGGCCGGGAGGGTGAGGGCAGCCGAGGGCAGCACGTGGACAGTCTGGAAGAGAGTGGGTCCCAAACCTGCAGGGTTGGAACCTGCTGCGAGCTGGGGCAGGGACTGTCTCTTGGGTCTTGCCCTGGATCTCCGGAGGGCACAGCTAGTCCTCAGCTGGGGACTGGCCTGGCGAAGTGACCCCCTAAGGCCCCTTCTAACCCTGAGTTGATGCGCTTGACAGGGCCATTTCAGCTGGGCCTTAAAGACCAAGGGGGCCCCAGGCAGCCGAGCAAAGGAAGAAGAAGAACTTGAGTGGGGATAGAACAGCCTGGGCAAGTCCTGGCCGCGGGAACACACGGGCTTGCTCAGAGCATGGCGAGCCCCGCCTGGTAGAGCAGAGTCTGAGCCTCCCAGGGCGATGGAAGGCTGACGGGAGCGGGGAGTAGACAAGAGGGGGTGGGCCAGCAGGTCCAGGCCTGGACATACCTGGGCCCGAGCTCAACTCGGCTCGGGGCCAGTGGGGCCATGATGCTGGAAGAACGGGAAGTCGTCTCCCTTCCAGGAGATGCCGCTGCAGCCCGGTGGTCAGAGGACGACCTCTGCAGCCAGGCCGGCTCTGAGGCCCGGCTCTGGCGGGTACAGGCCCGTGTGTGCGGGCCCCTCGCCTGTCTCAGCCTCAGCTTCCTCACCCGCAAAGTAGAAGCCACCCCAATATCCTGATTCCTACAACAGACACTCGACTCTGGACAGACAAGTCTTTTTTGTTTTTAATATTTATTTATTCTTTTATTCATTTATTTATTTTGGCTGCACCAGGTCTTCGTTGCGGCACACGGGGTCTTCGCTGTGACATGCAGGATTCTTACTTGCGGCACGCATGTGGGATCTAGTTCCCGGACCAGGGATCGAACCCGGGCCCCCTGCATTGGAAGGTGGAGTCTTACTGGACCGCCCGGGAAGTCCCTGGACAGCAAGTCTTAATAGCAACCCAAGGTTGGGTGGAAAGAGCTACGGAAAAGGACTAAACATGGTTCGATTTTTTTGTTCATGTCTTAGACACCCAACTCAATAACCCCCGCAGTCCACGCCGTGTCCACACGTAGCTGAAGCCTTTGAATCTGCGTGTGCAGAACGGGCTGACCTCACGGAGGGAGGAGGTGGCTGGGTAAGAGGGAGGACTTCAGCTGAGCCTGTAAAGTTTGATTTCTTGAAAGACCGAAAGTATGTGAAGGCAGAACAGCGTCATCAGCGACAGAAAGAATACAGCTGGGCCTCGGCTAAGACTCAGAGGAAACGCGTCGCTCAGGCCAGTCGCTGCTGGGGACCCCAGCAACGGTCCTCCCCGCGGGCTCTCTCCAGCCCCTGTGCCCGCCCGTACCTCCGGGATGATGCTGGGCAAGTTGCTCCCGCTCTGGGGTTCCAGGGCCCCGTCTCCCACGGGGCCCGAGAACACATCCACGTGACGACATAGCTCGGTGACCGCCTCGTTGGTGCTGTGATGATTACTGGCCACTTTCGTGCCCAGCGGAGGGGCCAGGTGAGGACCGGTTGGGGAGTGGTGATGGAGTGGGACAGGCAGGCTGGGGGAAGGGGGTGGGGCGGGGCGCAGTCACCGGGCTCCATGTCTCCAGAGGGAAAGCCTGGGGGCTGAGCTGCTTCAAGCCTCAGCAAATGTCAGGTGTCCAGAGATGAGGGTCTTTGGGGGAGTGGATGAGCCCCCCACCGAGACGTGCTAGCCTTGCCTAAGGGCTCCCGTGGAAGAGGCCCCCCTGGGGGGCCAGCGGGGGGCAAGGGGCTTGGAGATGAAGCTGCTCCCTCGGACCCTCAAATGGGTCCCTGGAGGTCCTGTCTGGCCTTTGAAGATGCCATCTGTGCTCTCCTCTCACCGGTCTGGCTGCGCCTGGGGTCTTGGCAGGACCTCTCGAGAGGGGCTGAGGTCATGACCCCTGCCCTGTCCAGATGGGCCTGGGCCGACCCTGTCCGCGGCAGGCGAGGACAATGGTCCCTTTTTTTGGCCAGTCGCCCACGGCCACATTCTCCAGGGACCTAGTGACCCTGAACAGGGGCTGTGAAGAGGTCCCTGCTGACTCAGCGAGATGTCCACTCGCTAATGAAGGGCCGTTGGAAAGGGCATTGACCTTGGTCAGCAGGCAGGAGCCCTGCATGTGGGGGGCCACTGCAAGGAGAGAGAGGAAGGGTGATGATGCGTCTACCTGCCCCCCCCCCAACCCACCCAGCCAGAGCACTCGCCCGGCAACTATGGAGACCACTTCCCGGGGCAGCGGACGCAGACATCAGCCTGGGAGGCAGGCTCAGAGATTCAAGGCACTGTTCCTGATGATGAGAGAAACAACAATGACCACATCATCACAGACACCACAGCCAGGACCAAAGGGCAGCCCAGGTGCGATGCGAGGGCAGAGCGGCCCTAACCCAACCTGGAGATCAAGGAAGGCTGCCTGGAGGAGGTGACTTGGAGCCAGGTCTCCAAGGCTGGGTAGCATTGGCCAAATATCTCAGAAGGAGAAGGGGATTCCAGAGAGGAGGCAGCGTGGACAATTATCTGGGGGCAAAGAAAGGGGTGACAGATGGCTTGTAATGACTGTAGCGCTGGCTGCTGGGGGTAAGAAGCTAGAGATGAGGGGCAATGGGGAGGCCGCGAGGGGTTGAGCCAGAGACAGACGGTCACGTGTTATAAACACGTGCTCTGGGTTGGAACAAGGGAAAGCGGAGGCCAGAAAGCCAGTGAGGGGCCATGGGACGGTTCTGGAGAGAGATGGGGCGGGGGAGGGCAGGAGGGACACAGGAGCCAGGAAGGAGGCAAAGGTGCGGACCTGGCAGTTGTCCAGGCAAAGAGGGGGATCTAGACGACTTGGATTCCTGTGGGCGCTGGAGCAAAGCAAGACCGACCTTGAAGAATTGTGTGTGTGTTGGGGGGCGGGGGGGTGGCATTCCAACTTGGGCAAAAACCCGGAGGCGGGAAGGCAGGAAACATGCGGAAGTGATAACAGCCGACCACTTCCCGGATTGTAGGAAACGTGAAGTGGGAGGACCAAGATGGGAGGTCGAGGAGCCCACTGGGGTGACGTGGACCAGAGCAGGCACTCCAGGCAGGGCCCCAATTCCTCAGAGGGAGGGAGGCTGGAGGGGCCACTTGGCAGGACAGAGGGTCTGGGGTTTACAAACGTGAGAATATGCAGCAGGTGACAAATCTCTGTGACTCCTGCCCACGTGAGGCCTGGGACTCAACGCTCAAGCTTGGGCAAAGCCCGGATGAACGCCATCCCATGCTGTTCCATGCAATTGTGTGCTGTTCCTTTCAGCTACTATCAAGGTGGCACCACAGGCACAGGCAGAAGGAGTTACACTCCTCCTTAGTTACCTGGCACGTAGGAGCTGTGTGACTTGAGACACATTGCTCTCCCTCTCTGAGCTCCAGTCCCTCTCCTATAAAATATGTTATCTAATCTCTGCCCTGTTTCCCTCCCAGGGCCATTTGGAATCACACATAAAGGAACAAAAAGTGCCTTGTGCTGCCCGGGGATGGACATAGTGAAAAATGGTCTCTGTGATGACGCTTTCTTCTGCAGGGAGTTTAGATGTTCTTTTCAAACACAGGTAAGACATTTACAAAACTTGACAACCTACAGTTTGAAAAATGAACCTCAACAAATTTCAAAGAGTAGGTTTCATATAGACTATGTTCTCTGACCACAATGCAGTTAATTTAGAAATTAACAATAAAAGTCATTTAAATGTATGTACATATAAGTCTGTAAACTTTAGACACACTCCTAAAAATCTTATGTGTTAAAGAGGAAATTACAGTAGAAATGACAAATTATTTAATGCCGAATGGACATGAAAGCATGACATATAAGTTTTTCAGGATGGACCTAAAT
This sequence comes from Phocoena sinus, assembly GCF_008692025.1. Taxonomy (NCBI): domain Eukaryota; kingdom Metazoa; phylum Chordata; class Mammalia; order Artiodactyla; family Phocoenidae; genus Phocoena; species Phocoena sinus. Next base: position 2,859,401 of record NC_045767.1, on the reverse strand, counting down.
TGGTTTTTAGAGGTATATTTCTAAACTATGCATTTATTACAAAACAAGAAAACCTAAAAATAAATAAGTTACATTTTAAACTCAAGGAAATAACAGGAGAATGACAATAACTCTAAAAAACATAAAAAAGAAGTAAATCTGGGAAGAAATTGATTAAAAGAAAATGAACATAGAAAAGATCAAGAAAAGCAAAATGTTGTTCTCTGAGAAAATAAGATAGAAAAATTCCTAGCAAAACCAAACAAGAAAAAAATGCTACAGAGAGATAACACTGGAATGAAGAAGGGAACATGACAGATGCAGTATAGATTTAGAATTTGTTAAAGGATACTACAATTGACTTTGTGCCGGTATATTTTGTATGTAAGTATAGTGGACAATTTTCCTGAAGATAAATTAATTACCAAAATTAATTCAGTGTGAAATAGAACGCATGAACAAACCAATAACCAATGCAGAAGGTGAATTGATTAGCAGAAGGTGAATTGATTTGCAAAAATGTGTACCTCCAGATAACGAAGAAAAGCCACCCAGCTCGAATAGTATTACAGCAAGAGTTTTCAAACCGTCAAGGAACAGACAATCCCTAGTATATGCATTCTGCTTCATCAAATGGAGGGGAAAATGGGAAACTAATTCATTTTCTGAGACTGGTATAACCTAATGGCTAAAGCTAAATGACAGTTCATAAAAAGAAGATATTACGCCAATTTCAATTATAGACGTAAAACAAAATCTTAAGGGGAATACTTGCAAATCAAATCTAGTAGTGCATTAAGGTAACTACAGCTCATTTTAGTTTATCCCACAAATGCAAGGAGAGCCCTCAATTCAAAAATTTAGTAATAAACAACGGCACATCAAGAGCGAAAGGAGGAGAGAGGTAAAAAACCCAATTTGGTCATCTTAAGAGATGCCAAACAAGCATTCAGTAGAATTCATTCACTGATTATTTCATTTTCAAAATAATCAACTATGAACAGAATGAAATTTCCCTATTTGGTTAAATGTAGACAAAGTACAGGCTAAGCTGCTAAACAAAGAGACCCAAAGGTATCAGGACAAGATGGAGTCTGTTTCTGTGACATGTAACAATGCAGGGAGAATAGGGGTACTGCTCAGGCAGGCAGTTCTTCTCCCCTAGTTCACCCAGGGACATAGGCTCCTTCTACCTCCTGTGTGATGTTCACATGCCCCAGGTTGTGGTCCTCACCCACCTGGTCAAAGTGGGCTCACCGGCACCATCATCACTTCCACAGAAAGGAAAAGTAACATAGGATTTGCACACATCATTTCTCCCCACATCTGCTAATGAGAACTTGGGCGTGTGGCCACACCAAGCCTGGAAAACATACTTTCCATCTGGTATCCATGTGCCCTGATAAAACCCAAAGTAGTTCTATTACCAGAAGGAAAAATTAAGGGAGAGTGTGTAGCCAGGGGCAATTTGCAGGCTCTACAACACCCAATAAAAATTATCTATCAGAAACATAGAGCAGGCATCGTGCTTAGTCATTACCTTTTCCGTGTATTCTCATTAAAGTCAAGATCAAGGCAAGGATGCCCTCATCATCACTTTTGTTCAACATTGTACTGACAGACCTAGACAATGCAATAGGACAAGAAAAAAAATCAAAAAGGCAAGCATTGGAAAATACTATGATTGTTCACATAGAAAACCCAAGATAATCTATGGACAAACTGGTATGAGTAATACAAATAATTATACAGGAATAACTGATCATCAGCAAATTTGCTGGATACAAAAACTACAGATTTCCTAGATGCGACCAATAGCAAAATCAACAGAGAAAAGATCCCAATCTTAAGCAATTAAAACTATAATTTTTAGGACTATGCAAGCTGTTTACTGGGAAAAGTTATAAAATATAGCATATTCATGGATATGGAGACTCAGGTCATAAAGATGTCAATACTCCCTAAATTAGCCTATAGAGTCAATGAACTTTGAATCAAAAGTTCTAACAGATTTTTTTTTTCCCCATGAGATTTGGAAAGCCAGTATTAAAAGAAAATAGAAGAGAAAAGAAAGGATCAAAATAACTTTTAAAATATTAGGAAATAAAAACATGGAAAGCATTACTTTAAAATTATAGCAATTAGGAAAGAGTGGAAATGGGTCAAGACAGAGAGAACAAATTGGAAGTCTCAGAAATAACACATCTGTGTATGGAAACTTGACTTTTGACGAAGACAGGAACACAAATAATCAGGGGGAAGGATAGATCATCCAATGCATGTGCTGACTGGGACCATTTGGGGGCTTTCCATATGGAAAATTGAATCCCTACCTCACACCATACACAAGAATCAATTTCCAATGGAAGACATAAAGGTAAAAAGAATTCTAAAACTTTTAGAAGAAAATATAAAATAGTATCTTTATGACCCCAGAGCAGGGAGGAAGTTTTAAATATAGCACAAAAAATACAAACCACAAAGGGAAATATTGATAACTTAGACTAGTTAAAGTTTATACCAAAAAAATAAAATAAAATAAAATAAAAATAAAGTTTAGGGCTTCCCTGGTGGCGCAGTGGTTGAGAGTCCACATGCTGATGCATGGGACACGGGTTCGTGCCCCGGTCTGGGAAGATCCCACATGCCATGGAGCGGTTGAGCCTGTGAGCCATGGCCGCTGAGCCTGCACGTCTGGAGCCTGTGCTCCGCAGCGGGAGAGGCCACAGCAGTGAGAGGCCCGCGTACCGCAAAAAAAATAAAAATAAAAAAATAAAGTTTATACTGTCTCTGAGGCCTCACTTCTGCCACATCCTATTGGTCCAAGCCGACTCCACCTACAGAGGGAGGAGCTACCAAGTCACAGGACAAAGCTGTAGAGAGATGCAGAGGAGGGTGGAGAGCTCGGGCAATTTTTGCCACTGTTCTTCCACGCCCAGCCTTGGTGGTCAGGGAGGGTACCTGAACAAGGTGATGGAGAGCAGAAGTGGGTGAAAGTCAGGGCAAAAAGGACCCAGGGCTGCACAGGCTCAGCTCTGCCATCCCACAACAGCCCCCCGTCCTATAGCTCAGTGAGCCAGAGCCAGGGGGCAGTGCTGGCACCTCAACCTATAAGTATGAAGGGATTCATCACAGGACCTTTTTATGCAAGTACTTCGGTTTTATTCCCCAGCTCTTTCCAAAATGACTGAGCACAAAACAAGACGACGGCACGCTCAGTGAAATAGGGCAATTAAGACAAAAGCAGAAACATTTAAAAGTGTGGGTAGGTTCCAGGAGGGCAGGTGTGGTGTTGGCCCGGCACCCCACCCCTGGCACCTGGCGCCAGCGAAGAAAACAGAGTGGATGCTGGTAGCACCCAGGCTGGACACAGACCACCGGTGGGTCCTGGTTTGGAAATCCTAGCTTGGAAGCCAAGGTCAAAAGGAAACTTCAAGCAGCCCCCTTTCACGTTGGTCTGCAGAGCTGACTTACCCCGAGAGCTTTGAGGACGGAGGTGCTCATTAATCATTCCCTTCAGTGGCGCCGCCAGGCATGGGGCACAGCTGGCCCAGATGCAGGGCTGGCCCTCCCTCTGCAGAGCCCTCCCTGGACTGACGAAGGACCCTGGAGGGGTGCAAGGGGCACCGGGGACCCTGAGGTGCAGGGTCTTTGGCTGCAAACATCCAAAGGGCTTTCCTTCCAGAAGCAACCAAGGGGTGACGCACCTGAGGGGTGAGGCGCGAGCAGTGTGCGTTCTCATCCTTGTAAGACTCTGCGAGGGTCTCAGAGGTCACTCCGGGGACTGGAGTGTATTTGATGGTCCCTGAGACTTGTTCCTGCAGCTTCCGTGCTGACTCCATCTGGTCACCTAGACCAGGAACACAGAAATCGCTTTGCTACTCACCCACCAGGCACTGAGTCCTCCAGAACCACCTTGCCCCACCTTGCCCACCCATGCTCCCAGCCCCGCGCGTGGGGCTGCCGTGACCACCCCCCAGCCCTCTGGAACCTTGAGGACCTCCTCTCGGCTCACCTGTCCCAGGCTGGCCTGCGGTCGTGGCCCCCAGGGTTGGCTCAGCTCCCTCCACCGCACAAAACCCTGCATGGTTCCCATCGCCTGCTGGACAAAGTCCCCTTTCTGAACCAGGGACTCAAGACCCAGGGAGACTGCCCCAGACACACCTCTGACCACGTGCCCTGCCCCAAAGGTCCCTGAGGGCCACGCCAACTTGGCCTTCCTGTTCCTCTGTTCCCACTGCTCCCAGGACATTATCCAGCTAGCAAATTCCAATTCATCTTTAAGAATCTCAGAAGTGATGCCACCTCCAGGAAGCCTTCCTGGAGGTGCCAAGCACAGTGGATCTCCCACCTCTGTGCTGCAACTGGCGACAGTGGATTCCCCTCTGGTTGACGATGAATGGCTTCCCCTGGCCCCTGTGCTCTCCAGGGACAGGACGGACTCCCACTTCATTTCCATGGCCCCAGTGCCCAGAATCTGGGGACGGATGAGAGGTTTCACCTAAAGAGGAATCCTCTGAGAGCTGGTGGAATGAAGGGACGGCCCCCAGGCTGGCTTGGTTCTGACAACCCGCGCGGAGGCCAGCCAGTGCTGGCAGCAGCAGCGGCCTCGGCCAGGGAAGCGAGCATACGCCCAGGGTCCCGGCTGCTCTCCCCTGGGCCCTGCAGCGCCTCGCAGCCTCCCCGAGCTGCTCTGAGCCCCGCGTGAGTGGACAAATCTGTCGGAGGCCATTGATGTCTGGATGGAGCACGGCTCCTGGGGTGTGGAGAAGGTGGGCAAACTTGCAGGGAGCGGGTGTCCTCTGTCAAGTCCCCCCCACCAGAGGTAAGGCACTGAGCCACACAGAACGGTCCACCTGTCACAGCCAGAGCTGGTCCCCAAGGGCCCCCAGCCCAGCACTCTTTCCTCTGCCTCTGGTATAAATTCAGGGTCACGTGGGAAAGGGCCTCCACGTTCCCTTGACCTGCCACCTTAAACTCCCTCCCTCTGCCTGTTCCTGTCCCTCCCTGCGGGCAGATGCCCAGGGTGCTGACACCCTCTGCCCCAGGAGGACACCACGGGCCCAACAGGCAGGCAGGGAGGATGGGGTCTGGCCCACCCTGCTCTGCTCCAAGAGGGGTGGCAGCTGGGAGGATGAGGGTCTGGGGGTAGAAAAAATTGGGGGAGGCAAAGACACACTGCCTGGATGGGAGTGGTGTTGCCATCAAGGAGAAAGAGGGGCTTCCACCAGCTTGGGGCAGAGCCACCCCCTTCCCCGGCCAGCACTGCGGTGAACGGTGCCCATTTCTCCTCCTGTCACCCCAGCCCAGCAGGCAGGGCCAGCAAGGCATCACCTGTCCTACAGGTGCGGGCCCCACCTGGGGCTGGGACAAAAGCCACTTGTCCCAAAAGACAGCTCCACCCTGTCTGCTCCTCAGTTTCAGGGTCTGTGAAATGGGGATGCAGACTGCCACCCTTGCAGGGGGGTCTGAGGAACCACTAAGCCAGCGCTGCTGTTAACCGTCACCCGCCCGCCCTAACTGAATTCTCCCGGGGCTGCCCGTGTGTGTCTAGACCTCTCCCCGGCTAAGCCGTGGGTGATGAGCGTGGCACACTCTGCCCGGGCATCTGCGTTCTCCTCATGCTTCAGTTTTGTCTGCGGCTCCATTAAACCAAGCTTATAATTAAAGAAATGTGATCGGAAAATTAGCCGGCGTGTAAGACCTGGGTCTCAGTACAGTTACAAGAGACAGTGTCTTTTGCACCCTGATTAGTCCGCTCAGCCTGACGGGAGGTTAAGCGGAAGAATGCCCGGATTAATCCAGATTGACAATTATGACCATTTTTTCTCTGGCATCGAGCTTTCTCTCGTGGCTCCCTGCCAGGAAGGTATTGTGTTCCGAGACGAAAATACTTTTCATTTTTTTCTACAATTTCCGTTTAAAAAGTTCCAAATGTTGAGCCACATGACATGAAAACTGAACTTCAAGAAAATCCTATGGGGGTTTTGACGGTGGAGAAAACGTGGGGGTCTGATCCCCTGACCCCAAGCTGACAGAGGATACAGTTTCAGCCTTTCTTCTCCCCCCACCCCTGCGCCCGAAGGAGACAGGCGAGCCGGGTCCTCCAAAAGATGGGAACCTCCGGGCCGTGGAGGGGGGGGCGGGTGCAGAATCCACCAAGATGCTCCTGCCTTGGAAACTCGCCCGAACGTATGGGTTTCCAGGGCCAAGCCCTGAAGTCTGAAAGCTGGGAGACCTGGGTTCCAAGCTCTGCCTCTGCTCACCTGTTTCCTTGACCTAATTAAGCCCAATAAACCATCATGCTTGGTAGTCTTCTAGAAGCACAATTAACTCATTTAATCCTCTCAAAACCCCATAAGGCAGAGTTCTTATTTCCACTTTACAGATGGGTAAACTGAGGCCCGGGGGGCTTAAAAACTTGTTCAGGGTCCACAACAAGCGACTGAAGTCCCAATTCAAGCCCAAGACGTGAATCTAGTGTTTTGATTGCCCAGGTGACTGCAGGTGTCAGGGGCCACCTCAGACGTCTCTGCAGCGCCCCAACTGGGACCCACTGTCTGTCTATAGATAAGTGTGTTTGGATCCTTCATCTGAATTCCGCAAAGAGGAGGACGAGAAGCTGGGCAGCCAGGGGGAGCATCTGAGGGTCGGCCCTCCATCCTGGTGGCCCCACCCTCTGGGCTCCTCTAGGACGAGCGTGGCGAGGTCACCTCTACATGTGCAGCCCCTGGCCCAGCACTGGGCACAGAGGGGCTCAAAGAAGAGCCGTCAACCTGGCTAAGATTCACCATGTGGAATCACAGTTAGTGATCTGTAAAGATGTGCATTGCATATTGATTCCATGTGGGATCATAGTTAGTGATCTATAAAGACGTGCTTTTACAACTGAGCCGGGCAAAACAGCGTGTGTGATTTGCACCCACCGTTGTAAAGGTGCCATGCGTTAGGCGTGAAATGTATCTTGTAGATTATGCAGGAATTAGGTAAAGACGGAGGAAACTCAGGATTGTGAGGCCTGGTCAATTCCTTCACGCTTAACAATGATCAATTGTATCCATCAGTGTCAGGCTCCCTGCCTAACGCAGAGGAGCGATCAGTGTCTGCTGAGTGAACAAATGAATGAAGGGTGCATCATTTCTTCACCACTGGAAACCTCCAGGGCCCACGGTGCGTCAGCTGGGCCACACCCGCCTTGCTCACTTCGGGGTCCCCAGGGCCTGACACCCCCATGCTTCAGCTGGGTCTCCTGTGCTTCCATTTGTGTGCAGGGCAGCTGACAGTATTTGTATAATACTGGACAATAAGAGGGGACAGGGAGTGACAGCACCGCGGGGTCCGTTGGCCACGCATCCTGGAGATATTCGGCTGAGCCCAGGGAACAGTAAGAGAGCCCCAGCTGGGCATGGCTTTTGCCGCGCCTCTCAGGAAGCAGCCGGGCTCGAGTCCCTCATCCCAGAGGGAAACCTGGGGGCATCGCCACTGCACAGGGAAGGCAGGGGGGCTCAGGGAGGTTTTGGGGACTGACGCAAAGGGTGGATGCGCTCCCAGTCCTGTGGCCCCAGGAGCGCAGACGGGCCACGGCAAAGCCAGGCATGGATGCTCAGGTGGCCCGTGGCTGGATCTTCTCACGGCCCCTCCTCCCCCGGGCTCTCCGTGTAGGCTGAGCCCAGGGCCCCCCCCGCCAGCATGAGCTGTCACCTGGTTAGACTCTACAGCACCCCCAGGCTCCCCCGCAGCCAGGGCAGACACCCGTCTGCTCTCATACCAATCTGAGGCCCGGGGGACTCCACCGGTGAGCGGCTTCTCCTCTCCCATCAAGGCTCAGGTCACCACTCAGCGGATCGTTCAGGCTGAAGCCAGAATCTCCCCGTAAATGTCCCACTAATTCAGACCAGGCCCGAGCTGCTGAACTCTGTCTGGGGAGCCTCAAGGAGTCACGGATGCAATGCATCAAATGAGGAGCACGTTTGCACTGCTTGGCCCCAAACAGACAAATGGAATTCTAGACTCTCTGGGGTGGAAAAGATCTTAAAAGGCATTCTATCCAGCCATCCCCAGCTACCACCACCACCAAGCAGGGCTCGGATCTCCCCACGTGACCGAGAAAATTTAACACCGACACTCAGCCTCTTACACACCTCCAGGGATGGAGAGCTCACTACATCGCAGAGCACCCGGCTTCCACCATCAATGGGTGAAACATGTATCTCCCCTTGCAGTCCTCAGCACTGCCCTCGGGCCACACAGGATGTGCATGTCCCCTCTTCCCAGCCACAGTGCTCCCAGGTCCCATGGTCCCCTAGGTGACAAGGCCTGGTTCCTACTGTGGCCTCGCTCTGCATCCTGGGAGCACCCCCAGGCATGATCTAATTGCCCTCAATCTTTGAGCAGCTTCAAGGTACCCAGAGGAGTATGTGAGCTGCGTCTCAGTGGGGCGGTGCACCTGACCCAACCCTGACCCTGACCCAGCTATGGCACGCGGCACACCAGAGCTGCTCTCAGGAATGTGCCTTCCAGGAGCGGGAGATTTACCCACAGGGGCTGGGTTAAGCCTCACAACGAAACTAAGAGTGAGTCCTATTGTTCCCAGTGCACGGGAGAGGAAACCGAGGCTCAGAGAGGGACAGTGATTCGCCCAAAGCCACACAGCCAAGGGTGACAGACCCACGTCTGCCAACTCTGAACCGAAGGGTGGGCTGAGCCTGTGTTCCCACGCTCAGCAGACCCCAAGTTCCTACTGTAGCAGCTGCCTCGGTGCCCTGACTGCCAAGTGCCAGTCTCTTTGCCCGGGAATTCTCTCTGGCTGCCCGAAGTTTCTCTGCCCACGTGCAGCCTGAAGTGTCAGGGAATCCATCCTGTCCCCGCCCACCCCGGAGCAGCCCTCAAGCCAGGCTGGCAGGAGTTGGTGGGTCCGACCAGACCCAGCCCAGTTGCCCACACGGAGGCCTGCCCGATGGCACAGCACTTACTGGTTCCCCCACCCCCCCCACCCCCCCAGCCCGCACATTTCCCAGGACCCCTTCCCAGTAAGGACTGGTCGATCAGTCTTTGTCTCAGCGTCTGCTGGACCCAAACCAAGAAATCAAAGGTCTAAGATTGAAGACTCCAGGATACCCTAAAAGACACCTTCGTAATCTAAGCCTTGCGGGCTGTTTTCGTTTGCTTTTTGTGTGTTTGTACTCTGATACTTCACATTGAGGCATTGGGGGTCTCACTCGACCTCTGAAAATGAAAGGAAATATATCAAAAAGGAGTTTGGGGGTGGAGCTGTCATGGAGGTGCTGGACGTCACTGGTTCCAGGACAGCTCCTCAAGTTCACCTTAATAGTAATAATGAAATGACAAGAGCAGAGAAAATAACCCCACGCTGTTAGCATTGGTGGCTTACTATGCAAATGTCAGGTACAGAATATGCCCTGGTTCTGGGCTATGGCTCTTCCAACTGGGACTAGACAGACAAGGGCCTGGGACATGGCCCTGCTTCTAGAAGCTCCAGGACCCAGTGTTGGAGCATGAATGGGAGCCCTGGTGGGAACAGGTGGAACCCCCGTGCCATAGACGTACTCACGGGGTCACCCAGATTCCAGATTCCACGCCTCGCTCAGCTGGCACCCGCTGGGGACCTCGGGAGGCCAGCTGGCCTTCCCAAGACTCAGTTTCCTTCTAGGTTTGCCATGAGGATGAGACAAAGCCTTACAGCATACAGCGTCCAAGTGGGGAGAAGACCCAAGAAAGCCCCAGAGGAGAGCAAAAGCGGGTTGTGCGACTGAGAGTGGGTTGGAAGCTTCTGGAACCCCAGAGGGGCTCCCTGTCTGCAGAGAAGGGCTGGAACAGATCAGAAAAGTGATTCCGCACAGACCAGCTCTCTGACGGACCTTGTGCAGTGGAAAGAGCTGATGGGCCGGGAGCTGCCGAGTTCCACCGTCATTCATTCGTTTCCTGGGCTGGCCGCCCTCCCCAGCTCCCCTGCTAAGCACCTACTATGCTCCAGGCACCGTGCCTGCGCGGAGCACAGCCACGTTCCCTCAGCTGACACTTCCCTGAGAGCATCTGCCAGAAAGGATTAAGAATTTGCTGGAGGAAGCCCTGGCTTTGTTTGGGAACTTTACCCCAGCTGAGAAGGAGACGCAAAAGGAGGAAAGAATGACCAATTATTCGCTGTGTTGTCTTCAGATGAAAGGCCCTTTTCTGTGGCGCTTCCCCATCTCCTGTTTGGGTTGTCAGCAGCAATTTGACGAGGAACGTTGCTGGGTCTGACCTGTTTTTTCAAGACGGTAACCTGTATTGTGTATCATCTCAGCCCAGGAGATAATCGGCCAGCATCCTCCCTCACACAGTCCCCGCCAGTTGAACTTCAACTTCTAAAACCAGGAAAATTGATTGGAAAACATTGCAGGGAAATCTTCCACTAATGATATTCTGAGTTCAGGAACGGGGGTGCTGCGGGGGAGTTAAAGTGGCTTTAATCTGATTCTCCCAACATGGATTTCAGTGCTGAATGGTCAATTGTTACTAAATTCTAATTGGTTCTGGGTCACTCCCTTTGAAATACTGGCTGCGTTCTGTTCATTTTTTCAATTAAATCTTAACAATTCACATCTGACAAAACTCAAAAATCTTGTCAAAAATTGTTCAGATTTGTGTAGTGAGAATGTGCAAGGAGCAAGATGGAGCTGGGACCAGAGGAAACTTTTATACCGAGGAACAATTTAAGGGCTAATTACGAGAATGCCGATTTTATTGTTTCCAGACTCACCTCCTTATACTACATAAAACGAGCCTTTCTCATCAACTTACGAAAATTACTTTGGAGGAAACCGTAAACGACCACAAATGCCTCCGCCTAAGCGATGATTGTTCTCTGGATTTAGAAATGCAAGCCCTTTTCACATTTCATTTCTCATTGTGAGAAAGTTTTATTTGATTTCCCGAGGTAACACAGGAGTCAGCTTGATGTAGAAAAAAACAAGGGCTTTGTAGCAAGCAGACTCGGGTTCAAAGCTGGCTCAGTCCCGCTGAAACCTGGGTGATCATTTCCCGCAGAGGACCTCACCTCTCTGAGCCTCAGTTTTCCCATTTGTAAAGTGGGAGCAATGTTTTCTAGATTTGTGGTTATAAATGAGTGTTGCCTGATGCAAGGAAGGTGCTGCAAAACCGGAAACCATTGTCCCTGTCGTTGGAATTGCAGAGTACTTACGGCTTAGTCCCAGCCCCACTTTTCATACAGAGAGATGCAGACCAGAGAGGGTCAACAACTTTCCCAAAGCCACACAGCCAGTTTGTTCGGGAGCCAGAAAGAGAAGTCAAAGCTTTTCTCAAAGTTTCTTCTAGAGGTAACATTTCAGAACATGTGTACAGCTGTCTGGAGCCCACAACTGAATGCTATCACCTGGCTTCTCGAAGTGTGATTGGGCCCTGCACCGGGAGCACGGGTGTCACCCGGGAGCTTGTCAAGAAGGCAGAGTCTCGGATCCCACCCCAGGCCTGCTGAGTCGGAATCTGCATTTTAACGAGATCCCAGCTGGTTCCAGGGCACAGAAGAGGTGAGAAGTGCTGGCTGATGGCATCTCATCGGACTCTGGCGGCCTGAAAATGAGAGCCCGTCCAGTCGGTGGGAGGGATAAATCAAGAGCTTGGGATTGACATACACACACTACTGTATATAAGTAGATAACCCAAAAGGACCTACTGTATAGCACAGGGAACTCTACTCAATATTCTGCAATAACCTGTATGGGAAAAGAATCTGAAAGAGAATGAACATATATATATATATATATATATAAACTGAATCACTTTGCTTGCACACCTGAAACTAATGCAACATTGTAAATCAACTATTCTCCAAAAATTTTTTTTGAAAAAGAGCCCAGCCAGCCCTGAGAAGGCCTGGGCCCCCTCACTGGGGCCTAATCCTTGTGCAGGAGGGCCAGGAAGCCCTCCCCAGAGAGGACGAGGAAGGGACGCCAGGCGCTGCAGAAGGAGAGAGCCTCTGGGGACACGGCCTGTGCCACTCTCCCTGGCTGCTGCTTCCAACCCCCTTTGCAACCCATGCCAGCTCCGTCACCCATACTTCAGGGGCCGTGCCCCATCCCCTGGCCCTAGCTCTTCCAGGTTGGTGGCCAATTGCCCCTCCTCAGGGTCTGCATCTCTTTGCCTGAGGGGTGGTGAGGGAATCAACCCCCCCACCTCCAGCGGCTCTGACCCAATGCCTGGAAGGTTGGGGTCAGATACTGGCCCCATGGGACGACTCCACGATGGCAGGATGGCTCCTTGACCAGGCGGGAAACTGGCGTCCCCACATCCTCGCCTGCCTCCCTTCTGCACACCCCTGCTGGTGTGTCCTGCACCCCCAAATCAACCCTTTACACTCAGCTCCTCCACAGGAGCCCAGCCTTTGGCCCCCAACCCCTCCGAACTGGAGAGAGAGACAGGGCACTCAGGTAGGTGTGGGTGGCCTTTGGAGACTTAAGAACAGAGGACCCACCGGGGCTGTGGAGAGCATCAGACAGGCAGGGTTGGGTTTGGGGGTCTCTCTGGTTGTCGCCGGTGGGGCTGGGGGCAGGCGTGGAGAGGACAAGGGGGAGGCAGGGAGATGACGTGGGTGGCCAGGAAGAGTGGGCAGGCTGGAATTGGCAGGACCTGGCGAGGGGGTAGAGGAGGAAGGGCAGGAGGGATGCCGAGGCTGACTCCACAAGGTTCATCCAGCCTCCCATCGTCCGGGTCAGTTTCCAATTTAAACATCCTTAGGGACTTGCAAATTAAAACAATGATGAGACACCACTGCACACCTACGAGAATGCCTAAAATTCCAAACACTGACAGCACCAAATGTTGGCAAGGCTGTGGAGCAACAGGAACTCTCGGTGACGGTGGGAACGCAGCATGGTGCAGCCACTTGGGAAGACAGTTCAGTGGTTTCTCACAAAACTAAACGTACCCTTACCACACGACCCAGCAATGGCACTCCTTGGTATTTCCCCAGGTGAACTGAAACACATAAAAACCTACTCACGAACGATCAGCAGCTTTATTCCTAATCATCCACCACAAGTTGGAAGCGACCAAGATGCTCTTTAGGAGGTGAATGGAAAAGTGAACTGTGGTACCTCCAGACAATGAAATATTTTTCAGTACTGAAAAGCAATGAGCTATCAAGCGATGAAAAGACATTGAGGAACCTTCAATGCATGTCACTAAGCGAAAGAGGCCAATCTCAAATAGCTACAGACTGTATGATTCCAACTATACGACATTCTGGAAAAGGCAAAAATCATAGAGACAGTAGAAAGGTCAGTGGTTGCCAGGGATTTGGGAGTAGGGACAGTGAAATGACTCTGTGTGATCCTGTAATGGTGGATACGTCATCGTACATTTGTCCAGACCCGTAGAATGTACAACACAGAGCGAACCCGCATGTAAACCATGAACTTTAGTTAATAACAGTGTATTAGCTCATCAATGGTAACAGTGTATCCCACCAGTGCCAGAGGTTAACAACAGGGGAATCTGTGGGAAGCCAGGAGGGAACTCTGCACTTCCTTCTCAGCCGTTCTGTAAACCTGCTCTAAAAATTAAGGTCTTAATTAATATTTTTAAAAAAAAGAAATCCTGTTGATTGCCCCAGAGCTGCTGCACAAGGAGGCTGGACAGGGATGAAGCCCGGCTCACTGCTCAGGGCCAGCTTTGCTTGGGAGCCGACACTGCTCAGGGAGCCTGGAGGAGTCCCGCCCTGCCAGGGGTGGGGGTGCAGAGCTGGGAAGAGAGGGGGGCACGAGGCCTGGGGTCCCGAGGAAGAGGGGGAGGTCAGGGAAACAGGCCACTGGGCTCTCCCTGATGGAGACAGGGAAGGGGAGGTGATGAGGCCAGTGGGGGCAGAGCTGGAAGGCTTCCTGGAGGAGGGGTGCTTTGGCTGAGACTCGAGGGCCAGTGAGGAGGCTCCGTTCCCTCAGGCCAGTCCCACACAAGTCTAGCGCACCTGTGCCTCCACCCACCAGGCTTAGGACCCGCCCTCCCACCCTGGCTTCTCCCCGCTCCCTCTCAAGCCCCTCCACACAGTCGCCCCCCAGGCCGTTGTACAGCACAAACCTTTCTGGCGCTTCCTGTTGCCCTTGGGAGAAAGCCCAGTGCCTGGCTTGCCTTCCAGCCCTAGAGACCAGCCCTGCCGCCACCACCCCCGTCTTCCCCAGGAGGACCCAGCCAGGTGAGTGACAGCTGGATGAAGACTCAGGGACCACTCCAGGTGGGCTGGGAGCTGCCAATCAGAGCCCACTAACAACGGGGCTGAGCTGCCCCAGGTGGCAGGTCCTGCTCGAGGACCCTTCAGGACATGGATCCCTCTCATCCCTGGCAGAGATGCAAGGGAGGCAGTAGAGCTCCCCTCACCCCCCGATCCTACAGAGGAGGGGACCAAGGTCTTTACCAAGGTCCTGCCTGACCTAGTGCTTCCTGGGGAGAGGGGCTTAAATCCCCAGAGCTCAACGCACTTGTGAGAAGAGGGGTTTTGTCCCAGGTGAACAGACAAACTCCCAGGACCTAGGCCTCTGGTGACCACGACCTTTGCCTACCCTGGGTTGTGGCCAGGTGGGCCCAGGGCCATCTTTTCTTAGTCCTGGGAAGTGGGTGGGGGCAACAGAGAGGGGCTGTGCACAGCTGGGCACGGCTGGGCTGCCCTGGGAGAGGGGGCACCTGTGGAGCACTTGGCCTTGACCCTGGGAGCCGAAGGCCACCTCTGCAGTGCTGCTGCACCCCGCTAACCCATTACTGAGCACCTCGGCTGGCCAGCCGGCGCTCAGCACCGGGCCGCCATCCTGACAGCTAGCTGCACTAATTGATGGGGTTGGCGCAGTCCTCCGCCGCCCTCCCCCTCCTCCAGGATGGCGTCATGCCTGAGAGGCCTCCAGGCCTCCAACCTCCCTCTCTCAGGGTTCTCTGGAGCATTTCTTCCTGGGGGCCACAGTCTAGGGACCACTGGGCCAGCCCTCAGCTTTGGACAGGATTTGACTCCAGTTGCCCCTTTCTCCCTTTGACTCTGACACCTGTCCTCCATTCACATCTCTGTGAGACGGGTGTGGGGACTTGGCTAAAAGCAAAGGCAGAGGCCAGCAGGCCCGAGTCAAGGTTGCACGAGGCTCTGGGCAGGGCAGGTGACCGTGACCCTCCCAGCTTCAGTACATTTGCAGGGCAGTTGGGATGATTGAATAGGTGGCAGATGTGAAGCACAGAGCTCCAGGCATGGCCCAAGTGAGGAGCTCGGCAGACTGTCCCAGAGACATGACAATGATGGTGATGATGGTGATGGTGATGGTGATGATGGTGATGATGGTGATGGTGATGATGGTGATGGTGATAATGGTGGTGATGGTGATGATGGTGATGATGGTGATGATGGTGATGGTGATGATGATGGTGATGGTGATGATGGTGATGGTGATGGTGATGATGGTGATGATGATGGTGGTGATGGTGATGATGGTGGTGATGGTGATGGTGATGGTGATGGTGATGGTGGTGATGGTGATGGTGATGGTGATGATGGTGATGATGGTGATGATGGTGATGGTGATGATGATGGTGGTGATGGTGATGATGGTGATGGTGATGGTGATGATGGTGATGATGGTGGTGATGGTGATGGTGGTGATGGTGATGATGATGGTGATGATGGTGATGATGGTGATGGTGGTGATGATGGTGATGATGATGGTGATGGTGGTGGTGATGATGATGGTGGTGATGGTGATGATGGTGATGGTGATGATGGTGGTGATGATGGTGACGATGGTGATGGTGATGTTGGTGATGGTGATGATGGTGATGGTGATGATGGTGATGATGATGATGATGGTGATGGTGATGATGGTGATGATGGTGATGATGGTGATGATGATGATGGTGATGGTGATGATGGTGATGGTGATGATGGTGGTGATGATGGTGATGATGGTGATGGTGATGTTGGTGATGGTGATGATGGTGATGATGGTGATGATGGTGATGGTGATGATGGTGATGGTGATGATGATGATGGTGGTGATGGTGATGATGGTGATGATGGTGATGGTGGTGATGATGATGATGGTGATGGTGGTGATGATGATGGTGATGATGGTGGTGATGGTGATGATGGTGATGATGATGGTGATGGTGGTGATGGTGATGATGGTGATGGTGGTGATGGTGATGATGGTGATGATGGTGATGATGGTGATGGTGATGGTGATGGTGATGGTGATGATGGTGATGATGGTGATGGTGATGATGGTGATGGTGATGATGGTGGTGATGATGGTGATGATGGTGATGGTGATGATGGTGATGATGATGATGATGGTGATGGTGATGATGGTGATGATGGTGATGATGGTGATGATGATGATGGTGATGGTGATGATGGTGATGGTGATGATGGTGGTGATGATGGTGATGATGGTGATGGTGATGTTGGTAATGGTGATGATGGTGATGATGGTGATGATGGTGATGGTGATGATGGTGATGGTGATGACGATGATGGTGGTGATGGTGATGATGGTGATGATGGTGATGGTGGTGATGGTGATGATGGTGATGGTGATGATGGTGATGATGGTGATGATGGTGATGGTGATGATGGTGATGATGGTGATGGTGATGGTGGTGATGGTGATGATGATGGTGATGGTGATGATGATGGTGATGATGGTGGTGATGGTGTTGTAATGCCAGTGGGGGTGGTGATGGTGGTGATGAGAACGAGGCTGAGGATGGTGACGGTCGTGGGGATGATGGTGGTAGTGATGGTGAGGATGAAGGTGATGATGGCGAGGATGATAATGATAGTAAGGGTGATGATGATGATGATCTCTCTCCCTCCATGGTGAAGGCTACAGTGCAGAGCCTCTACTAAGCAGTGATTAAAAGCCTGGGCTCTGGACCCACATGGCCTATTCAAATTCTGCCTCTGTCGTGTAGTGGCCTCACGATATTTGAACCTCTTTCTTGATCTGTCTGTGCCTCTATCTCCCCAACCATAACCAGGGGATAATGGCAGTCCTAACCTCACTGGATGGTGTGAGGCTTGATTCGATAAATACATTACAGCGGCACGTGGCAGTTGCCATTGTATTTTATTATCTGAGATTTAAGAATCTCCTCAATAACTGAATCAAACTTTAAAGAATTTTGCTACAAAGGATTCCATCAAGGAAGTAAAAAGACAACAAAAAGAATGGGAGAAAATATTTGGAATGCATATATATGCCAAGAGACATGTACCCAGAATATATAAAGAGCTCTTGCAATTCAAGAATAAAAAACACAGGTAGGGCTTCCCTGGTGGCGCAGTGGTTGAGAGTCTGCCTGCCAATGCAGGGGACACGGGTTCGAGCCCTGGTCTGGGAAGATCCCACATGCCACGGAGCAACTAGGCCCGTGAGCCACAACTGCTGAGCCTGCGCGTCTGGAGCCTGTGCTCTGCAACAAGAGAGGCCGCGATAGTGAGAGGCCCACGCACCGCGATAAAGAGTGGCCCCTGCTCGCCGCAACTAGAGAAAGCCCTCACGCAGAAACGAAGACCCAACACGGCCATAAATAAATAAATAAATAAATAAATAAATAAATAAATAAAATTTAAAAATAAAACAAAGCACAGGTAACCCAAATAAAAAATAGCGAAAGGATGCAAGTAGACATTTCTCCAAAGAAGATATGCAAACTCAACAGATACATACAAAGATGTTCCATATCATTAGTCATCAGGGAAATGCAAATCAAAACCAAAACGAGATACCACTACACACCCACTAGGACAACTAGAGTCAAAAAGACAAATAATAATAAGTGTCAGTGAGGATGTACAGAAATTGGAACCCTCATGCGTTGCTGAAAGTAAAATGATGCAGCCATTCTGGAAAAGTCTAGCAGTTCCTCAAAAACATAAGAGCTGTTATATGACACAGCAATCCACCTCTTACGTATGTACCCGGGAGAACTGAAAACATACATCCACACAAAAGTTTATATGCAAATGTTCATAGCAGCAATATTCATAATAGCCAAAAAGTGGAAAGTACCCAAATGTCCATATATCGATTGCTGGACACACAAAATTGTATATCCAGACAACAGAATATTCTTTGGCCGTAAAAAGGAAAGAAGTTCCGATCCTTGCTACAACATGAATGAATTTTGAAAGCATTATGCTAAGTGACAGAAACCGGACACAAAAGGCTACATATTCCATGTGTACGAAATGTGCAGAATAAGCAAGTTTATAGGGGTAGAAATAGATTAGTGGCTTCAGGAGGCTGGGGTGAAGGGAATGGAGTGCCAGGTTTCTTTTAGGGGTAATAAAAGTGCTCTGCAATTAGATAGTCATGATGGTTACCTAATTCTAAATACACTAAAAGTCACTGAATTGTGTGCTTTAAAATGGGGAATTTTATGATATGTGCATTATAAGTAAATAAAGTTGTTATTTAAAAAAGAATCCCCTAATAAATCTTGACAGATCGAGTGGTAAGAATTTCTCCCACGTGGGAAATGTGGGGTCAATGTGATTCTGTGCTGCTAAAGGGGCTCCTTAGCCTTGAGCCCTAGGGCTGGTTGGCTCTGTAGCAGTCTCTGCACTGCCTGATGGTCCTGGGCTGGACATCCACTGCAGCGTTTCCTTCCAGGGTTCTGATGCCAGGGACAGATGGGCACAGCAGGTGGGAGGGGATTGGACAGAAATGTCTTTCTGTGGTGGAGACCCCAACCCCACAGACCCCAGCCCCAATTCCCTCCTCTGGAAATCTTAAGGAACATCTCCTAGGCAACAGCAAGTCCTGCTTAGCAGGGAAAAAGCATTTGGAAAGTTCCATCTATCAGGTTTTTCTTCTCCCTAGCCTCCACCTCACCTCTTCCATCTATCTGCCGGAGGTGCTACAGGTCCCAAACTGAACAGTCTTCCTCTCCCCCTCCCCTCCTCAAACCCCTGCCTCTCCCTGTGTCCTCTGCTCCCCACAGATGAATGGCTGAGCCTCCCTGTACGGTCGTGCAGGTTGTGCACTGCTCAAAAGTTCCTGGCCGAGAGGGTGGGTCAAGGCTGAAATGGAGCTCGCTCTCTTCTCCCCAACCTGGGCAGCCCAGAACCGCTTCTGCCCAGGGAGCAAAAGCCTTTCCATCATTCTCACGAGAGCGCTGTACCCACTAGGTGCCACCCTGGAGGGAGGGAGAGGGAAGGAGGGAGGGGGATGTGAACCTTTTTAATGGCTCAGAATCAGTGCTCACAAACATTTTGAAATGTGCCCACTGGAGCCATTGGAAACGGATGGACTGTATTCACCGTAACGTCAGAACAGGCTGTTACACAGCAATAACGAACAGGACCTCAAGTGGATTAGCACAGCTAAGGTTTATTTCTTGCTCAGGACCAGTCACCTGCTGCCCCACCGCATGGCTGAGAGGTGCAATCGTCTATGTGCCTGTGGCAGAGAAAAACCAGATATGGGGGGCGGGGGGCACGTGTCCTGTCTACACAGGGTGCCAGCTGATCCTGGGTGCTCCGCTGATTGCCACAGTGGCTCAAAACCGAACCCTGGCTCACAGAAGCGGTTCTCAAACAACAGGGCACCCAGGAGTCCCCCGGGAACTTATCAACATGCAGGTTCCCAGGCCGGGGAGTCCAGGTTTAACAAACTTCCGGGGATTCCAATGCAGGGGCCCCTGGGCAGCACTGACCTGCACAGGGTGAAGTGTGCACTGCGACACCACGCATCCCAGGCAGGCCTCTCACGCTCCCCTGCTGACACCCCACACGCCACACTGGGCATCAGGCCATGCACAGAGCTCCCTCTGGACCCCTGACATCCCCTTTCGTGTGTCGGCAATCCCCTTCCCACCCCTTACCCTGTTCTTTGTAGGTCTACCCCTCAGGCTCAGTTCAGACGTCACCTCCTAAAGGCAGTCTTCCCTGAGCCTCTGGCTGGGGGATCTGAGCCTTCCTCTGAGCTTCAGCATATCCTGGTCCCAGCTCTTCTCTTTAGCCCATGTTTTAATAACTGGGCTCTGCTAGGTGCCTGCCGCAGGCAGGGCGCAGCTAGGGGGCTACCGCGTGCCAAAGCGACGTGGAGACACAGGGATAAATGTGACTCCGTTCCTGCCTCAGAGTACCAGGCCCAGGGTTCTCAGCGTGCCGGCAAAACGGGAATCCCCTGCCTCGCCTAGTCACAACCCTCACGGCCACATCACAGGCTCTGAGAGGTGCCGCAATGAAAACAAAAGCCGTTGAGTTTCATTTGACCAGACGTCTCCATCTGACCACAGCATCCGTGACTTGGGAACCGCCTGTTCACACCACGAGGAATAAGATGCCCCGGGAACGTGGTTTGGGAAACGCTGTCCCAGGTGAAGCCACAGGTAGCAGCTGCTTCTCTAAAAGAATGCCACCAGCGGACCGGAAGCCCCAAGCCACACTCCCGGGAGGTGCTGTTCTGAGAGCCCAGGTGGGATTGCTGGCCAGCGACCAGGGCTCCTGGGTTACAGACATGGCAACTGAGGCTCCCAAGGTGCTGGCAGCACCTGGACTCGAACTGGGGACTGTGGGGCTCGCGCT
Organism: Phocoena sinus; assembly: GCF_008692025.1. NCBI lineage: Eukaryota > Metazoa > Chordata > Mammalia > Artiodactyla > Phocoenidae > Phocoena > Phocoena sinus. Next base: position 2,838,844 of record NC_045767.1, on the reverse strand, counting down.
GTCTCTACCCGCGCCTTACCACGTCGCGCCTGTCCACAGTCAGTGCTCCGTAGATGTTTTCTGGGTACAAGAATAAAGAAAACAGGATTCAGAAACAGGAGACAAGCCCATGGGGATGGGAAGGGCCTTCGGGGGGGGTGGGACGGCTGTGGAGGGGACTTGAGCTGAGAAGGAGGAAGTCTGAGCTGGGAATGAGGGTCCCCGAAGCCACAAGGATCTATCGTGCAGCCCAGGGAAAGAGAGTCAGTACCTTGTAATAACTTTAAATGGGGTATAATCTATAAAAGTACAGAGTCACCTTGTTGTACACCTGAAACTAATATAATACTGTCATACTTCATTTAAAAGAAAGAAAGAAAGGGTTCCTGCAACCCAGGATTTACGGTACCTGGAGCAGGTACACCTAGTGGTCCAGCAGGGCAGCCACGAACCACGAGTGACACAACAGACGTGGCTAGTGCAAATGAGGAACCGAACTTTAAATCTAGAAAACAATACTTGACTCGGCTGTTAGACGTTAGTGTGTTTGGAAAAACTCAGGTGTGAGGATCTGCTTTTTCAGTTGTAAGTTTCATGACATCTACATAGAGATCAACTATTTCCAATGAAAATTCGGCATCGGAATTGAGATGTACCACATTTACACATCGTATTTCAAAGATGGTACCAAAAATGTAAACCGTCTCCAATTCTGATGTTGGTCACATGCTGAAATGACAATAATCTTGAACATATTGGATTAAATTATTATTTAATTATTTGTGCCTGTTTCTTTTTACTTCCTTAATGTAACTACTACTGAATAGAAAATTTAAATCACGTACGTGGCCTCATATTTTCTGCTGGACGGCGTTGCCTTAAAGCCTGTGATACTTTAATGAAATGGAAATAAAGAGTTTGTAGAAAACGTCTACGATTCTTTTTGGCATATTTGGAGGGAGTCCTTGGAATGCCCTAGTTCAGGGCCTTTGCTTTACAAATGAGTAAACACAGGCCCAGAGCGGGCAAGTCAGTTTCCTGGGGTCACACAGCATGTTGTGGATGGAGCCAGGCCCAGAACTTAGCGCTTGCTCCAGACAGGCTTGGAGGAGTCAACCGCCCTGTGACAAACCTACACTGGGCTCCCCACACACCCCACGGGGACTCAAGTCTGCGGGCCACAAGAAGCAAACAAGACAAGGGTGACATCTGACCCCGGCAGTGAGGAGACATCATTAGGGCTTCTCCCAGCCGTGCAGACCAAAGCCTGCTGCCCAGAGAGGGGCCCAGTCCTCTCACCACTCGGCCATCTGGCACATGGCCCAACCTTCCTGCTGAGCAGCAGGTGACCTTTAACTACAAAGAGAAAAATGCTCCCCTCTGCTAAAAAGAGAGCCCTACCAAACCCAGGGTCTCCTGAGCAGCTCACGTTACACCAGGATAGACATTCCTTTCCTCCGAAGAGAGAAGTCTGCGGCCGGGGTGGGTGGGGCTGTGCCTGGAGGCAGGTGCCCTGACCTGGGGAGTCACCAGGGGCAGTTCCCCTCCTCCCTCTTCCCGCTGCCCAGTCTGGGCACTTCAGAGCCTCGATTTCCCTGCGTGTGAAACAGGGATAGCAGTTGCCGTGAGGAAGCCTTCTCGCGAGACTGTGAAAAGCTGGCACGACGGCAGCTGTTGAGGGCTAGATCGTGTCCCCCGGATCCGTACATTGGAGTCCTAACCCCCGGGACTTCAGAATGTGACCTGAAAAGGCCTTTCCAGAGGTGATCAGGTGAAGATGAGGTCATCAGGGTGGGCCCTGAACCAATAGGACGGTGTCCTGATAAGAAGGGGAAAGCGGGGCACAGAGGGAGAATGATGTGAAGACACAGGGAGAAGACGGCCACGTGGCAGGAGCCCAGGAGCACCAAGGACGCAACAGACACCAGGAGCTCGGGGGGCAGAGGCAGCATTCTCTCCTGGAGTCTTGTAAGGGTGCAGGACCCCCCCAACGCCTCGATTTCAGACTTCCGGCCCCAGAGCCGTGAGACAAGAAATGTGGGCTGTTACAGCAGCTGTGGCCCGTGGTCCACCCCGAGCCCCCAGCTCAACCCTCATCAGACCCATGTCTGCCCCCCCATGTTTTTCTCCAGCACCCCAGCCCCTCCCACCTCTTCCCTCCAAGCCCCACCCTGCTGGCTGTGACAGGACGAATAGGGGACCTAGGAGGGGATCCGAGGGTGAGCACCCCGTTTTCTAGAGGCTGTGTGGGGCGTGGATCCGGCTCAGTCACCCTGTGTGGTCTGCGCCTCGTCACTTGACCCCGCCGGCATCTCCAGGCGTCAGACAGGGATCCTCGGCCCTTGCCTCCTGCCACGTGGGTCCAGTGGGGGGGACACACCGTGCGTGACACAGGGGGTGGCCCCTGGGTATGACCCCGCTCCAGGTCTCTCTAGGCCTCCGCCCACGTCGCCGTCACTCCAGTCTCCCACACACCACCCACGCTCCAGAGACGACACTGGGAAGGTCCCCCGGGACCTGGCACCCAACGGGCCGGCAGCAAGAGTGTTGAACGCGTGAGTGAGTGAACTAGCGCAGGCGGCGCTGGCTGAGTGAGCGGCCTGAAGGGCGCCCACCCCGTTTGCAGAGGGCAGCGGCCCCTCAGAGCACGTGCTCCCCTGGGGGCGGCAGGCGGGGTTTCAGAGGGAGCCCCAAGCCCGGCTGACTCCGAGCACTGGGCCCCTGGACCTCACACTGAGCCCACACCTGCCCCACATCTGCGGGGAGCCTCCACGTGACCTGGGGAGTCCCGGACACCACCTGGGGTGCTCAGCTCTGCCCTCTGACCACCCCCTTGTGCCACCTTGAGACGGAGCCTGGGTCTGAGGGCCTGTCAGCTTGTGGAAGTGTTTCACCTCCTGGACCCCGGTTTTCTGCATCCAGCCGGCCCTGCTGACATCCATCACAGCCCTTCAAGGCCGGAGAGGTTCAAACCCCGCATGGCCCCCTCCCCGACCACGACCCTTGGAATGAAGCCCCAACTCCTAGCCAGGAGTCAAGGCCCCATTTTCCTCCAGGCCACTGTACCTGGTCACACCTTCTGCACTCAAGCACCACCCATGCCCCGTCCTCATTCACCTCCACAGCACCCCGGCTAACCCCAATCTTCACTCAAACCATCACCTCCATCTGGAATATTCTCCCAGCTATTTGCCCCCCACCTCCATTCTGGGTAATTCCCACTCACCCTCAGTGCTGGTGCCACGTCCTCAGAAGCCCCTGCCCAGCGTCTACACCTGCGGCCACTCTTACGGGCACATGGCACCGTCTCTCCTGCTAGACTGAGGCTCTCTAGAGCCAGGTGCCGAGGTGCCTGCAGGGTCCCTGCACATGGCGGATGCCCAGGAAGGTGCACCACCCAGGGAGGGGGGTTGCAGCCTCTGGGATCACCCACCCCCTCAGCAGGACTGGGAGCCCTCGAATCCACCGCTGACGCCCGGTGCCCAGTGCAGGGCCCCACGGCGGGCACTCTGGACCTCTGGAAGTCTGCAGATGCAGAAACTGGAGGTAGGAACAGCTCGGCCACCTGCCCAGGGGACACCATTACTGAGCAGGGAGACAGGACCCACGGGTGTCTGAGCCAAGCCTGTGCATCGCCATCACAGTGTGGGAAGGACAGGCAGGGGCTGAAGAGGGTTTGGGTCTTTATGGCAGAATGCAAGACCTGTGAATGGCAGGGATCTCGTCCCCACCCCCAGAGTCCCTGCCCCAGGAAGCATGGCGCTCTAGCAGTGGGAGCCCTCCATCCCTTCTGTGACTCACCTGCCAGCACGTCTGTGTCTCGTTGGCCCCAATTCCTGGGAATCCACACGAAAGCTGCTAGCTCTCTAGCCCGTCTTCCAGAGGCAGCTCCAGACCACCCACTGCCCACACAGCAGAGGCACGGGCCCTGGCCCTACCCTCACATCCCCCAGCCTCAGATTCAGGCTTGGGAGAGACCCCCCAAGTGCCAGGCCAGTGGGTTTGATCACAAGCTGGCAGGCCCTCAAACCCAGGCTCCGTCTCAAGGTGGCACAAACAGAACACCTGGTCTCTGGAGTCTTTGGGGAGAGACGGGACCTTTTGTTTTGTTTTGTTTTGTTTTGTTTTTTGTTTTTTTTGCGGTACGCGGGCCTCTCACTGTTGCGGCCTCTCCCGTTGCGGAGCACAGGTTCCGGACGCACAGGCTCAGCGGCCATGGCTCACAGGCCCAGCCGCTCTGCGGCATGTGGGATCCTCCCGGACCGGGGCACGAACCCGCGTCCCCTGCGTCGGCAGGCGGACTCCCAACCACTGCGCCACCAGGGAAGCCCCGAGAGACGGGACCTTTAAACGGGGCTGGTCCCCAGGCACTGGGAGGGGGTGACTCACACCCACTGTGGGAGCTCTCTCAGGCTGTGGGCAAAGAGTGTGGAAGGAGTTTTGACCTTGGGTTCACAGGCAACCGCCTGTGTTATTTTGGGTAACAGGCTTTGAGTTAAGCCTCCTGAGTAGTGATCTGTAATAAAAATAACAGATGGGCTCACCCAGTGGGGCAGGCATCCAACCTACATGGTTCATTCAGGGGAGGAGGGGAACTGGCCAGGATGCTGGAGATCCAGGCCCGTGGCTGAGCGTTTGCTCTCTTGTGCTTTCCCAAGGAGCAGTGGGGACAATGTTGCTGCCGTTCCCTATGCACCTGCTACGCCCCAGGGGTGGGGAGGTGTTTGCACAGCCTTACCTCCTGTGATCCCCTCAGCCCCCAGTGGAGCAATAGCTAAGGGAGAAAGTGGCAGCTCAGAGAGGTCAAGGGCTTTAGCCAAAGCCACACAGCAAGAGAGCAGGGGTGCCGGGATTCCTCCCGGTCTGTCTGACAGTAGCCAGGCTCCCAGCCCTGTACCAGCCAGTCTCCAAGGAAGCTGTATTCCCCTTGGCACATGACTTCGCCTGGCCTGGGTGTAGGGGACAGGACACACCTCACCCCGCTGGCTGAGTTCAGTGGAGCTGCTGGCAGGGCACTGGCCGGGGAAGACCTGGGGAGATTGGTTCCAACCGAAGGTCTTTTAAAAGTCCTGGCCTTGGGCTTCCCTGGCGGCTCAGTTGTTGAGAGTCCGCCTGCCGATGCAGGGGACGCGGGTTCGTGCCCCGGTCCGGGAGGATCCCACATGCCGTGGAGCGGCTGGGCCCGTGAGCCATGGCCGCTGAACCTGCGCGTCCGGAGCCTGTGCTCCGCAACGGGAGAGGCCGCAACAGTGAGAGGCCCGCGTACCGCAAAAAAAACAAAAAACAAAACAAAACAAAAAGTCCTGGCCTTGTTGCTGATTTGTGGCCCTAGTGCACAACTTTCTCTGGACAGGGCCTCCTAGTTGCTTCCCAATAGCCATTCCCCATTCTGCTTTAGTAACAAAACTCTGGAAGATAGGGGTGGCCAAAGACATGAGGGCAGAAGTCTGTGAAAGAGACCCTCTGGGACATTCCTAAAAGAGGGGAGAAGGCCCCTTTGCCTATTGTCTTTGCCCTTCTATTTGAACGGAGCAAAGATGTGAGGGCCAGAGCTTCAGCAGCTGTCTTGTGACCTGGAGGATGGAATGCATGTATTAGGATGGCAGATAAGAAAGGCGGGAGTCCCTGCGTCCCTGGTGCCTCCGTGGAGCACCACACAGCCCTGGGCTGCCCACTTCCGGGCTTGTTTTATGCTGCTGTGGCCAGTGCTCGGTCATCAGCAGATGCTGACCGGCCCAGTTTAGAAAGGCCTCCTGTATTAGCAGGATATTGACTCAGTTACCTAAGTAGACACCAAGTCACAGTGGTCTACGTAAAGCAGAAGGTTTTATCTCTCACATGAAAATGCAGGCGGTAAATGGTCCAGGGGGGTGGGCAGCTCTGCTTTGCTCTAAGTGGCATGTCCTCACCGGACCTTTACAACCCCTTCCCAGGCTGCCAGGAAGGGGAGAGAATGGTACAGAGTTCTGTCCAACTCCCTGTTAAGAGAAAGGTCTGGAGTTGCAGGTAGCACCGGTCAGAATCTTGTCACGTGACCAAGCAAAGAGCAGCAAAGGTAGCTGGGAAATGTGGTCTCCAGCTGAGTGACCAGCAAAACTTGGTGAAAGGCGAAGGGGAGAATAAATATACCTCCCCTCACCTTGCATTTGCATCTTGACTCGACCTGAGATAAACCCAGGTGTGTTTTGTGGCCTGTCTTGTGGCCCCTCCTTCCGTCCTGCCCTCCTCCACAGCCACCACCCAGACGATGGGGGAGAAACAGACCCCCGCGCCCATGCTGCCACCTCTCCCTGCACCGGCCCAGCCTTTGGTGGGTCCTGGGGACCCAGATGTGATGGACACACGTCCCTGCTGTCCAGGAGCTCACTGTCTGGTCGGATTGCTGCCAGACAGCCTGAGAAGTGCTATAGCCCAGCCCTGTGGTGTGACGACTGTCCTACTCCCCGCAGGGACAGGGCCCAAAACGGGGCCTGCACCTGGGGACCCCTGAGTAGACTGAAGAGCCCGAGAGTCATAGAGGCTGCTCAAACCCATCTACACATTCTTATCATGCCAGTGAACATACCAGCGCTGTGATGTCCTTTGGTTTCTTTATGATGAGGGAAGATGTCAAAATTCAGACGGAGGCCTGAATGCTTGAGATGGTTAAGGTTACGCATCAACGTGGCTAGGTGTTCCTTCACCCTCCAGCCTAGATGTCGCTGTGAAGGTCTTTTTCAGATGAGATTCACACTTAAAGAGGGACGCAGATTCCCTTCCACAGTGTGGGTGGGCTGCATCCAATCAGTTGAAAGCCTTAAGAGCAAAGACTTAGGGTCCCCGAGGTAGAAGGAAGTCTCCTTGACACTGCGTCCTAGAAACCCTGCCTGAGGTTCCGGCCCGCTATCCCACAGGATTTGGGCTCACACTGCAATATCCACTCCTGTCTGGATTCCCAGCCTCTGCCAGCTGCCCTACAGAGCCCAGAGTTGCCAACCCTCACATCACAGGAGCCAACTTCTTCAAATAAATCCTCTCTCTCTCTCTCTCTCTCCCCCTCTGTCTCCTATATATTTGTTTCTATGTATATGTCCTATATTTTTCTATATGTGCATTTTTTCTGTTGGTTTCATTTCTCTGGAGAGCCCTAATACAATACCTAGAACAATATAAAGAAAAATATGTATCACTACCAAGTTAAAAAACATAGAGCTTCCCTGGTGGCGCAGCGGTTGAGAGTCCGCCTGCCGAAGCAGGGGACACGGGTTCGTGCCCCGGTCCGGGAGGATCCCACATGCCGCGGAGCGGCTGGGCCCGTGAGCCATGGCCGCTTAGCCTGCGCGTCCGGAGCCTGTGCTCCGCAACGGGAGAGGCCACAACAGTGAGAGGCCCGCGTACCGCAAAAAAAAAAAACAAAAAAAAAAACACATAGAGTATAAGGAAACAAAAATAATTCCAACATGATCCAGTGAACTTCGAACTCTTTCTGTGATATAACCACAGTAAGAAATGCATTTGACATCCTGAAATAAATGTACAAATATAGAGGTAAGGAAAACAATTTCAATCAACGGTACTCATCCTAATAGGTTAGAAGCACTGGGTTCCTTTTTCACCTAGCGTCTCTATTATGCACAGGACACACATGTGCAGGGCGCAGGCACCCAGGTGACCACCCGCTGTGAAGGGCTGGACAGGGCCCAGGCCCCGCCCCCAGGCTCTCCCCGCTGCACCTGAGCGCCTTCACACTGCGATCCAGTACAGATGTACTGGCCAGTCTCCCCTGGCTCATTGCAAACCTGCAGAACCCATATGATTAGATTTGCTTTACAGATTTGGATTCAGTCCCCAGCTAGCTGGCCACGCGGGCCTCGTCCACGTCACGTGGTTGATGTGAGGATTAAACCACAATCTCATTCACTATTTATCCAACAACTGTTGATTAAGCGCCCATCGGGGAGAGCCTCTGAGCTGTTTGCGCAGATGGCAGAGCCCCAGAGAGCTCACGGTCTCGTAAAGGGGTCACATAAGAAACAGTAGTGACCGCAGAGACCGAGTGATGCTGCAGTGATGGGAGGGGTCACCTGGCCGAGAGGAGGGTGGGGATTTGGGGTGGGGGTGGGAGTAGAATGGGGTGGGGGGACCGGGATAGGCTCATTGCACAGTGAACCCCTGTTGAAGGGGTCCCAGTGGAGATAAGGAATGTTTGCCTTCCCTGGCACTGAGGGCCTGGCACCTTCATTAAACAAGGTTTCCCAGGGAAATCAGTAGCAAATTCACCTTCAGGGAACCAGCCCCAGCCAGGGGCCATATTTCCATAGGACCCTGCAAAATTCAGAGTCCGTGTTGGGCAAACCCATCTGCCCCTTGAAGGCTGTGAACCACAGTGGAACGCCTCCCAGACGTCACAGAGGCAGACTCAAAAGCCTTTGGGAATGTGCCCGGGGAAGGATGCATCCAGCCCCTCCCAAAACACTCCTGTGGTGGAGGGGGGGTCTGGAGAATGTGGGGGGCCAGGCGAGAGGAGCAGCTGATTGGCCTACAGAGCTGCAGAAAGCCTTAGGGATTGGTGGTCTCAGAAAGCGGGATCCAGGCAGAACTGGAAACAGGAGGGTCTTGTTTAGAAGCCCCAGCCTGCGTCCCACCTCCCCCAGCCTCCCCACCTGATGGGATGGGGTCTGTGGGTGTTTACGTCTTCCAGAGGGGACCCGACCTCTGGAAGGGAGTTTGGAGACAGATGAATGGCAGGCATAGAGGAAGCCAAGGGGAAAAACTAGTATAAAAGAAAAAAATGGATCCCAGCTCACGTCCAGCTGTGAAGGGCATTTGTGGGGTGGCAGCACTGTGAACCCGGGGTCCCCATTTCCTCACAGTCGGCCAGGGGACAGCGTTCTGAGGAGGGGGGTAGGAAAGGGCTGTGAGTACTTGATTGACCCGTGAGCATGACTTGTGAACAAGTAACTCTCCGCCTTCCAGACAGGAGGCCAAGGCACTTGTTGGATTTCTTTTAAAAAATAAAGTCAAGAGCTAGGCTAAGGGCGCCATGGAGAGGCACAGGGCGCAGGTAGGAGAGGAACGGCTGGCAGGGTTGGCAGCTGTGTCTTCTGGCGGGGCTGGCATGCGGAGTCTCTTCCGCTTGAGGCTTTTTAATCTCTTTGCAGAACTAGAGGACGTTTCAAATTGTGTGCATGAGTAACTGTGGCAAATTGAAAGAAGAAAAAGAAGAAGGGTACCGTGGTTCTCTCAATTTAAATCTTCTAGACGTTTGCGTAAATTTTTTCCTTTCTTCATAAAGAAAAGATTCGGATGATGGTACACGAGTGTGTACATTGGTTCCCAACTCATCGAATTGTACTCTTAAGATCTGTACTTTTCTCCGTAGGTAAATTTATCTTTATTTTTTAAAAAGGATGTGGGTTGGGGGCGGGGAGTCCTCCCACAGTATATCTTGTTATACGTTCGAATTTTGTGCCATGCCAATGTATTGCCTAGTCGAAAAAATAAATAAACAATGAGGAAAAAACCCAAACTATTGAAAACTCCAACTATCTCCGGGTAGTTAGTTGCACATATGGTGCCTTATTTTTTTTTTTTTTCTTGCCTATATTTTCTGAATTTTCTACAAGAAACGAACAAGAAACGAAGAGCTTTTCCTCGCGCAATCAGACGTGGTCCCGCCGGGAGGCGTCGGGGCCGATTGCGCTGGGCGCCCGGAGCGCAGTGCTTGGGCCGCGGGGCCTTGCGGGCTCCGGGCTTTGCCCCGGAAGGTCGGGCCGTCGGGCGGTGGGGCATCGGCCCCTCGTGCAGGCCGGGACCCTCCTCAGGAACGAGGCCGAGGAGGGAGCGCAGGGCGGAGGCGGTCCCCGGGACCTCCCCTTCACCGGGCCGAGCGCTTCCTCGGCTTTGCGCTCAGGCCCAGCTCCGCTCCCAAGTGACGGCCGACCTGGGGCCAGTCCCTGGGCCTCGGCCTCCGCGCGGGTAGAATGGGCAGCCGAGGCGCCGGAGGACCCTTCTGCGAGGGGGCGGGGCTTCTCAGTTTCTGGATCCTTCTAGGATCCTCGGTTCTGCCGAGGTCTGAGTCTGGAAGGTCGAGGATCTGACTTCATAGGTCTCCGGGTGTGCTAGGTCCCCGAGGGTCCCAAACTGCCGCAGCCCCTCCGCCCACCCAGCCCTCCCCCCTGTCCGCGGGGAGCGCGCTCCTCTAGTGGCGTCTACGCACGCAGGGTGGCGGACCCCGGTTGCCGGAGCCGCGTCTCTACCGGCCAAGAAAGCGCTGGGCGGGCGCGCCGCAGCGGGGCCGGCGGCCGGCAGAAGCGGACGCGGAGGAGGGGGTGAGGACCGAGGGGCGGCTTTTAACGAAAAAATTGAATCATCAGCGAAACCATTAGGACTAATGCGAGGCGCACAGCTGCGGAATCAATGCCGAGCCACGGGGGTCGGGGCTGGGTGGTGGGGTGGGGACAGCCGGCCGACCGCCCCTTGACCACGCGAGGCTCAGTTCCCTCCCACGTGGGGAAATGGATTTTCGCGATTTAAGAAAACTCAAACCAAAGTGAGGTAGGCCCGGATGTGCTGACGCTGCGGTTCCGGCAGCAGGAGCCCCGAGAGCGGCTCCGGGAAGGCGGGCGGCGAGAGGCCTAGGCTGGGATGCAGAGACCGGGGCGTGGGGGACCGGAGCAGCTTGCAGTGAACTCGGGCAGAACGAACCGGGCCGTGCGGCTGAGGTTGCGCTCCTGGGCCAGAGTCGGCGGGACCCGGGCAATCCCTGGGCCCAGGTGTCCGGTGCCCGCTCGAGCCCCTGTGCGCGCTGGAGGGGCCGGCGCCTGCGCAAGACGGAGAGGCCCCGCTCCCGCCCTGGGCAGCCCCCTAGCGCGCGGCTGCAGGACTCACTCGGGGTCTCGGCATGCACGCACCCTGATTCCATCACCTCGGGCCCCGGGTCAAGCCTCCCCCCAGCGGCTGGGAGAGGTCTGCAGTGACACACACACACACACACACACACACACACCAGTCAGCCTCTGATGATTGGCTGGGGTCCTGGGGCCCAGTACCTCCCTCCTCCAGGCTCTGCGGGAGAATCAGACTTCCAGTGGAGAGACCCTTGGGAAGCCCCCGAGGAAACACGGGAGATCAGAGAGGGCACCAGAGCAGGGTGGGCTTCCTCTAAGACCCACTTTCCACCGGGGCCTCCCAGTTCCCTCCTCTCCTCCACCCTGGGGGGGGGGTGGTGGGGGCAATGGCCCCTCTGGCTCCTGAGGCACCTGGCTGGGGTGGGACCTCCCCCTGGTGCCAGAGGGAGGTGTGGCTTCGGGCTTCTGGGTAGCCTGTCTCTGCCTTTCTTGGGGCCACATTGGGTTTATCTGTGAAATGGGCACAGGAGGTGAGATTGAGGCTGGCAAGGGTCTCTTTCAAGAAGCTGGAGGCTTTCTGGGGAGGGGGCCCAGAGGCTGTCACCACCACCCACCCGCCCCGCCCCGCACACACAGGGAAATGGAATATTTTTAAGGGCCCCCTGTCTACATAAACAATTTGAATCATCGCGAATCAGTGTGTCGGCATCAGTCTGTAGACCTAATCTCTCTGATCCCGCAGCTGGCCAGGCTGCCCTTCAAAAATTCTCGCCCACACAGGTCTCTATTGGCTTGGGGCTTCCCTCTCACATCCCACCAAGGCTTGAAGGGTCTCAGCCATTCTAGAGGGACTTAGAGAATTCCAAGGAAGGCGCTCTGCAGTGCGGGGCCTCCTGAGGGGCAGCCTAGGGTACAGAGGTGCTGCCCCCAGACACCCCCCCATGTAGGGGGGACTCAGGTAGGGAAAGTCCATCTGGAAGAGGGAGAGGAGGCCTGAGGAATGGTGAGGGGAAGGAACGGAACGGGAGGCACCTCCCTGCTGAGCTGGTGAGCTGCCGTCACCCACCCATCTTCCAGTAGCCCGTCCAGGAGGACCACCGCGTGCAGGGCTGAGCTCTCCACACGCGCTGGCTTGTGTCATTTCCTCACTGGAAAGAGAGCTGGACACAGCTCTGCCTTCCCGCACACATGTTCTGTGTGATCTGGGGTTGGGTGTGATCACACATACGAGTCGGAATCCTCACTCCTAAACTGGGGACAGCACTCCGCCCACCAGGTTATTGTGGGGATGTAGCGAGACAATTCGGGTAAAGGGCTTGATCAGCCCTAGCTCAAAGAAAGCCTCAGTGTGATGGGGATGAGGGTCAAGGGCCATCCACCAGGAGCTCTTGAAAGGAACAGCAGAGCGAGGCTTGTTGGCCCAAGGCTCTGTCTGGGCCAGGGTCTCTGTGCACCTCCGGATGTCAAATTTCCGAGGCCAGCTGTGTGGTTAGCACGGAAGAGGCGCAGTTGCCCGTGGTGGGCGTGGGGGACACACGCGTGTGGACACGCTGGGTCTCCGCTGGGGATGAGGCAAAGGTCAGGATTTATGGGTCTGGGAGTGTGGGTGCTTGGGCCCTGGAGGGGCAGACGGAGATGTCGACGGTGCTGGCGGGGTTAGGGGTGCAGCTGTAGTTCTGGAGGGCTGTCGCGCATTCGTGCGCAGGCCTGCGGGGACAGGGTGCGTGGGCACCCTCAGGTGTCCTGGAGCCCCAGGGGGAGCCTGACTAGGCGCGCGAATGGGGGTGGGAGCGATTTGACTCTGCGCTCAGGACCAAGCCGTGGCAGGCGGCGGCCCCGGCACAGGCCGAAGTAAAGGGACCTGTGGGCTGAGGGTCTCGGCGGTAGGTGCCCCCGGGGGTAGTCAGCACTGAGCAGGGGCACAGATGGCTGTGCACCCAGCAGCAAGCCTTGAGCCCGCGCTCTTGTCAATAGGCCGCGCGACCTTCGCCACTACTACCTACCCACTCCACAGATGGAAAGGTGAGCTCAGAAAGGGAAAAGGACTTTCCCAGAGCCACGCAGACGGCCGGCGAAGGAAGCACACGGTCCGGCAGTCTTAACTCTGCGCCCCGTCTTTCCGGGAGGGAAGAGTGGAACGGGGAGCCAGACCCGAGGGCCAGACGGCGGAGAGTGGGGTCCAGCTGCTCCCACCAAGGGCCGAGACACAAGGCGAACCGCCGGGTCTCCACCTGCGCGCGTCCGGAGCTTCACTCCTCTCTAGCCTTCGGGTTTAATACCGCCTCCTCCCAGAGGCCTTCGGGGACCCGGGCGGGCACAGGCACCTCCCTTCTCCCCGGACCCAGCCCCGGCCCCCGGGCTAGAGCTCGGCGTCTTAGGTGGTGGCGCGGGGACCGCACGGATGGCGCGGAGCCGGAGGGGGAAGGGACGGGCTGTGGAGAAGGGAGCGGGAAGGGGCGAGGTGAGAACCGAGGGGCGGGGCCCGAAGGCCGAGCCAGACTCCGAGACGCCAAGGAGACGCCAGGTGAGCCGGGCTGGGGGCGGGGAGGGGGCTTGGGCTCCGGCGGGAAGGGTGGGGGCGGGGCCGGAAGGACTACGGGGAGGGGGCGGGGCACCCCGGAGAGCCGCGGGCCCGGAGGGTCTAGAGCGGCGCTGGCCTTGCTCTCCGACGCCCCACGGCCTGGGAGGAGAAGGGGGCCGCTCCGCGCCGGCCGGCCGCCGGGTCCCGGGAGCCGCGGAGCTGGCGCCACTGCCAGTTTCTCTCCTTCAAGCTCGGGCAGCCCTGGGGGACACTCAGGCCGGGAGAGGGGACAGCCCGGCTCGAGGGCCGCAGAGGGGCAGGCGCGGGATCCGGACACGAAGCGGCGACGCCGACTCCCCCCAGCCGGATCGAGGCGACGTAGGGCCTCGGCGGGTCGGGAGCCGTGTGCCGCTGCGTCCCGGAGTGCGCTCTTCCGCAGAGAAATAAAACCTTTAAAGGGGGCCCGGCCTCCCCGACTCCCATCTGGGCCGGTTCGAAGGGGGGAGGAATCTCGTCCCGGAGATGGGGGAACGGAGCCAAGGGGGGCACCGCGGCAGGGGGGACGGACGCACGGGCGGAATCCTGAGCTCCGATGGAGGGAAGAGAGCAGAGAAGAATGGAGAGAAAGAGACGGAGAGGAGGAGACCGACTAAAGCAGAGAATCTGCGAGAAAGGAAACGCGCAGCCGGGTCCCCGGAGGCACCGCCGCGGTCGTGCGGGCTGGCCTTCACCAGGTCCCCCTCCAGGGGGTTGGCGAGACCCCAGGGAGACCCGCAATTCGGGGCTGGAGCGCCCGCACCCCAGAGCCCCCCAGCATGCACCTTGCCGGCTCTCGCGTCGGGTGGGGCCCTCACACCCCCAGGATCCAAGAGTTCACCCTCTCTCCAGGGAATGGGGAGCGCGCTTCGGACTGGTCTGCCTCTAGGGATGGAGCTCCAAGCACGTGAGCCCCTCCCCATCTGCCCTCCAGGGATGTCCGGCCCGGCCTTAGCCAACCCACCCCACTTCAGTCCGAGTCTTGGCGCTGCGGACCCAGGGACGCCGAGAGCGTCCAGGAGGTGCCGAGAAACCGAAGACACGAACCCAGGACCAGAGGGGCGGCCGCCGAGTTCAGTCTCCCAAACCCGCAGTGGGGTCGGACCTGGGCTGCACAAGCAGTGGGAGATCGCGGTCCGCGTGGGTGACGCCGGCCGCGAGATCCGGGAGGCGGCGCCAACGATCCTGCAGCCCGGATCCGTCCTCCGCGGCTCTCAGAGGCCTCCCGAGCGGAGGTGATCGCGGGCGCTGGCGCTCAGGTCGGGGACCCAGAGGACCGCCCGGACCAGTGGGGGAGGGATGGAGGCAGGGACAGATACGTGGAGAAAGAGGGAAGTTTAAGACTGAAACATGTCTGCAGAGACCGAATTGACGGGCTTTAATGCGCACTGCGAAGTAAGCAAGGAGGGGGGGTGGGAAGCAAGCAGGATGTAAACCGAACCTAGGTCAGACTGCGATCCGATGAAAATAAACCTGTAACGAAAACGGCCCCCGGCAGAGAATCAGCCGCTAGGGATACACACCCCTGACGTTTCTGGGCAGTCACTTTCTGAGGAAGCCTTAAAATGAAGCCCCATGTGCCCAGCCCCCACTCAACAATGATCAAATCCCGGCCAATCCAATTTCATCTGTGCTTCTCCCTTTCATTTTTACTATTTAATTAATTAGTTTGTTTATTTTTGTTGAGATACTTTCGAACAAACGCAGACATCACATCATTTCAGCGGTAAATACATAAGTGCATCTTTAACTTTTAAAAATTAAAAGATAAGAACTCTTAAAAATTAACAATACAGCTATAAGTTGACTTCTCCCGTGGCGGAGCACAGGCTCCGGACGCACAGGCTTAGCGGCTCCGGACTCACAGGCTCAGAGGTCATGGCTCACGGGCCCAGCCGCTCCGCGGCACGTGGCATCTTCCCGGACCGGGGCACGAACCCGCGTCCCCTGCATCGGCAGGCGGACTCTCAACCACTGCGCCACCAGGGAAGCCCAGAAGCAGTTGACTTTTGATGCTGGAAATGCAAAGTATTTCTGTTTTGACTTTACTGCAATTTCCAGATAAGCAATCATAAGCATTCTTACTTTTATAATAAAACAAACAAACAGACTAAAACCGAGGCCGACAGCTGCAGTAGCTGGCACAGGCCAGGCGGTCAGCTGTCGTTTGCTCTCCAGGTGGTGAAGCCGGAGGCTGCCCCGTGCTTCTTGATCTTTATCTTTGCACCTTTGTCCCAAGTGTCCATCCGAGTTCCAGATTCAGAGCTCGGTGCTATCAGAACAGGGTGGCCCCCTTCCCAGTCTACCCATGAGGGAGTGTCCCTCTCCACGAGAGGGCAGCGGGTTTTGTACCCAGTCGTGTGGTGAGCCGCCTTGGGGACCCACCTTGGATCACCGGGTTCAGGCTCTGCTCCTAGCTAACGGATGCAGGAGGCATGCGCACTGAGGGCGGCCAAAGGAAAAGATCCAGGTGATTCTGACGGGTGGGAAGGGAGGGCAAACACTGCCTGAGTGTGCAGGCTATCAGGGAGGGGTGACTCCACGATGGGGCCCTGACCTCCATAGCACCAGGTGGAGGAAGGGGGGAGTCACGGCCTCGGTGGCCGAGTGACTTCACGGAGTCCCTGCCCCAGAGTCTCTGCCCCTCGGTCCCCAGTTTACCTTGCTGAGAACTGCCAGGTGAAGCCAGAAGGCTTTGAAGGATGCTTGGGAGACGCCTACAGACAGGAGAAAGAGAGAGAAGCCGGCCCAGCCCCTCTGGCCTCCCTCTTGGTACCCACCTGACCCAGCTCTCAGCCCAGGTGGGTCGCCTTCTGGGTAGGCTCAGAGCCAAGGCTCTGAGAAACCGTCACCCCACGAAGCCAGGCCAAGCTTGTGGGGAGGAGGTTGGGGGCCACGGACAGCCCTTGACCTGTATCTGATGAGAAGGGGTCAGCCGGAGGGGAGGCCCTGGGTGGGCAGGAGTACAAAGGCGGGGGCTTCCCAGTGCAGGGTGCGGGTGGGGAACCGCCAGCTAGGAGAAGGGCACTCACCGGGATGCCCGTCAGTCCCTCGCCAGGGCTTTGAATGAGGTGGGCAGACGTGAGCTGGGGTGGGGCAGTGCCTGCTCTCTCGGCCAGGGCCCCGGAGTGCCCAGATGGGGTGGGGCGGGCAGAGAACCACCCTGGGGGACATGAGACTGGCCTGTCCCTTTTAGCAGGTCTGGTTCTGCATGAACTTGGCTGGGAATCCTTGCAGGTCGGCCAGGGTGTCCGAAGCCTGGTGGACCCAACTGGGCTCAGGGACTCTGCAGCCTGAAACCCTAGGTGGCCCAGGGTGGCTGGAATCGGGTCTCACGTAAGAAGTTAGGGTTGGCGGGCTGGGGAGAGCCTCGGCACGTGCGGTAGAGACAGAGCAAAGCCATTCCTCTCCCGCCAGGAGCGGAGCCAGCCCGGTCCCGCGCGCCCTCTAGGGCTGCGTGTTCCCTACCGCGCTTCTCTCTGGTTTGTGCTGCCCCCGGTGCGACACTCCGGACGCTGGGTAATCATGGGGTAAAGCCAGCTTCCCTGAGCCCCCGCCCTAATCCAGGTTTGGATCCACTTTCTGTATTTCAGTGTTAGGCTTCTAGCTCCCGACCCTTCCTGCGCAGGGGAACAGCCTCTCCTTCCTCCTCCTGGCGCCTTCCTTCCCACCCGGCGGATCTCGGAGGAGCCGGCGGCAAGGAAGCCGCTCTCCAGCCCGTCTTTTCACTGCTTCATCGAAAGACGCAGCCCTTCTCCCCGAATCCGCCCCGCGTTTGCAGCCACGTAGACCCTTCCTCCCTCTGACTCCAGCGGCAGGCCGTCGGCTCCTCCCCTTCGCGCGCCTGTGGCCCCGGCGCCAGGTGGCTCCCGGGCGGACGCGGAGCTCTGGTTGGCGCAGACCGACCCGCCGCTGTGGGCGAGCCGCCTGGGGACCTCGGCGCCACACAGCGCTTCGCTGCGCCCTGCGGTCTGGTCGCCACCACCTCGAGACCGCACCCGCACAGGCCACAAACACTCGAATAAAACGGTTGCCTCGTGGTGATAACCCCTTTAACCTGGGTTGTAAGGATCCCAGTCGTGGTCCGAGAGCTCGGGACCACGGCCGTTGCCGAATCCCATCGCCGCGGTGCAACGCCGCGCGGGTGCGGCGCGGAGCACAGAGCGCCGGCACCGCCTGACGGCCCGCCTGGTGCGCGGAGGGAAAGCGGCAGAGAGCAGGTGGCCGCGGCCGGCGGGGGGACCTGCGCTGGCCCGGAGGCCTCCGCGGTGCGGCCAGCTCTGCCCAGGCCTTCTGGACGCGTCCTTCTGAGGACTGGCTGTGATTCGTCTGCTGACAGCATGAGGTCACCACCAAAGCGAGGGAGGGTCAGGGTCCCAGGGGAGGCTAAGCCAAGGGTGCCGATGCCTAGAGAGGGCCCAGTGGGGAAGAGAGTGGGAGGACGGAGACATGGGTCTGTGCTGCCCCTTGAGTGGCCTTCTTGGCACTTCACTTCCCCCTGTGGCTGCTGGTCAGGAGCGAAGGCCTTTGGAAATAGCTAGCGCAAGCTCGCTGTAGAGAAGCTACAGGAGAAGCAGTAGCATGGGGCAGGTCCCCCTCCCTTAGGGAGAGGAGAGCCAACCCTCCAAGGGAAGCAAATGCGGCAACAGGATGGGGGCTGGGTTGGAGGAGGTGCCCCACGCGTCTCTCAGGTTGCCCACCCCTGTTATGCCCTGGGCGCTGGGAGCCTGAAGGTGGGGACCTTAGAGCCCAGAGGAAGGACCACCTAGGCCACGGACTGCTGCCCCCTTCCCCAGGAGGGCTGCTGGGGCTTTCCGGGGCCTGGCCTCAGGGCACTGGGAACTGACTGGAGGGGCTGGGGCAGGGGATGATTCCGGGTCAGGGAGCTGGATGGCAGGGGCAGACAGATGGACCTCCTGCCTGGGGGTCACCCCCGTGGCGCCTTCTCCTGGGCTGTCTGGCGCCACCTCTGAGAACTCCAAGGACACCGGAGGGCGGCCCACTTGCTGTGCAGCTCAGCCTGGGAGCGTCCGTTCCACCCAAAGTCCCAAAGCCAGGGGGCAGAGACAGGTTTCCGAGGGGGCTCAGCTTTGTTACAGAAGTGACCGTTTCAGGCACCGAATGACCTCTCTCTCAGGGCTCGAGAAGCACACCCAGTAAAGTGTCCTTCCCCCATGCAGGAGGGCCCTGTCTTCACCCTGCAACAGGCCGGCTGTAGAGATCCAGCCATTGGAATAAGCTTTCAATAAGCTTTCCTCAAGAGCCCATAAACTCGGGCCCTGACCCGGGACTTTGCCCACGGGTCCGAGTCCCCCAGCTCAAGAGAGACTGCAGATGGTCCAGTGGATGAGGCCCAGGCCAGAGAGCCCTGTTCCCCACTGACCTCGCTGGCTGTCTGGCGCCGGTGTTTTGTTTTGGCCAAAGAAAAAAACCCTTATGTTAGAGATGGCTCTCAACTCCAGTGAGGGAAGGGAAAGTGGATGCAGGGGGCCACACAGCTGGCAGCCCCTCGTGCCAGGTGAGTGGCCAGCGGGCTCTGCCTTCACCTGACTACTGGCTTTCAGTTGTCGCCAAGGCCCCGGAACTGAGTGACAGAGGATGAAGAATCCCCTCTTCCACCCTAGGCCCCCCTCCTCCCTGACCCTGACTTCCCCTAAGGTCTTGCTGGGTCTCCCTGTCTGGAGAAAGTGGGGGCTTGAGAGTACAGCTCGCAGACCCCAGCTCCTGCCGGCCCTGCCCACCTGCCCCTGGCCAGCATTGGAGGGTGCTCCAGGAGCGGGGAGACGGTGCCCACCATAGCCCATTACCAGAGGAGAGGCTCGGTCCCAGTGATCACAGAGCAGCGGCAACTGTCCAGAAAATGTCCCTTTTTATTCCATACGCAAATTAGTAGATTCATTAAAAAAAAAATGTCTTCGCCAGGATAACCAGGGGCTGCAGCCCGGGAGAGAAGCCCCAGTCTGGCCCCATCTCCAGAATGGACAATCTGAGAGCAGCGCCACCTGGAAGGATCTTCACCCCTTCCGCTCCACAGGGGCTCTCTTCCTGGGATTCTCTCTCTGCCGGCCCGAGGTTAAGGCCAGAAGGCTGATCACAGTGCCCCGGAGGCCTGCTGCCCTCCCTGCCCATGCACGGTCCCAGGCAGGGCTGTTCGGGTTGGAGAGTGGTCACCTCCATGAAGCACCTGGGACAGCCTGGATTTGCCGTGGACTGCGCCCAGCCGCTGGCTCCGGCAGGGCGGGGCTGGATCTGCTCCGAAGTTGAGGCCTGTCCCCGGGGGTAGGGGGCTGGGGAGGCTCTGGGCTGCATGGCCAACGGTCTCTGTGATGCTCTCTTCCCAGCGGGGATCCAGCCTTGCGACTGTCTGGGGAGCCACAGTCACCTGCGTCTCTGTTACATTCTGGACGATCTTCCGATCTTCGGACAGGGGTTCGGCTCGCCCGGGCGGCAGCCTGCACTCCCCGAGGTGCGGGAGGGCCAGGGGAGCGTCCCTGCCCTCCCTGACGGACGGCCCCCTGGCGCCACCGCTGCCGCCTCGGCCCGTGTGCGCGTCCGCAGAAGTCCCCACTGGCCACGGGGAGTGGGCCCGGCCGGCCGGGGGCTCACACCAGGCCGGGCATCTGCGCCCGCAGGAAGGGCACGGAGGCGGCGGCTGGGAAGGCGGCCAGCGGGTAGGCGAGGGCCCCGGAGAAGCCCAGCAGCGGCGGGGGCGGGGCGGGCGCGGCGGGCGCCAGCGGGAAGGGCAGCGCGGCGGGAGCTCCGGCGGCGGCGGCGGCGGCGGCGGCCGGGGGGCTTTCGTGGTAGAGCACCGGCACGCGGACCAGGCGCTGCGCGCCCGGCGGAGACAGGCTGGCCGCCTCCAGCTCGGCCGCCAGCTGCCGCTTCCACTTGTTGCGGCGGTTCTGGAACCAGATCTTGACCTGCGTCTCGGTGAGCTGCAGGGAGGCGGCCAGGCCGGCGCGCTCGGCGCTGCTCAGGTAGCGCTTCAGGTCGAAGGTGGACTCGAGCTGGAAGACCTGGCTGCGCGAGAAGACCGTGCGCGTCTTCTTCTTGCGGCCACCGCCCCCCACCGCCGCCGCGCGCCTCCCCCGCCGCCGCCGCCGCCCGGGCCTCGGCCAGATCCGCCGCCTCCTCCGCGCCGGCTGCCGGGCCCCTCGCCGCCAGCTCCGCCGCCTCCCGCTGCACCGCTCCCGGCCCGGGGCCCCGCGGCCAGGCGCCCTCTGCGCGGCCCATCTCCTCGCCCGTCTCCGGTGAGTCCCGGTCGCTGGCTGCAGGGGGGAGAGGAGGAACATGGGTTGGTTCTGGAGGCTGATCCCCCGGCCCTGTCGCTGAGGCCAGCTGCTTCCCCCGCGAGGTCACCCACAGCCACAGGCAGGGAAATTGTCCCCACACAGCCCCACCTACGGCAGATCTCACCCTGGGATCGGAGAAAGGCAGAGCACCTGGAGGTGAACTTGAAGACCTGAGCGATGCTCCAAACCAACACGCGGGCCACACACTTACGCCCAGAACCGCGCATCCACACGGAGGGCAACAGAGGGAAGACGGCAGAAAAGGAACACAAACACACAAACGGAAACACGAAAAGAAGACTGACTCCCTTAAACAGTGGCTTCGAATCAACACACACGAAAGCCCCAGAGGTACACCTCACGGAGGAAAGGATGGTCCTTCTGAGAGATGTACACACCAGAAACCAGCACAGAGAGGGCCTCACGCCTAGCCGAGTCCCCCAGACACAGAAATAAAGACTTGCCATGACCTCTCCCCACTCAAGCCCAGGAGCACATGCAGAATGCCCGCTTGCGTGGAAATACTCCCATTGATGGAGGATAAGTAAATGCAAATAATTCCCCAACCAAACTCCAACCAGGTGACACTGGGAACCTATCCTCCCCCATTTCCTGCGCCCCTAATTCAAATGTCCACGGAGATGTGCCCTCTCTACCCAGAATGACACTCAGAGGGAGTGCAGACAAGGGCAGCTCTGGCTCCGTAGGAACAGGCGGCAGCTGCATCTCAGCCCAGACACACTGGGCCCATGGTTGAGCCTGTGGGTTTGGGGCTACAAAAGCCCACAGAGGGTCCCTGAGCTCATGTTCCAAGTACCAAGCTGCACACAATCTCCCAGAGGAGACGCCTCCCCCTCCCAGGGTTGGCAAGGGATGATGCCATCCAGGTGAAAGAGTCTGCCCGGGACCCAGGCGCTGGTCCAGATTCCAGGCCCAGCTTGAAAAGGGCAGCCCCCTGACTTCCGGGCTCAAGAGGCCAACTCAGGCCAGCTTCCCTTGTGCCTCAGGCTGAGGCTCCTGGACACAGGCCGCAGGTCAGCATTGCGGCCGTCGAGTAGAGCTTGGCCCGGCCAGCCCACAGAAGGCAGCCCGCAAGGTGTGCAAACACCGGCAGGCTTGTGTCTGTAGCTTGGTCCCTGCGCTCCGCGGCTCCCCCGGAGGTGTGCAGATTTGCGTGTGTCCCTGCCCAACCCTGGTGGCATGAGCCCTCATGGTGTCCAAAGAGGGGTCAGGTTCCAGGCTGGCATGTGTGTGACCAGATATGGGGGGGGGGGCCAGACTCACAGAGGCCCACGTGCGGCCACACGAAGACAAGACAGGCCTGCCAGCTCTGGTACAAAACAGGGACCCCTAACCCGCATTATACGAAAGAAGGACCGGCTCTTTGGCGGCCACCTGTGGGGCTGCAGCTGCAGAAGAACCCCAGGGACAAGCGGGGAACGCATTCCCCCCCCCCCGGGGAGACCCTTTTCACAAACACCCCCAGAAGGGGACTACGTCTGATCACTCAATTTCGGGGCAAACACTGAGGCCTGCTCGAGCTTCCCCGAAGGCAAGGGGGTAGGGGCCCGGGACCTTCCGGGTGTAGGCTCTGAGATGTGGGTCCCTTTGCGAGGGGCTCAATCCCACACCAGAGAAGGGGTTATCCAAGAGGTGAGAGGAGTCTGGCCCACCTACGACCCCCCTCCTCGCCCGCCCCCCAGCACTTGCTAGCTTTCGCTTGGAAGCTGAAAGGATTTCAGAGCCTGAAAGAGTCTTCAGTAGGCCTCACAGTGTGCGTTTGCGGGGGCGCTGGCAAAGCCTGGGGGCTGAGGTTAGAATAGCTTCCTACTCCTCTTGCCCGGGGCGGGGGGCTTCCTCCAAACGGCAGGTCCCCAAGGGAGGCAGCGACCCCGGGGAGGGGAGTAGAACTCAGGGGCTGGGACGCCCAGTCAAGAGGGGCGATCGATCGGGTTCCAGGGCTGAAAAACCCCCCACCCCCAGACTCAGAGCCCTCAGCAGGGAACAAAGGCGGGGGAGGGGGAGGGGCAGAAAAGGGAGAGAGAGGGGTGGGACTGGGGGCTTCTGGCCTTGCACAGCCACAGCCAAGGGGCTTGGGAGGCCCAAGAGGGAGAGCCAGGCCCCTGCCCAGGCCCTGGCTGCAGCTTGTAGAGGAGATGGGACTTTGGGGACACGGCTGCTGGGGAAGACCGCTGTCCCCCCCGCCCAGGCCTCCACAGCAGTGGTTCCCTCTGCTCAGCGCCCCCTTTTTTTTGCTGAGTCTGACTGTGTCTCCCGACCCTCTCTCTTTCCTTCATCTTTTCTCTGTTCTCTCCATCACTTATGGGTTTCTTTTTGCTTTTTGTTTGTTTTTCATCTTCTCTTCCCCCCTCGCCCCTTTCTCCGCCCCCAACATCCCTCTCTTTCTTCTCTGTCCTTTCTCTCTTTTCTGCCCCTCCCCCCGGTGCCCCCTCCCATGGCCTGCCTTCCCCTGTTGTATTCCCCACCCCCCTTCCTTTTCTCTTCTTAGCTGTCTGCTGTCCCCTGTCCCCAAGTTCCCTCCAAGGGCACTCCAGAGCCTGGTGATGGGTGAAGCCCAGAGCCTGCGAAACCTTCTCCCTGCATGGGACCCTGTCCTGGAGAGTGGGCCTCCAAACCTGCTCAACCAGGGGCTCTGCTGGGGCCCGACACGACCCAGAGCCTCCTACAGACGAGGAGGATGGCCCAGAAAGGGCGCCAACGAACCCAAAGTCCCCGAGCAAACGCTCGGGGAGGAAGCCCGCCCCCCCGCCCGCGGCCCTCCCTTCCCCGCGCCCTCACTCACTGTCAGGGCTGAGGCCGCCTCCGTAGCCTCCGTGCGACCGCGAGTACCAGCGCGTGGCGCCTCCGCAGCCCAGAGCGTAGGGCGGCCCGGGACCCGGGGGCGGCCGGGGACCGAGGCCCAGCGCGCCCGGCCCAAGCAGCGCCCGGGCCCGCGCGTCCCCGCTCGGCCCGGAGCCCGCGCGCAGCTGTCTCCGCCGCTGCAGCCGCCGCCGCCGCCGCGCCTGCTCCGCGTCCTCGTCCTCAGGGTCGTCGTCGTCCTCCTCCTCGTCCTCGCGGCCGCCGCCGCCCTGGGCCGCGCGCCCAGCGCCCTTGGCCTCGGCTGCCAGCAGGTTCTCTATGAGGAAGGAGGAGGCGCGGGCCGGCGTGGCGCGCCCGGGCTCCGTCAGCTCGTCCGGCATCGCGGCCGCCGGTCCGTCGGGCTCTGCCGGGCTCCTCGGGGTTCCGGGAGCCCGGGGTGCGGCCGGTCCCGGTCCCCGCTGGGGACGCTGGCGCGCGGCTCCCTGGCGCACGCGCGGGCCGGCCCTGGAGCCGCTGCCGGAGCGCTGGCGTCGGGCCCCGCGGGGCAGGCAGCGGCCTCCGCGCCGGACTGGGCTGGGCCGGGAGCGGGTGCGCGCTGACAGCTGGCCGGGCAGCAGCCTCGCTCGCCTTTCACGTCGCCGCTCTGGTCGCCGCCCGGGCCGGCCCCGCTGGGGGCGGGGAGGGCAGGGGAGGGGCCAGCAGGGGCGGGGCGGCGCGGGCCGGGCGGGCAGCCAGCTCAGCCCGAGGATGCCGCGCCGGCCCCGAGTGCGGCCACTGCTCGGAGACGCCGCCCGGATCCGGGCGCGCAGGCGGTCGCGCGTCCGAGGGCGGGCGGCCGGCGGCCCAGGCGGGGGGTCGCGGCCAGTTTGGCCCCGCGTGATTCATTCCCCCGGCCCGAGCCACCGGAGCCGGGGGTTGGAGAGGTGGGGCCTCGGTCGCGGGGCCGCCTATTGGCTGCGGGGCTCCGATGAGAAGCAGACTGGCCAATCAGTGTCCGGCAAGGGGAGTAATTACCTCGCCGAGGGGAGAGTGTTGGACCGAGAGTGAGGAACTGCGTGTGTGCGCGCGCACGAGTGTGGTGTGTGTGTGTGTGTGTGCACGTGTGTGTGTGCTTGTATGTATTTGTGTGCGTGTGTATACCGTGGCAGGAAGACCCCGGGGCTTCCAAGAAACAGCAAGAGAATGGGTTAGTCATTTTTTTAGACTCCGGATGTCAAGGCTGCAAAATTGTGGCATATTTTTAATATTTGCACTTAATGAAATATGGATTTAATGCCAAAGGTAGCGCGACAGAACTCTCTAGGTCTCAGATTCAGGCTCAAAATGTAAGAAAATGCTAGCCCCCACCCCTATCCCCGTGGCCCTGCCGGCAGAACGCCCGATGTCACACACGCTGAGCGAGAGGGGGTCTCCACCGTCCAGCTCCGTAAGAGGCTCGGGCCTTAGTGGCGGGCGGGAGCCATTGCCCCGGCCGGCCGCGTAGGTCTTAGGGGCAGGCCCCGACTGTAAAGCGGTGGGGAGTCCCCTCCCACTTCTGCAGCAGGGGGTGCAG
This sequence comes from Phocoena sinus, assembly GCF_008692025.1. NCBI lineage: Eukaryota > Metazoa > Chordata > Mammalia > Artiodactyla > Phocoenidae > Phocoena > Phocoena sinus. The sequence goes on along the minus strand of NC_045767.1, from coordinate 2,813,815 downwards.
TGACCAAAGTGCATCCCGGCCCACGCCGTCGCCCTCGGAGCTGTGGCCACTCAAGAGTAACCTTCTGACCGGCTTCCTCTGGGAGCGGGTGACGGCCGAGTCACCGGACGGCAACGCGGATGCGCGGGCGCAGCAGGCTTCACCGGACGCGGGTTATCGCGGAGAGGTACACCCAGCCTCCCAGTGCCAGCCGGGGGGCCGCGACCAACCGAGTGCCGCCCGCCGCCTCGCTTTAATTTTCAGAACAACCACGGTGGAGGGAGCATCAGCCCCATTTTCCAGAGGGAAAAACAGAGCCGAGGAGAGACCATTCCAGATGGTAAGTGGCTCTGGCAGGCCTGGAATTCCGACAATCAGGGCCCGGGGCCCTTCTGGCACCGACAGCCCCAGAGTCAGATAGGGATGGGAGCGAGAAGCAGCCGAGCAGCGGGTCTAGGAGGCCGGGAGGCCGGGTGGGGCTGAGGCCTAGTGGAGGGACCTTGCTGGCCCGCCTGTGGCCGCGGAGACAAAACGGTGAGCACTTCGGGTGCGTCTTCTGGCTGCAGAGGGAGCCGGTCACCGCCACCCCCGCCCCGCGCCACCCCCTTACCAGCTTACCACCCTGAGCCTACCTACCCGCGGCTGCCGGGAGGGACCTCTGGTGCCCAGTGTCCTGGAGACCTTGGGTGGGAGGCGGGCTTTTCTGCAGACTCGAGGACAAGATGCTCGACCCATCTCCTCGCCCTCGCATCCCGCCCCAGGAGCGACAAAGATCAACGACAGGGACTCACCGGGTTGTTTAACTCCAGCCTGGAGGCAGACAGAGTTGGGGCTTTTCCCCCATTGCATGGGTGAGGACACTGGGCCAAAGTGGGTGAGCCGGGGTCTTAGGGAAGAGCTGTGGTCTCCCAAGTACTGCTCCCTGGGGGTGCCCACGGTCAGAGAGACTCCAAGGCAGAGGTAGCCCAGCCAGAGGAGGGCGGGTCAAGGGAAGAAATGACTGCCCCAGTCGGTGTGGGGGAGGAGCAGCAGCCCCTGGCTAATCGCAGCATCTAAGTCGAGGGTGCTTCTAAGACCAGAGAGGGACCCGGATGAAAAGACAAGTGGTGGAGAGGGTGCCTTCCAGATGCCCACCTACTACATGCAGGTTTCCCGGGGCCTGCCTGTGAGTGGCTCCTGAGCATGTCTCTGGAACCACAAGCCTGGTGTCACTCCCATGGTTTCTGAGCACTTTGAGTGGGGGCTTCCTCAGAGTCTGGGTTCTAATGCTTTCTACTCTGGGCTGTGTGGCCCTGGGCAGGGGGCCTCGCCTCTCTGATCCTCCGTTCCCTCTCCTGTAAACCGCGGGTCGTAAGCACCCCTGCCTGCACCAGGCTGTTGGGAGTGGAGACCGGCTGGGCATCGGGCACTGCTGGAACGTCTCCCACTGCCTCTGGGGAACATGGAGGGACGGGAGGCGAGGGCACAGGCCAGACCGGGCCGAAGGAGAGTAGACCTTCCTCCCAAGCACTGGTCTTTGGGGGCTTGGAGGGCGTGTCTCCTCCCAGGGGCTCCAGGGCTGGGTCCTGGCACTGCTGTCCCCAGGAGGCTCCCAGCAGCTGTGGCAGCAGAACTCTAGCGCATGGCGCGGGGCCCCGGCGAGCAGACAGAGGGTTGCTGGGCAAGATCAGGTGGGGAGGCGTGAAATAGCCACCCTGGTGCTCGCCCAGGCGGCCACCTCTGTGCTCCGTGCGTCCCGGAGCCGGATCGCCACTCTGCTTGGAGGTGACAGGAGGCCGGGTTCGAGTTCGGAGGGGGGATTGTCGGCGGGGGCGTGTCACGCACGTTCAGACCCGGAAGCAACTCCAGGATAGTATCGGGCAGTCAGGGTGCTCTCTGGAGACTGACTGTGAAGCCTCATGGCCCTGAGAGGGCTTCTGACCCTCCCAGGGCCAGAGCCCAAGTTTCTGGTCACCTTCGGGCAGAAGGACTCCCCAGGCAGAAAAGTGGAGCCATGACGTCAACCGCCCTTCCTCACTGCCGGTCCACTCTTGTCTGTCCTAATGTTTCGTCCACCGCCACCTCTCCCCTCTGCGGCGGGACCACCAGAGAATCCCCAGCGAACGGGCTCTTCACAACTGGACAGTGGGAACCTTGCCACCTCCTAGCTCAGTGCTGGTGTCCAAAGATGCCCCATGAACCAGGGGGAGCGGGTTAGTGGGAATAATCCCAAGAGCATAGATCGGGAGTCAGCAAACTGCAGTAGCCACTGCCTGTTGTGTTTTGTTTTAATCAACTTTTTTCTTTGGGAATAATTTTAGAGAATTTCCACTTTAAAATTTAAATTTGATCTTCCCTTCATCCTTCAACCCAATTCCATTTGTCCTAACCTCGCCCCCATGCCACCCCACATACCTGTTCTTCTGTATGAATTTACAGAAGCAGTATTCCATTATACACCTCTCCCATCTGGCACTTTTTTCACCTTAATGTAGGAATTTGATACTGATAAATGAAGCAATGATTTTCTAACCGCCGTGCACGAAACCAACAGTCACAGATGCCTTTGTTCCAGTTACTGTGGTCGAATCACACATTACCCCCAAACTCAGGGTGTCAAATAACCGTTTATCAGTATATGCTCATGCTGTGTATGGATTAGGGTGGCTTGTCTCCACTGCAAGGGGTCTGGCCCTCAGCTGGGGAGTGGGGCAGGACTTACCTGAGGCACTTTGGCTCCTGTATCCGGGGACTGATGGTGATGTCAGCAGAGGGACCCCCGCCTGGGGCTTCTCTGTGTGACCTCGGCTTTCTCACAGCATAGGTTCCCCAGTACGAGTGGGTGTGTGGGGGGGTGTCGGAGGGGGGCATGGAACGTCGCCTGGGATTCGAGCCTTACTCTCCTCCGCTTTGTTGAGTACATGGAGCGGTCACAGCCCCCATGGGGTGCAAAGGGAGGAACTTGGACCCCATCGCTCAGTAGGGGGACCATCAGATGGTAGGATGAGAAATCCAGGAAAAGACACGTGCCCCAAGGGTAGCTGATCCCCTGTTAGGGGACTTTCAGGATGCTGCCAGCTCTCCACTACTGCAGTTCATGTCGGGATGAACAGACCTGCCGATCTTTCTCTGTGGGCCGGAGAGTCGTCTGGGGGTGCATGCCCCCCCCGAATGGGACTTCTGGGGGGCGGGGTCTATACAGACTCCACGTCACAAGTGCTTCAGAAAGTCTCCCCAGAACAGCTGCGTCAGTTTCCCTTTCGTCACATCTTCGCGGCCACCTGGTCTTATGGGACCTTGGTCTGTGGCACCGTGATACGCGTGAGAAGGAAATCGGGTGTTTTCGGTAGTGATCCTCCGGCGGTTAACAGGGTGAGGTAGCTACACTGTGTGGGGCCGATGCGAGATGAAGGGGCGGGGTTAGTGCTCCTGAGCGGCAGCCCGTGAGGGGGTAGGCGGGGCTCGAGATCTGGATTCTGTTGGATTGTGGAGCCTTCAAGCTAAAGAATAGGGTTCTTAGTTGGCAAAGCAATGGGGAGCCCGAAGGTCTTTGAGCTGGGGAAGTGCCAGGACTAGAGCTGGGCCTTGGGAGGAGTAACCTGAAAGCACTAGTATGTGCGAGGTGAAGGGGCATGAGTAGGGTCCAAGGAGGGTCTCACCACCATCCTAGCGGTAAGCAGAAAAGCCCCAGGAGGATAGCGGCCATGCAAACGGACCCACATCTCAGGTGCCCACCTGGTGGCGCACAGGCCTGGGCAGGGGGTGGGGGGGCGGGTAGGCAGGGTGGGAGGGGTCTCAGAACGTTCTTATTGGCTGTCAGATGGTCCACTTCCCACATCACAGCCACGTGAAGTGTCCTTGCTGCTGTCCAGATGTGCAGTCAGGCACCAGGCTCCCGTTCCCAGCCCAGCTGCTGCATCCACTGTGGTCATGAGAAAGTCACCACCCTCCGGTGACCTCAGTGTTCTCAGTGTAAAGTGGGAATTAACAATCCCACCAGTGCACAGGGCTCTGGCCTGGGGTTGAGTGCACATAACCACGCAGGCAAGTCTTTGGCATAGATTTAAAATGTTGGCTTGAAAAAGACCAAATGTTTTGGAATTATTTGGGCTGCCTTTTGAGGGTCTACCCACTTCCTTCCTTGTGGGTCTGCCTTTAAACCCTGAAAAGGGGAGGAAGATTTTCACAAAGTGTTCAGTGGATATTTCCCAGAGTTCCACTCCCTGGGACGTAGTGGGTGGAGGAGGCAGGGGATGGAGAAGGGGGGGAAAGGGGAGGAGGGGGGAGAGGGGGAGGGGAGGGGAGAGGGAGAGGGGAGGGGGGAGATGGGGAGGGCAGGAGGGGGAGAAGGGGAGGGGAGGGGGAGAGGGGAGGAGGGAGGAGGGGGAGGAGGGGGGAGGGGAGGGGAGGAGGGGGAGGGGAGGGGAGAGGGGGAGGGGAGAAGGGAGGAGAGGGGGAGGGGGAGAGGGGGAGGGGAGAGGGGGGAGAGAGGAAGGGGGGGTAGAGAGGAGGAGGAGGGAGAGCAAGGAAGGGAACGTGAGCCCTGGGGCGGGAGATGGATTCAAAGGAGAACAGGAGTGGGGAGGATGGGGGGAGGGGGGGAGGAGGGAGGGGGGAGAGGAGGAGGGGGCAGTGGGAGGAGGAAGATGAAGTGCTAGGCATCCCTGGCGCGCAGGAGGCAGGAGCGGAGCCCGCCCAGGGAAGCCCGGGTTCTCAAGGACCCGGGCCGGCACAGCGTGTGCGCATGGCCAGAACCACGTTCCCAAAGCGCAGGTGACCCCTCCCCAGCCAGTAAGGCCGGGCCAGGCAAGAAGCCCCCTTCCCCGCGGGCTCAGAGCCGCCGGGAGGCTGGGGCAGACAGGAAGACATGCCAACCTCTGTCCCCTGACCAAGCGTCCCCAGGAGCAGGAAACTGGGTCAGGGAGGCTAATCCCCCTCCAACCCTCAGGGCCTTTGCCAGGAGCCCCTGCCCTGGGCCAGAGCCGATCTCTAGCCCTCTGCTCACCCCCACCCCAGGCTTGATGGGTGTATCGTGTCTTGTCCCTGCTTGGGGAAGGCGCCCACCGGACCCCTGTGCCCTCGTGCTCAGCAAACCTTGGACTTAGCCAGGGGCTCTCAGGTGGAGGGAACCTTTCTTTCTCTGCAGGTATATTCCCTGCTCCAACATTTTATTTTGAAAGGACTGGCCATTGAACACCCACGCACCCACCATCTAGATACTTCCTTGAGCATGTTGCTTTCCTTGCTTTATCACATCTGCCCATCCCTCCATTCCTCCATCCATCACAGCAATGTGTGAATTGGGGTCCCAGCCCTGCCACCTACCAGCAGTGAGACTCGGTGCTGTTGCCTGTCCCGAGGCACCACCTCCTCCTCTGGAAATGGGCGTCACAGGGCTTCTTGCGCTGGAGGCAGCGCCCAAGAAAACTGTGCCACAGATGGACGTTCTCAAGGTTAGTTTTTAATGTGACGATACAATCACACACTTGATTTCTTCGTGTGACATCTGTGCACTGACTCTGCATTCCGGATGCCGTGTTTTCCTGTCTCAGTAAAGATATGCGAAGTTGTGGTCGCTGAGGCTCGGGTGCAGGAATGTCTGCCTATAATGGGAAGGGCACCTCGAGGTGGGGGCAGCTTTTGGTTTCCACAATGGAGTGCAGATCTGTGCTTGGAGTTATCCAAACCACTGAGGACATTCAGACAGCTCAGGCCGCCCCTGACCTTGATTGGAAGTGAATCGGGGTTGGAGAAATGAGGCTGGAACAAAGCGCTGGGGTGAGCACAGTGCAGGGAACCTCTTCCCAGGAGCCGGAGGGAAGTTTCTGGAAACCGAGTCTGGCTGTAATGGGAACCCTGCCAATCTGGCCGGCTCACCCCTCCAGGTTTTGGAATGGATGCCTGTGGCCTAGCGAGACGTGTTTGTGGAGGGCCCCCAGCTCAGGGTGCCAGCAGGAACGTTTGGCGTGGGAATGGTAGTTGCACTGCTGTTATCCCTGCCAGTGGCGGGGCACGTGGGGGCCGGGCGAGGAAGCCCCCTCCCCCAGGGGCTGAATCAGGACTCCAACAGGTTTTCCCGCACTTCCCGGCCTGGGGCTTGCCCACGTGAGTCCATCACACTCAGAAACCCTGAATGAAAGGACTTGTGGAGAACGATGGCCCTAAACAGATTCACTGCAGCAGGACTCGCGACTGCAAAAACTGAACCACCCTCCCTGAAAGCACAGGGGAGCGGGTTATGTAAATAGTGACCTGTCATGCAGCTGGGGAAAGAATGGGGTGCTCTCGATAGGGGGCCCTCCAAAGGATGGACTGGGAAAAGCAAACAAACCAGGGCACAGGATGTGCGTCAGAGGTGTGCAAGGGGCGGGGGGTGCACACAAGCAAGCGTGTTTACGCACATACACGTTATGCTAGTTCATTCATCTATGGTTGTGTGTGTCCATATCTGTGATGGACTCCCCCAAATTCATATGTTGAAGTCCTAACCCCCAGTGCCTCCAAATGTGACCTTATCTGGAGATAGGGTCACTGCAGATGTAATGAATTACTACGGTGAGATCACCCTGGAGTGAGTGGGCCCTGATCCAAAATGACTGGTGTCCTTATACAAGGAATGCCCTGCAAAGAGAGAGCATCGCGGGGGAGAACGCAGGGCAGGGCTGGGGAGGTGCTGCCACGTGACCGCACAAGACTGGAGCCGACCCCCGAAGCTGGGGGAGAGCCTGGGACAGACCTACCCAGCACCTTCAGGGGAGTGTCGCCCTGCCCACGCCTTGGTCTTGGGTTTCTGGCCTCCGGACTGTGAGACACTTAGCTTCTGCTGTCTGAACCCCCTGGAATGCAGTGCAGCTTCTGTGTCTGTGGGAGGAGGCCTGGGGGCCTGGTGGGAGGCGCCCTCCCAGGAGACCCGGGCGCTGGGACAGCGGTGAGAGGACGTCTCAGGTCCACACTGTCTTCACTGTTCAGGTTTTGTACCAGATGCAAGCACTACTTAATTTTTTTAAACAAAGTGGACAAAGTTAAAAGCCCTCAGAGTGATGCCCTGAGAGAGCGGAACTTTAAGGGCGTTTGGCAGAGAAGCTGACTGAGGCTGGGGGACCCGAGGTAGCCAGGCTGTGGGATGAAAGCAGAGGATGTGGGGGAGAAGTTCGGGGATCCCGGGGGGGCCAGGGGTCCTCCCGGGCTCAGGTATGCGTGTGATCAAGGCGGGGATGGGGACAGCAGGTGGAGAGGGGCTGGCTGACCCTCTGAAAGTGGGGGATGGAGGGGAGGTCCACGTGGGCGGGTGGTCCCCTGAGGCCGGCACGTTGTCCAGGGGTTGCCGCCTTCCTTACCCGAGGCTGCAGGGAGGCTGGGCTCTGCCTCAGGTCCACCCGCAGCCCCTGGACTACTCTCAGCCTCGACTTCCTCATCTGATGGAGGAATAAACGGCACCCAGGCCAGAGAAAGATGTTCAGGGACCGTGCTGGCGGCCGGTATCCTCCGAGGGCACCCCTGCCCAGCCCCCAGCCCAGGGCTCAGCTCAGAGTGGGGAGAGGCAGGCAGCACCCAGGGGAGCAATGTCTTGTGGGGACCATCACCTCCCTGCCACTGGAGCTGGTCGTCCCAAACCAGTGAGCCTTTCAGCGGGTCCTGGAGGGAATGAATTCTTTGCCCGTTGGAGGGCTGAATTTAAAGCAGCAGGTCATCTGCACAGAAACCTTCTCCAGAGCTGCTCAGCCGTGGAGGGTTGGCCTGGGGAAGACCCTACAGTCCAACGTGCCTGCACCCCAGGGCCCTCGCCCGCCAGGCCATTTTTCACCACAGGGCCTGCAGAAAACACCTACTCTAGCACTTGCAGGGTGAGTTTGATAACTGAAGTGGGAGAAAGATGTTGAGGGAGACTAGGCAAGGTGCAAATTTTGGCTTCCTCCCTGCCCCTTGTGCCAGTGTGCAGACCGGTGGGAGGGAAGCACTCCTGCAGGGGCCCCCAGATCCCAGCGGGAACTCAGCGGCATCCGACCAAAGGCCCTCCTGCTGGGTCCCCCGCAGCTGCAGCCTGGGCTCTGAGTGTCTCTAGGACACTGAGTTTTGTCTGTGAAACACCAGGGACCAATCCATGGATGCCTGGCCCTTGCACTAATAAATCAGCACACACTTGGGGGCTTAAAACCACAGAAATTTATTCTCTCACAGTTCTGGAGGCCAGAAGTCCTCAATCAGTATCACTGGGTTGGAGTCAAGTGTCTGCAGGGCCGGGCTCCCTCTGGAGGCTCTGGGGGAGGGTCCTTTCTGCCTCTTCCCGCCCCTCGTGGCCCCAGGCATTCCTGGGCTTGTGGCCTCTGTCTCTGTCTTCACGTGGCCTCCTCCTCTGTGTCTGTGTCAAATCTCCCTTGATCTCCAGCTTGTTGGCAGTTAGGGCCCCTTGGATAATCCAGGATCTTCTCAAGATCCTTAACTAATCCCATCTACAAAGGTCACATATCAGGTCACATTTATAGGTTCCAGGGATTAGGACCCCTGTTATCCTTGGGGACATTATTCAGCCCATGACACCACTGAGTCCTCATCAGGCTCCAGTGCAGTAGCTCGGGCCCGGGTCCCTCTATACTTATTGGGGGCATCACTCGTGTGCTCTTTGGGCCTGGGTGAGGCAGCCCCAGTGTCTGCAGAAAGTGAGATTTTAAGCCACAACTAAAATGTTAGCTCACCTGGAAATCAATCTGGGAAATTAATTCAAAGGGAGGGTCCCAAACAATGACTCAGTGTAGAAACCTCCTAACAGGGGGTCATCTAGTTGCTGCTTGCACACCTCTCCTAACAGGGAACTCACTACCACACAAGGTAGCTCATCACATCTTTTTCCGCTCCTACCACCCCCTCCCTTTACTTACACGTGTAATGAGGTGCAGAAAGATTGCACTTCTGAACAGCTGCTAAGATTCCAGCTGTGGGAGAGGCTGGTCAGAGCCTCCTTTGTGAGGTCAGGGACAGGCAGGGGCCAGCAGGGTGGGGGACCTTAGTGGAGGAGGTGGCCAGACCGGACACATTTGTCACCCAACTCCACACACCCCCCAAACCTGTACCATTGAAGAGGGTGGGGTCAGGTGGTGGCAGCTCTTCTGAACGCTCCACCCCTGAGGGGCTGTGTGAGTGGTAGTCTCACTGCCAGATTCCAGGCCGCCTGAACCCCTCAGAGAGAGGCTTCTGTCTACATGTGTCCCTTTGCACGGACAACGAGCCAAGAAGCCCAGCCCCCGCCCCCCAACACCACCCTCTGCTCCTTTGCCCACTGTAGAGGCCCTTAGGGAGCGGATCCTGCATCCTGGCCGGGACTCTGACTCCATTTGACCCCTTGCGGCCTGAGTGGCCACTGTGCTTGCGATTCCAGGCCACCGGTGAGGTTTCTTTTTGCACTCACCAGCCTGCTCTAGGCACCCCGAAAGGAATCACCCCGCCAGAGTCACGGGGTAGGGGCACGATTGACTGTCCTGTGTTGTAATAAGGCAAAAATCGCTGGGAGCGGTTTGCAAGGTGCGGCTTAGCTCTCTCTGCACGTGCCCCCAGCCGACCCCCAGCACGGAGGTGGGGAATACAGATAGCAGCTTTATATCACTTTGAATAACACTCCAAAAACATTTAGTGTTCAAGGCATCCAACACTCCATTCTTGGGACCAGGGGAAGATGTGCTAAAACGAAACATCTTCTTGGACCTGAATCTATAAATAAGGCAGATTCTGCTGGAACGTGTTTGCCTCTTTAGCTGGGAGCACACTGGAAGTATTCATCTGAGGCTGATTCATTCTGAAGGTTTGAAAAAGCAAAAGCGATTCGGGTCCTGGAGGAAAGGTCCTGTCCCAAGAGCGCCACCGTGTGGAGACTTCGGAACTGACTTAAAGTAACAACCCGACACCCCTCTTGGGCAGAGAAGTGGAAGCGTGCGTTTTGCCCCTCGAAGCTCCCCTGCATCCTCACACCCTCACATTTTATATGACAAACGTGATATCCTAAAATGACATCTCCAGTGTGGTTTCAGGCTTACCGCGAGGCAGAACTGAAGTGAGGTTTAAAGAGGCCTCTTCCCCCTCCCCGGGATGCTTGTTAGACCGTCTCCAGGAGAATTTTACACTCACAGCCAGTCCCCCGGATGCCCAGATGTGCCACCGACGCCGGACAGTGGAAGCTCAGGAAGACCCTCACGTGGTGGGGGCAGTACTGGACCTGGCCCTCATCCCCACCCCCTGCCTGGTTAGCCTCTGCCCACAGACTGTGGACTCAGGCTCGGAGACAAGCAGGCGCTTCATTTATTCGCTCAGTCATTTGTTCAGCCACTACGAATGTGATGCAGTCGAGCATCCAGGCCCTGTTCTGGACAGGAGACAGCCCAGACAGAGCCAGACCCACCCTTGCCCGCAGGGAAGATAGACCAGACCCTGTCCCATAGCACTGTGTAACTGCATCCGAATGAAGGCTGAGATGGACAAGCTCAGGGCACGGGAGGGGACCCACCTCCACGTCTCCTCTGGTCCATGCTTTGTGGTCCCGCAGAGCCGGGGAGGAGGAGGGTGCCCTAGCCCCCGGGAGCTAAGGCAGCCTTGAGAATCCATCAAGAATGATAGTTATTACCACATCAGACCCAAGTTCAAGAGGCAATGCCCAGCCTGGCCTCTCACATGGACATCTAGGTGGAATTAGCTCACTTCCCTCCCCCCTCCTTTCTAGATCTGGAATATTTCGCTGATGCCCTCATGGGTGTGAGAATAAACTGGGCCCCAGCAGTCAGGGTCCATTGGAAGGAAGGTGGCAGGAGGTACAGACAAGAATACTCTTCCTAAAACAAGAAACACACGCAGAGGACTAAGATGTTTTCCCACCAGGGCCTAACTAGCCAGGAGTCATCTTCTGGGGCCCTGGAACACCAGTTTCCTGAACTCCACTCTCTCCCCTTTGTATGTAAGGGGAGCATTACTTAATGAAACGGCAATAGAGAAGGCAGGGGCTGGATGAGGCTGAGAATCGGCAAGGGTAGGAGATTGCAGGGGTCACTGAGACTTTAGTCCAACACAGTCCCTCTACGGGAGGGGAAAACGGGTCAGGGAGCAGCAGGGGATGACCTGCCAGTGCCCTGGAGGGCAGACTCCCTGTCGTGGCTGGGAAGCAGTCACTCACTCTACCTTGGATACGCGCGGGTCCACAACAGACAGCTGATGCCTTGACTGAATCCAACTTTAAAGTGTAATTCCCATCACAACGTTGTAAATTAACTATACTTCAACTATAAATAAATAAATGAATAAGTGTAATTCCCAGACCGGGGAGGTCATCAGATCCCCGTCTCCTGGGCGGTTCCTTTCGGTCTGCGTGCGGATGGGGTGGGGCTTCCAACTAGGGGCGGGGCTTCCACCTGGGGGACCAGCCTCTTCAGGGCCTTGGCCCGATTCTTCTTCATTTAATGCCCCAGGACTACACCAGGAGGTAGGTGTCCTGAGGGGTGTGCTGAGCTGCCAGTGGCTCACAGCCCCACAACGCATCACAAGGCCAACTCAAGGTCTCTGAAAGCAACTCAGGTCCCTGCCCCTGCCTGCAAGAAGTCTCTGTCCTTGACGGGAGATACGATGCCGTAAGCTACCAAACCACCATCCACTCGGCCCCGCCGCTGCCCGGACTGCGTGTCAGTCTCTGGCTTCAGGATACCCCAGGTTGGTAAACCATATGCCCGATCGCCACTTTAAGCCTCAGTTTTCTTAATGGAAAAATGGACATGATAACAGAACCGACCCAGCCAAGTTGTGAGAGGGATACCGCGGGGTGCAGGAGGGAACCTGAGCCCCCATGAGGACCGGCGTCCGCCCCCTCCCTGGCAACCGACCCACCAGCAAGAACATCCCGGATCGCCCGCGCACTGCGGACTGCACACGTCCGCTCCCCGCCGCAGCTCACTGGAGGACCCCGCCAGATGACTCTACCGCTATTGAGACGTCTATGTGATCCGTATGGCTGAAAAGTCGTTTCCCAGAGAGAGCAGGGCACCTCTTCCCTAATCCCAAAGGGAGAGAGAACAACAGAAATCCCGGGGCGTCCGGCCCTCGGGCGCGGGGATGCGCGCTCACCCTCGCTCTGCGCTGCGCGGAGGAACCCAAGGCGCCAGGGAACGCGCTTTGCCTGGCGGGAGCCACCCGGTTTCCTGCCCGACCCCGCGGACACTGGGGAACCCGACTCCTTCCCGCGCCTTCTCCTGGCCGGGCTGACACAAAATGATCCAAGCCAATCGCCATCTCCAGGCAGCAGCTGGAGGGCTGGCTCGTCTGAGCGAAAGACTAGGGGCAGGGAACTTCCATCACCCAGCCCCGCCGCCTGGACCCTCAGTCCCAGGCACCCCTCCTCTCATAGCACCTCGGGGAAAGCTGAGCCCCTGAAAGGAGCTGGTGGCCCCGAGGTGGAGACAGAGCTGGGTTGACCTCATACCGCTGCAAAGTCACCTAGAGGAGGGACCACGGGTGCCTCAGGCCACAGTGGGGGTGTACCCTGCCTTTCCTCATGGGGTTTCATTTCGCATTTCAAGGGAGACAGCTCTGCAGAGCAGAGTGGAGAAGGTGGGGAAATAAACCAGAAAGGCAAGCCCAGCAGCGGGCCCTTGGCTGCGGACCGGCAGCATCCGCTTCCTTGGCTCCAAGACGCTTGTCTTGGGCCACTTACTCTGTCCCGCCCGAGGGAACAATGGCGTTTATTAAATTCCTAGGAACACTCCCTGCTTGTGAGGGATCCGGGAGCCCCTCCATCGCTTCTCAGATGCACTTTCCTCCTGCTGCTGTGGGGTCTGGACCCCCAGCAACTTGCCTCTATTCTGAGCCCTGTGGCACAAAGCTGGTGCAGGGAGTGGGGTGTGGACGCAGCCCCTGTCCGCAGGACCTAGAGCCCCCAGCATCCTGGTGAACACCTGGCTGCTGGTTGTACCAGCCGTGGGGCCCCTGTTGAGCTGCTTGAACTCTCTGTTGGGTCTAGTTGGGGGTAGGGTCCTCCCCACTCCTTCCCTCCCTCCCTCCCTCCCTCCCTCCCTTCCCAACTTGTCAGAGCCAGGCCAAGTGTGAGCTTTGGGGCTTTAGCTGTGTACAGGCAGGAGGGTCTGCAGATCTGAAACAGAAAAAGAAGTAAGCACACAGGATGGGGATACCTGTGGCTGACACGCAGTCTCGGGCCAAGCCCGGGCTTTGCCAGGAGGAGGCAGAGGTCTGCGGGGTGGTGACACTCACTCATCCAGGGCCACCTGCTGGAGGTGGCAGAGTTGAGATTTACCTCAGGGGACTCTGAGACCATCCTCCCGACAGCTTCCAGGACCAGACGGTTCATCCCCCTTAAAGGTAAAGATTGGGCTTCCCTGGTGGCGCAGTGGTTAAGAGTCCGCCTGCCGATGCAGGGGACACGGGTTTGTGCCCCGGTCCGGGAAGATCCCACATGCCGCGGAGCGGCTGGGCCCGTGAGCCATGGCCGCTGAGCCTGCGCGTCCGGAGCCTGTGCTCTGCAACGGGGGAGGCCACAACCGTGAGAGGCCCGCGTACTGCAAAAAAAAAAAAAGTAAAGGTTGACAGCCACCCCCTGGGGGAAAGGAGGCCATGGAGGCCAAGAGGACAGGGCCAGCCCCGCGCCAAATGTCCACCAAAACAGGAGGGGAACAGATGAGCAAACCCCAGCCAAGCAGCCCCTCTGCCTGTGCACTCCACACAGGACCTACCTGGTTAGATGGCCCAACAGAATTCCTCCCCACAAAAATGCTGTTGCCGCTCCCACTTTACAGGGCAGGGAGTCCAGGTGAGGGGCTCACAAAATGCCCAGACAGGGCTGGAGCCCAGAGAAGGGAGGGTTATCTGGAACTCCACACACTCCCACCATCTTAATTCAACAGGGTTTGCCAGACTCGCTAGGCCAATTTTGCATCTCACCACTTATACCTGTGGCTCCAGTTCTGATCCGGGGCCAATCTGAGGCTGCCCCAGCGTGGGCCAGGTACCCTGCCAAGTGCCCTGCAAGCTCCCCTCCCTGGACATGACTGTGAGCCCCGGCCAGTAGAGATGTGGGATCCTGGGCTTCCCCAGCCTCCCTAGTGCCGGGGCCATGCGCGGGGTTTTTTTCCGGGCCGTGCCCAGCAGCAGCGGTGGCCTATCGTCCTGCACCTCCCCTTCCCTTCCCCCCACACGGCCAGGCTGCACCAGGGCAGAGGCCAGTCTCAAGCTCGCTTTGGGCAAATGCTGGCCCCGGGCGGGGTTCAGTTTCCCCAATGTCAAGCTGTCCCTTGGATTAGGAGGCCTGTTCCCAGTGGCTCTGACTCTCTTGTCGACCCCAAGTTGGGTGCACCCCCTTCCGTTGCGTTTCAGGCTATTTTGCTGAGTGACTGGAGCCTCAGTTTCCTCACTGGGAAATGGGTACAACAATGATCCTTCCCAGGGCTGCTGTGGGGACCAAGTTACACACCCCCTGCCCGCACGGACCTAGGGGAGGTTGTGGTCAAGGGAAGGGCGAGGCCTGGCCACCGCAAAGCCACAGGCTCACTGGCACCTCCCTCTAGGTGGTGGTGGGGAGTCAGGACCTCAGCTTGGAGGGAAGATCCTGCAGCAGAAGCGTTCCAGAAGCTGAGTCTCAACCTGCCCCTGAAGCCCGGCACCCACACATCCCTGCCACGGTGTCCACTGTCCCTTCCTAGGCACTGTGACCCCAAATCCCGCACCTCCCCAACTCCTGTCCTGCAAACCTCACATCCTACGGGGGCAGAAAGCGTCATGTCTCCCCTCCCTCCACTCCAAGCAAGAAGAGGATGGTTTTCTTGTCACTCAGGCCCAGCTTGAATACTTCCTCCTCCCAGCCGCCTTCCCTGACCTCAGAGCGCACAGTGTACATTCACTGAAGTGCCAACTGCCCACCCAGCCCACCCGGCCCACCCCCAAGCTCCCCGGTGGCCACTCTTTAGCTCACTGCCTATCCCCAGGGCCTAGAACCCTGCCTCGCCCAGAGAAGACACTCAAAAAATATTTGCTGACTGAAGGGAGTGAATCCCGGTTGGCGGCTGCACACGTTAACCCCGCAAAGCCGTTTCTCGTTGGGGGACCCCGGAGCCGGTGGATGGCAGGAGGAGACACTGTCAGCACCGCGATTAACCTTCACAGCGCAGTTTGTGTGCCACCTCCTCCGGGCAGCCCTCCGCCCTGCGCCCCAGCTCTAGCTCTTCCTTCCCAGTTTCCTTTGCCGCCGCGCACTGGGCTGCGCCCTCCTCCTGAGTCGGGTTCCCTCAGCGCCCGGCGCGGTAGAGCGCAGGCCTGTCTGGGTGAGCGAACCGGAAGTCTGCGGCCCGCGAAGCTCCGGGTCGGGGTGCGGGTTTGGGTCTCAGACCCTCCTGGGGCTGCGGGCGGCTCGGTGAGAAGCCCAGCGAGGCCTCTGCGCCCCGCAGGCTACCCGGTTTATCGCCCGGGAAACTGAGGTTCGGCAGGTGCACCGGGGCCCGCGGTCACCCCGCAAGCGCAGGCGCCTTCGGAAGGCGCTGTCCCTTGCCCGGCAGAGCCTGCAGCGGGGCGATCGTGCGTCACTCGCCCTCCCCCGACACCAGCCCGCTCTCGGAGAAGGAAGGCGGGCGGCCGTCAGCCGGAGACTGGCGGTGCCCCGGGGCGGGAAGCCAGGCCTAGCAGGCCCACGCCGTTCTCCGGCCCGGGTCCCGCGCTGGGCGCCGCTGCCTGGGTGCCGAGGGCGGCGGTGGTCCCACCGCGCGGCATCTGCCGGGGCTTCCGTAGCCTCATCTTTCTACCCGTCCTGTCCGCAGCTTCTGCGCATTTTAAGCCAGATGAAGCGCCACTTTCTGGGTGGTCTGAGTTTCTTCCCCGGTTTCCCTGGGCTTCGGTTTTCTCTCTCCCGTGGGGACACCTATGGCCGCGCGCCACTCCCGGACGCTGCGGGCACGGGCAGGCTGCTCCAACCCCGTAGGAAATGCTTCCTTCCGACCCTGAGCAGATCGTGTCAGCGAGGGGAACCGTCGTGCAATTTGCTGATGGGACGGACGCATCCGCGGAGACGCAGGCCGGTGACCTCGCGCTGCGGACACGCATTTCCGTGGAAAGCTCCCGGGGGACACAGCGCCTGCTCCTAGACCGCCCGTCCCGGCGGGAATCAAGGTCCCTAGGCCCGAAGCCCCCGGCCTCACCTGCCGTCCTGTATGAGGCCGGGAAGAGAAGGCGCGGGACCGAGCGAGTAGCCCCCGCGGCGGGTGAGGGAGCGAGATGACTTTTAAGCGCGTGGAAGGAAACCACGCAGCCGCGTGCGGCCCCCGAGCCGGGTCCTCGGTTCCCGCCGCCGCCGCTCTTCAGGGCCGCTGGTTCGAGCTATCCACGGTCCGCGGGAGACCTCCTGCCCCTGGCGCCGCCCTCCCCGCCAGCACTGGAGGAGCCGGTGCCCCCAGTGACGCACCCGCTGCCCCACGCCTTGGCCCGCAGCCTATTCCTGTCCCAAGAATGGGTGCTCCCCTAGCATCTCGGGCCTTTAAAATTGGGGTGCGGGGCCAGAGCCGCTGCTGAAACTGGGCATTAGCGCTCTCGCCCTTCCCCACTACCTTCCCACCCCGCGGCCTCCGGGAAGCCTCGCAGCAGCTCTGCCAGGAGCCGCCTTGGGTCTCCATTTCCCCGACGGAGAAACTGAGTCTTAGCAGAGCGGAGGCTGAGCGGTGAGCACCGCAAGGCTTCAAGTGCCGGCCGACCGCCCGCCTCAGTTTCCCTCAAGGACCTCAGGTAATAATACCGTTTCTAAAACGGGCCCAGGGTACGTCGACCGCCGACCACAGCCTCCGATGCCCGGCATAGCGGGAGCGCGGTGGGCAAACCCGCAAAGGTGCCCTGAAGCCCAGGTGGCGGGGAGCCCGGGTCACCCCGACACGGACAGTCTGTGCGACGCGAGCCCCCATCGCCCAGCGTGGGCCGAATGCGTTACCAGCGAGAACAGAGTCCGACCTTAACCCCCTACCCCCTACTCGCGTCGCGGCTGTTGACTCAAGGCTCAGGGGCTTCCGCTTCTCCCCTTGGCTTTAAATCCCCCAAATGAAGCCGTCGTCTCCCACCCCGGCGGCCCCGCAGCTCCTCCGCGCCGCCTCGGCCCCGCCGGCCCTGGTCCCTTTCCGCCCGGCCCGCCTTCTGCGGCAGCCGCCTCCCCGCGCCCCCGGCCCGCCCCGGCCCGGGTGGTGCAGGTCTTACCGCTGCCGGCCCGGCCCTGCGCCCCTGCCGCTCCGCGCTCCCCGCTCTGGGCGCATCGCCCCGGGGCGCCGGGGGCAGGCGGCCAACCCGGACCTCCGGGCGCGCTTCTGCCCCGGCGGATTATCTCCCTTCCCCCACCAGGCCCCGGCGGGGGCCACCGGCTCGCCCTGAAAGCTGGGAACGCTGGATGCTCCCCGCCCAGCGCCAGCCGCCTCCGCCACCGCGACTGCTTGTTTAACCTTCCCACCGAGCGGCGACCCCGCACCCCGCCAGGCGCTGCCAGCCGGGTCCGGCGGAGGCTGGGGCACCGCAGGCCGAGTCCCCGCGGTGAGTGACAGCCCCTCCTGGCGTCCATCCGGCTCCAGCTCTGAAGCGCAGGGACCCGGTCGAGGCCTGCGGGTGCCCCAGGCTCGGGGCACCTGCAGCAGGGCGGCAGTCTCTCCCCTTTGACATCTCCCTCCCCAGGTCGCTGCCCACGGCGGTGCCCAGACCCTGGCAGCTCTGGCTACATAGTTCTGTGGCCCAGAGTGAAAATGTGGCCTCGTGCACAAATGAAGAAGCATTAAGACTTTCAAGGCGGCGAAAGCCAAGAGAAGCCTTCCTGAGCACAGGGCCCCGTGTGGCTGGACAAATCCCCATAAACGCATGAAGCCAGCCCTGCCTCCAGGACCCGGGCCCTCAGCAGAGCCCCACCAGGGGCCTCCCTCATCGCTTTTCCCTCTCCCTGCACCGAGAGCTCAGTCCTGGGGCCCTCCGCTCTGGCCAGGGGGCGCGCAGAAGGTGGCGTGGGAAGAGGCAGGGCAGGCGGGTGGACTGGACAGTCTCGGAGGCCAGGCCCAAGATGTGTCAGCAAGCTCTCTCATGCCGCTGGCATGCGGCCACCGCCAAGTCACCCCCAGGTCTCCGCCAGCCAGAGCTGAGGAGGGTGGCAGCTTGGCTGAGCACAGACCGGGGAGTTCAGCCTTAAGGGAGAACCCACTACGCACGTGGGGTGCTGCGCAGGGCTGGGGACCCAGGGGCTGTGGTCACGGCCAGCCCTAGAGCCCTGGGCAGCTCCGGGTCCAGCCTGCCTGATCTGAAACCCCAGTGATCTCAGAGCGCAGAGGGCTTGTCAGGCGGGGTCTGGCAACCTGAATTCAAGGGCAGATTCACTGTGGTCACCGAGGCCCTGGGGAGGTCCGAGCCGCGTGTTGACCAGGGCCTACAGTTTGTCAAAAGAAAGTGCTATATTCCTATATTGGGCTCTAACCAAGAGCCCAATGGTTGTATACATTTTAGGACCACCAGAGTCCAGCCACTCCTGTGCATTTCTGGGTGTGTCTCTCCCACGGCTGGAGTTTCACCCTCTGGACGACGGGGACGATAACGTGGCCTCCAGGTGTGGAGTGACAGGCGGGGCTGGGGACACTGGGACCTCGCGTCCCCCGGAGCAGCCCACGCTCAACCGTGTATGGATGTTCCCATTTTAGCCTCACAGTCCTGTCATGTCCTTTCAGGAGACCAGGAAATGGAGGCCCAAAGGAGCTGCGTAACTCGCCCCAGATCACTCAGCTGACGCCGGGTCCTCGCTCCGTGACCACATTAGGGAGTGGGTGGGCGCTGGGTTGCGTTCAGGCTGGACATCTTGGACCTGGGGACCCAGTGGGGCTTGAGAGGCCAGAGGGACCCAGGGCAGGGTCTGTGGAGACCCACGGCCAGACCCCTTTACCAGCCTGGGTGGAAGCACCCATTTCTTCTCTCTGCAGACAAGCCTGCCTCCAAGACAGAACCTTGGAGGCAGCTGAGGCCGCAGAGCTTGCGCTGCTCCAGCACCGGGAGATGCTTCTCTTCTCCTGACTGGAGATCGCACGCATCCCAGCTCTTCCGGGAAAACCTGGCGCAAGGGTTGGCCCCTCTGGGCCTCAGTTTCCCTCCCTGTGAAGGAGTGGGCGGGGCTGTCAGCTTTTCTGTAACTTGAGTTGGGGCAGCCACAGGATGAAGCAGATGTTTTCCCTGAGGTGTTTCCCAAACTCCTCCATCCCCAGGGAAAGGGCGTTTGTGTGCAGTGAACCTTCCACACCCCACACCCCGGTGTACAATGCTCCCCTGATGAATGTGGACGTGGAAAGAGTCTCCGGGTTCATGGCGGTTCCAGGAAGCACTAGGGGCCTTTGACAGGTGTGTGTCGGGGCTGACAGGGCCTGGGGGTCTTGGAGTCCACTAGCCCAGCCTGATACTCCATCCTTGCCTCCAGGAACCTCGGGAAAACCTGGGTCCCCACTGGCGGCCGGCCCCTGACCCACCCAGCTCTCCCAGCCCGCGGCTGGGCCACAGGAGGTTGACGGGACAGGAAGCTGGGGTCATGTGTGCACCTGGGCCTGGACCCCATCGGGGACACCAGTTACGGATGGCAAGTCCCAGCATGAGCCCCTGGGATAAGCCATCCTTTTCCCACTCCCCATGGGGCGGTGGAATGGGGTCGGGGGTGACAGGAGGGTGCTTCTGCAAATCTGGTAATTGAGTTTTCTCAACAACCTCGTGAGGTAACAGGCCACTCTCGGTCCACTGAGCAGGAAACAGAGGCGCAGAGAGGTTAGGGAACTCACTAAGGCCACACAGCATCGGGGAGACTGGATTTGAATCCAGGACAATGAACTGCTTTCAGCCACCAGCCTCTGTGCGGGTGTACAAACCCAGCGCGCTTGGAGGTGCAGGGCAGAAAGCCCACCCGGGAAGATGTGAATACAAACCCGTTTCCTTCGCGCGTTGATTGATTTCCCTTCAAGAGCTCCTGCGTTATGCAAGGCCTGGGCTCTGAAGGGCAGCCGATTTAAATGGAAATAAGTCCGGGAAAAACAGATCAACACAGCCCCAGCTTCAATTCCCCGGAAAAGCACATCCTAAGCTCTGATCCAGTCAGGGCATAATAGGAACGATTTAGAGACAACTTTGCAAAGCTGTTAACCCTCCGGTCAGGGGTCTCAGCTTCGGACGGTGTCTCCAGCGTCTCTGGGTCCTTCCTAAGATCACTTCCTGTTCTGGATGAAAGCGGGTGTTACCAGGGAAACTGGAGGGTTTTTACCTTTTCCCCCTAAGGAGTCTGGGTGTTTTCAAATGAGCACATTTAGGGATCGTTCACCCAGAATTGGCTTTTGGAGGTTCGGAATCTCAGGGCGTGCCCCCCTCCATACATCCCTTCCTTCCTTCCTTCCTTCCTTCCTTCCTTCCTCTTTCCCTTTCTTCCTTCCTTCCTCTTTCCCTTTCTTCCTTCCTTCCTCTTTCCCTTTCTTCCTTCCTCTTCCTTTCCCTTCTTCCTTCTCTCAAAGAATCTTTACTGGGTGCCTGGGATACGCCAATCATTAGTCCAGTTCCTGGACAGTGGGCAAGCAGCCGGGTTCCTGCCCCCGTGGGACTCATGGCCTTTAGATGACTAGCTCACCTCGGTGGCAGCTTGTTCACTGTTTACATTTTAGAAACACAGAAGCTGAGGCCCAGAGAGGTGAAGCGATCTGCCCAAGGTCGCCCAGCAAATGGGTAGGTTCCTTAACCTGACACCAAACCCTCCCCACCAGGTCGTCCTCTTCAGCTCCTCTTGCAAGGCTCCCCTCCCCCGACTCTGCGCTCCAGCAGTTCCACAGCCGGGCCAGGCTGCCTTTGCACGTGTGGCTCCCCTTCTCCCTCCGTCCTCGGAAGTCGACTCATTGTTAAAAATACCAGCGTCGCTGAGGGAGTGCGCATCCTCTGTGCGTGGAGATTCTCCAGTCTCGCCCCTGCTCTGTCCCATCGTGGTCTTGGTGTGTCCCCCCCTCCCTCCCACTCACCTGCCTACAGCCCGAGGGCTGACCCAACTCTGTGCGGGACCCCAGCCCCGAGCGAGCACTGCGCCAGGCCCATGCTGCCGTCTTCACTGTAGCCTGACCAGATGAACGACAAGCCTTTGAAGCAGAAAGGGACAGGTAAGGAAGAGGAGGCATGTCTGGTGTCCCGTGGGGACCAGGATGGCATTTAGGGGTCTCAGGAGAAGATGACCAGGGGAAGGTATTGGGGCCACCTGAGGAAGGCGGTCGACTGGATGAGGTAGGAAGGGCAGTGGGAACCAAAGACAGAGTTTTAGCAGAATGACATTCCCCTCTGTCGACGTCATCACCCACCGTGGTTTTAATTAGATTCTGGCACTTCCCAGCGCCCCTTAGGAGCTAAAAGTACTTTGGTTTACATCTGCTGATCAAATGTGGGAGGAAACCCAGAAAAAATAGCGTCCGTATTGTTGTCAGAGCACGTTCTTGGCTCTCGATTTGAGATTAGCATAATACTTGTCTAACGCTAACAGCAGTCAATTTTTCCTGTCTGGAAATGTGTTAATGCTATTTAGGAGAAAGTATCTTTTGATGGAGGTGAAGCTGGTTCCTGAATTAAGGTTAGGTTTGCTCAGGGCGATTTTATTTTTCATGTGTTTTCTTGGAGGAATCACAGGAAGACATCTGGGTACTGTTCGTCATCATTTTTTTATATTTTAAAAATATGTGCTCCCCCATCTGCAGAGCCACTGAATTATGAGGATAGTATAGAGCCAGAACCTCAAAGGCTGGTCACATCCTTTCCCTCATGGGCCCTTAAAATCCAGTGTTCAATGACTTAGTTCTTTGCTTTCCCACAGGTGAGGAATTACTAAGCCCATTTTACAGCTGGGAAGATCGAGCCTGAGGCAGAGCGGCCGGTGGACCCAAGAACGGGACCCAGGTCCCTGCTCTGTCTTGACTTTACTTTCTAAACCAGTGTTGAGCATTTCCTGTCTTTGCTGGAAGGGGGCCCAGCTCTGCTGGGGCCGCTGGGTGGTCGTCCAGGCTGGCCGGACTAACAGACACCAGGTCTAGAGCTGGAGTTTTGTCTTTGTGAAATTAGCTGCCGTGAGTGTGTTGGTGTCCAGCTTTTCTGAACCTCACCATTTTCTCTTGGAAATCTTGCCCTGTTCACTCTTATTCAGAAAGAGGGGAAGGGGAGACCAGTCTGACCGTAGCTGACCTTGTCCTCCCCCTTGGCCCCAGAAGGAGCCCTGGGCTGGGGGTCAGTGTGGAGCCTGGTCCCTCCCTCCCTCCCTCTCCCCTTCCCTGTCGTGGGCCTCAGCTTCTATGGCCTCATCATCCGAGGGATGAACAGGCGCCCAAGATGAAGCTGGCCCCATGGGCATCCAGTCGACAAGCCCCAGGACAGCGCCAGGGTCCAGGCACCTCACAGGTGGACAGAGGTCTCAGAGAGAAGGAGCCCGAGAAGCCTCTCTCCTCACAGATGTGAGATGTCAGCTGGTCGAGTGACCCCTGCCGGACTCAAGGCTGAACCCTCAGAGCTGAGATTCTCATTGCTTCCCGACTCACCCCAAACTCAGAGTGGCCCCCTTGACACACCGAGTCTCGCTTTGTGGAGCCCCATCCTGCAGGGCTCCTCGGAAAATGGGTCTGCTAGGTGCGGGATGCTGGACGCGCCCCCCGCAGAGCATCTGTGTGACGCAGGCTAAGCCGGTGCTTCCTGAACTCCCCTCGCACGGAGACCCCTTGTCCTGAGCGGTCAGGATCCACTCAAGGGCAGAAACCACACAGGTTTTCTAACAGAGAAGTTCCTATAAAGAACTGCTAAGCAGGTATCAGAGAACTGAAAGGGCAAAAAGAGACTCCAAGATGCCAGGAGGGGAAACCGCAGGCTGGCCTCAGGAGCAGCACGGGGAGGAACTTCGGGGCAGGGGTGTGGAGCACGGGGGCGACAAGGAGCAGTTTTCCTCTGCGTGACGTCTTCCCTGCAAATTCCACCTAGAAGCTTCCATCACACTGTGAGCTGCCCAGCACGCACCTGGCACAGACCCAGCATTTACCAGGTGCGTAGGGTTCCTGAGGCTGCGGTCGCAAGCAAATTACCCCAGACTCGGTGCCTGAAACAACAAAATGTTCTTCTCTAGCAGCTCTGGAGCCAGAAGTCTGAATCCGAGTGTGGGCAGGGCCGAGCTCCCTCTGGGAGTGCTGGGGGAGGAACCTTCCTGCTTCTTGCAGCGCGCCTGGCGACTCCAGGTGTGCCTGGGCTCATGGCCACATCACTCCAATCTCTCTCTGCTTCCGTCTCAGGCCTTCTCCCCTGTGTGTCTGTGTCCAAATCTCTCTTTCTCTTCTCTTAGAAGGCCACCAGCCACTGGGTTGAGGTCACACCTTACTCAAGGATGACCTCATCTCGAGATCCTTAATCACATCTGCAAAGACCGTTTTTCCAAGTAAGGTCTCATTCACAGGTTCTGGGGGTTAGGATGTGGACCTATCTCTTTTAGGGGCACCAGTGAACCCCCAAAGGAGTGCAAAGGGACCAATGTGTGACGGCTGCTGAACTTGAGACCCAACTTGGAAGTCATCTCCACCGTGAAGCCTCCCCTCGCTCCCACTAACCCCAGTCCCCTCTCCGCACTTCTTCAGAGCACTGCACACACCTCTGTGACGATATTCATTCATCTGCCCATGCTTCCGTCCATCTATCCATCCACCCATCCTTCCATCCACCCTTCCTTCCATCCATGTACCCCTCCTTCCTTCCATCCATCCATCCATCTATCCATCCATCCAGCCAGCCATCCACCCATCCTTCCATCCACCCTTCCTTCCATCCATTTACCCCTCCTTCCTTCCATCCATCCATCCATCCATCTATCCATCCTTCCTTCCATCCCTCCTTCCATCCATCCATCCAGCCAGCCAGCCAGCCATCCACCCATCCTTTCATTCATCCATCCATCCTTCCATCCATCCATCATCCATCCATCCATCCTTCCATCATCCATCCTTCCATCCATCCATCCATCCATCCTTCCTTCCATCCCTCCTTCCATCCATCCTTCCATCCATCCATCCATCCATCCTTTCTTCCACCCCTCCTTCCATCCATCCATCCATCCATCTATCCATCCAGCCAGCCATCCACCCATCCTTTCATTCATCCATCCATCCTTCCATCCATGCATTCACTCGTGCAGTAGCCTCCATTCCACACTTACTAAGCTCAGTCTCTGCCGGGCACCCGAGCCGCTGCCGGCCCGAGCCGGGAGCCAAGGAGGCGGGGTGCCTTAGGAGTGCAGGGTCGGCTGCGCCACCAGACCTCTGGCTGTTGGCGATAGACTGTTGCTCCCTCCCCATCTCCCAGCTGTAATTGTTCAGCTTCTCTGGGCTTCTTTCCTTTTCTGTGAAATGGGTTGATAATGCCACCCCTCCTGGTTGCTAGGGAGCCCCAGGGCGGTAGTGGCTGGTCCTAGGTGCTCAGCAGCAGGCCCCCGTGCTCAGCCTCACCCCCGCGCCCTGCTACTCCCTGCAGGGCACCCAGGGCTGGGGCCTGTGTGCGAGCGGGGCTTCCAGGATGCACTTGGTGGGAGCTGCGGCCAGAGAAGGTGGGGGGCAAGGAGGGCGATGCCGAGAGCGGCCGCTCTCCTCGGACCTAAGGGAAAATCTCAGACGCCCCCAAGTTTCTCTCTGTCTCAATTTCGAAAGGCATCAAGGCTTCAGGCGTCTGCAGCCATTTCAGCCCTAACGGCCCCTCCCATCCCAGGGGCTGCTTGGAGAGAGGCCTCTCCTCTCTGCGGGTGAGCGGTCTGGGCTATTCAGAAACAAATGGCCCGGAGCGAGAATCCCTGCTGTCCGAGGGCTTTAGGATCAACCGGGAGCGGTGCCCAGTCACGGAGCCCGAGGGGCCAGGTGGGGGACACGGCTGCCGGCACAGAGGCTGGGCTGGCCGCGGGCCAGCACCCCACCCCGCCCAGTGACCTCAGGGGCTGAGCCAGGGACTGCTGGAGGGCTCTGGGGGAGGGGAGGGCTCCCCGCTGAACTCCACTCCAGCTTTCTTTCCCAAAGGCCCGGGCGGGGGCTGCTGATGGATGGCTACGTAATCTGTCCTGAATGGAGTGGAGGGGACCCAGTGGCCCGTGAAGAGTCCCTTTCCGCACCCCGTCCTCCCCGCCCTCCCCGGAGTTTTCTTTACAAATTAGAGAAGGGCATCGGGTCGCATCCGAGAAGCCAGCTCAGGGTCAGAGCAACCCATGCGAGCAGGACACAGGGCCCGGTCCCTGCTCGGATGACCTGGGCCGGCTAGGACCCAACCCCTGCAGAAGGATGGGAGCAAGAAAGGGAGAGAGTGCATGGGGGCGGGATTGGGGGTGCAGACCCAGGGTGGGGGTGGGTCTTCCCCGGGGTCCCCGGGGAAGGGGACTGGAGAGAGGGCTGGTCTGACCCCAAGGCCCCTGGGCTCCCCCACCCCGGGCAGCAGCTATCTAAAGACAGGAGGATCTAAATGCTAGAACTTTGACGCAGACTCCTGCGCTAGATTCCCTTGAATTTGGCCTAGTGACTTGCTTTGACCGACAGGCTACAGAGGATGTGATGATGTTCGGGTTCTGGCCCCCTCGGACGCTGAGACCACCACGTGCAGGAGCCTGGCCAGCCCCCATCGTGGAGGAGAAGCAAGGCTCTCGGACGCTCAGACCGCACCCGGGAAGACGGCCCCCCAAGACCACGGACCGTGAGTAACAGGGATCACAGCGTCCTGGCACCAGGTGTAGGTAGGTAAGGGTGGTCCTCCTGCAGCAGTAGTTGACCGATAGCTCTTACCTCTCGGTCCTGAAGAATGGGTACGTTTTCCTCCTGTTCCAGGGGCTCAAGGAGCCCTTTGGACCGGAATAGAAATGTCACAGGTGGAATTGTGTCTCCCCCAAATCCTTGTTGAGGTCCTGACCCCCAGGATCTCAGAAGTGACCTTATTTGGAAATAGCGTCGTTGCGAGGTAATCAGTTAACACGAGGTCATACTGGAGCAGGTGTCCTTATAAAAGGGGACATCGGGACACAGACACGACTACAGGGAGGAGGCCACGTGGAGATGAAGGTGGAGGCCTAGGGTGACACAGCCGAAGCCAAGGAAGCCAAAGACTGCCAGCAACCACAGACGCCCGGTGGGAGGCCTCGCAGGTTCTCCCTCACAGCCTCAGAAGGAAGCAGCCCCGCCAACTCCTTGATCTCTGACTTCCGGTCTCCAGAACTACATTTCTGCTGTTGAAGCCGCCCGGCTTGCGTTTCCTTGTTACAGCAGCTCTAGGAAACTGATACAAGAAAATTCAAGTGATTGAGGACACTCCCAGGCCCCGGCTTCCTGGCATACCTGTTGGCGTTCCCACCGTCTTAAAGGAACAGTCAGGAGAGGAATCCCTGTTCTGAGACACTGTCTCATGGCCAACCACAGGACACTAGGTGAATGTGAGTAGAGATGCCCTGAAACGCATTGCCGAATTTCTAGCAAAATTACAAACGTGTTTACACTTTCACCCTGCGAGGCCGCTTCCAGGGATCCACTCCAGAGACACACGGCAGTTACAGGAAGAGTCGTGCAAACGGCTGGTCTTTGCAGGATGCGTCTTGGTGTCCCAGCAGAGGACTGTTTAATGTTTCCTCCTGAGTGCTTACGTCTCTGGCAGGAAAATCACAGAAGTGATGCTTCTGTGTCGTCATCGCATCTGACCGCGTCCGTCACTGGGGGACACTAGCTTTGATCGCTTGATTAAGGTGGGGTCTGCCGGGGGTCTCCACTGTAGAGTGACTCCTTTTCCTTTGGAAATCAGGAAGTATTTTGTCGGAGGTACCTGGAGACTTTGTAAATAACCATTCTTGTCATGCTTGCAATTAACCATTCATTGCACTATAAAAGTACGGGCCTGCAGATTCCTGTTTTATTTGATAGGTTACAATCTGTCACTAACATAACTGATTTTGCTGCTCTGATCATCCCACATCTGGCTTCCTTACCCTCCTGGGCTGTGACTTCCCACACTGGGCCCCGGCACCGCTCCCGCCTCGAAGCTGGATCGTTCAGGGCGGACGGGAAGAAGGGCAGGCTTTACCGGCCGGTTCTGTAGACTTCCAGCCATCAAAGCTAGCCGGGGCCGGCCCAGCTTCAGCGGAGGGGAGTGGACTTGGACCCACCTCTCCGTTGGAGAAGCTGCAAGGTCCTGTGGCCACGTTGCCCCACCCTGTAGCCAGCAAAGCTAGAGAGTGAGGGGGGAATGAAACACTTTCAGGCAAATAACGACTGAGAAAATAGCCGCTGATGTCATGAATAACACCATCACCAGCCCCTCTCTCAGGGGGCTTCAAAAGGATACGGTCCAGGAAGAGGCAGTGCCCCCGGCTGGGGCTGGGAGGCTAAGATGCTGGGAGCTGGAGCAGCTGCTGGGTTTACGGAGGTGACATTCACATAACGTACAAGTGACCATTCCAGGGTGTACAGTTCAGTGGCATTTAGGACATTCACAATGCTGTTCCACCTCCACTTCTGTCTCGTTCCGGAACATTCTCATCGTCGCAAAGAAACCAGCACCTATTAGCTGTCACCTCCAACCCCCTCCCCCAGCCCCTGGCAACCACTAATCTACTTTCTGTCTCTACGGATTTGTCTGTTCTGGACAGTTCACGGTGTAAATGGAATCGTACACCATGTGACCATTCACGATTGGCCCCTTTTACTTGGCAAAATGTTTTCGAGTTTCGTCCACATGGTAGCATGAATCAGTACTTCGTTCCTTTTTAAGGCTGAATAACATTCCATAGATATGGTACATGGATAGACCACATTTTATTGGTCCATTCATCTGTCTCCTCCCCCCCAGATTTACTGAGGTTTAATTCGCAAATAACATTGTACGCACCTAAAGTGTACAAAGTGATGATCTGATATATGAATACATTGTGAAGTGATGCCCGCAATCAAGTTAATTAACACATAGGTCACCTCACACGGTTACCTTTAAAAATATTTTTCTTTTGGTGAGGACGTTTAAGACCTACCCTCCTAGCAAATTTCAAGTGTACGATACAATGTTAATAACTGAAGTCACCATACTGTACATTAGATCCCTGGAACTTATTCATCTTAGAACTGAAAGTCTGTACCCTTTGACCTGCATCTCCCCAACTGGTCCCACCCCCAGCCTCTGGCAACTATCGTTCTCCTCTCTGATGCTTCGAGTTTGACCGTTTTTTTTAGATTTCACATATAAGTGATACCATACACAGAAAAGTATTTGTCCTGTTCGGTCTGGCTTATTTCACTTAGCATAACGCCCTCCAAGTTTGTTCATGTCGCAAATGGCGAGAGTTCCTTCCTTTTTACGGCTGAGTAATATTCCACTATATACACAATATTTTATTTATCCATTCACCCTTTGACAGACACGTAGGTTGTTTCCACATCTTGACTATTCTGATAGGCTAATGCTACAACGAACACGAGGATGTAGACAACTCTGCGAGATACTGATTTTGTTTCCTTTGGATGCATACCCAGAAGTGGGATTGCTGGATCGTATGGTAGCTCTACTTTTAGTTTTTTGAGGAACCTCCACATTGTTTTCTATGGTAGCTGCACCAACTTACATTCCCACCGGCAGTGCGTAAGGGTTCCCTTTTCTCCGCATCCTTGCCAATACTTGCTTTTTAATATCTCTTGTCTTTTTAATAATAGCCATCCTTACAGGACTGAGGTGATATTTCCTTATAATTTTGATTTGCATTTCTCTGATGAATAGTAACATTGAGGACCTTTTCATGTACCTGTTGGCCATTTTATATCTTCTTTGGAAAAATGTTTATTCAGGTCCTTTACCCATTTAAAAATTGGATTATTTGGGTTTTTGATATTGAGTTATATGAGTTCCTTATATATTTTATATATTAACCCCGTATCAGATATATAGTTTGGAAATAATTTCTCCAATTCCATAGGGAGAATTGAAATGCCTTTTCGTTTCGTTGATGGTTCCCTTTGCTGGGCAGAAGCTTCTTAGTTTCATGAAATCCCACTTGTTTATTTTTGCTTTCGTTGCCAGTGCTTTTGGTGTCAGATTCAAAAATTCTTTGCCAAGACCAATGTAAAGGAGCTGTTTCCCTGTTTTCTTCTAGGAGTTTTACAGTTTCAGGTCTTATGTTTAAATCTTTAATCCGTTTCAAGTTAATTTTTGTAAGTGGTGTAGAAGAGGTGTCCAGTTTCACTCTTTTGCAAGGGGATATACAGTTTTTCCAACACCATTTATTGAAGAGACTATCTTTCCACACTGTGTGTTCTTGGAAGCCTTATCATAAATTAATTGACCATATATGTGTCAAATATGGGTTTATTTCTGGACTCTCTATTCTATTCCACTGGTCTATGTGTCTGTTTCTAGGCCGATAGCATACTGTTTTGTAATATATTGTGATGTAGGGTAATGTGTCACTTTACCATAGGTTTGTAAAATACTTTGAAATCAGTAAGCATGGTGCCTCCAGTTTCATTCTTCTTTCTCCAGATTGCTTCAGCTGTTTAGCATCTTCTGTGGTTCCATACAAATTTTAGGATTTATTTTTCCTATTTCTGTGAAAGATGCCAGGAGAATTTTGATAAGAATTGTATTGAGTCTGTAGGTTGCTTTAGGTAGTGTGGGTATTTTAAGAATATTAATTCTTGCAATCCAGGAACACAGAATATCTTTCCACTTATTTGTGTCTCCTTCAACTTCTTTCATTACTGTCTTACAGTTTTCAGTGAACGGACCTCCTTGGTTAAATGTATTCCTAGGTGCTTTGTTCTGTTCAATATTATTGTAAATGGGATTGCTTTCTTAATTTCTCTTTCAGGTAATTTATTGTTAGTGTATAGAAATGCGCCTGATTTTGTATGTTGATTTTGCATCTTGCAACTTTACTGAATTTGTTTATTAGTTTTAACATTTTCTTGGTGGAGTCTTTAGGATTTTCTATATATAAAGTCATGTCATCTGCAGTTTTACTTCTTTTTTTTCCAGTTTGGGTGCCTTTTATTTCTTTTTCTTGCCTGACTGCTCTGTCTAGAATTTCCAGTACTATGTTGGATAAGAGTGGTTAGAGTGGGCATCCTTGTCTTGTTTCTTTTTTTTTTAATCTTTTTTTTTTGGCTGCGTTGGGTCTTCGTTGCCACGCGTGGGCTTTCTCTAGTTGTGGAGAGCGGGGGTTACTCTCCATTGCAGTGCACCGGCTTCTCACTGTGGTGGCTTCTCTTCTTGTGGAGCATGGGCTCTAGGCACGCAGGCTTCAGTAATTGCAGCACGCAGGCTCAGCAGTTGTGGCGCACGGGATTAGTTGCTCTGCGGCATGTGGGATCTTCCTGGACCAGGGCTTGAACCCGTGTCCCCTGCATTGGCAGGCGGGTTCTTAACCACTGCACCACCAGGGAAGCCCCTCTTGTTTCTGATCTTAGAGAAAAAGCTTTCAGCCTTTCACCATTGCGTATGACGTTAGCTCGTGGCTTGTATATGTAGTAAAGGCCATATTATATGGCCTTTATTATGTTTAGGTACATTCTACACCTAATTTGTCAAGGGTTTTTTTTTTTTTATCATGAAAGGATGTTGAATTTTGTCAAATGCTTTTTCTGCAACTATTGAGCTGATATATGATTTTTATCCTTCATTCTGTTAACGTTGTGTATCACATAGACTGATTTGCATATGTTGAACCATCCTTGTAGCCCAAGGATAAATCCCACTTAACCATGGGGTATGATCCTTCTAACGTGCTACTGGCTTTGGTTTGCTGGTATTTTGTTGAAGAATTTTGCATCTATGTTCATTGGGGATGCTGGCCTGTAATTTTCTTTTCTTGTGGTGATCTAGTCTGGATCTGGTTTCAAGGTAATGCTGGCCTCATAGAATGACTTTGGAAGTGTTTCCTTCTCTTTTTTTTTTAGAACAGTTTGAGAAAGATTGGCATCAATTCTTCTTTAAACGTTTGGTAGGATTCACCAATGAAGCCATCTGGTCCTGGGTTTCTCTTTGCTGGGGGATGTTTGATTACTGGTTCCATCTCCTTACTAGATATAGGTCTATTCAGATTTGTTTTTTCTTCATGGTTCAGTCTTATTAGTTGTATGTTTCTAGGAATTTATCCATTTGTTCTAGGTTGTTTAATTTGTTGGCATATCATTGTTTAGTAGTTTCTTAATGATCCTTTGTATTTCTGTGATATCAGTTGTAAGTTCTCCTCTTTCATTTCTGATTTCATGTAGGCATGTACATATATGTGTTTGAGTTCCTGCCACATAAACTTTTGAGCTTTAGTTTCTGCCCAAGTAATACAGAGGTGTTAATGCCACCGGCCGTCACAGGGCAACTGGGACAATAAAATCAAATGCAGAGTGCTTGACTTAGAGAAAGCAATTGGTAAAAGTTGCTATTCACAACTGATGGTACTTCCCACTAACATAAATTGGACACTTAAAATGTGCTCAATATTCTACATGTACTTGTCTGTTTAATCTTTTTTTAAAAAGCTTTTTTAAAAAATTAATTTATTTCATTTATTTTTGGCTGTGTTGGGTCTTCATTGCTATGCATGGGCTTTCTCTAGTTGCAGCGAGTGGGGGCCACTCTTCATTGCCGTGCGCAGGTTTCCCATTGTGGTGGTTTCCCTTGTTGCGGAGCATGGGCTCTAGGCCTGCGGGCTTCAGTAGTTGTGGCATGTGGGCTCAGTAGTTGTGGCGCACGGGCTTAGTGACTCCGTGGCATGTGGGATCTTCCCAGACCAAGGCTCGAACCCGTGACCCCTGCATCGGCAGACGGACGCTTAACCACTGCGCCACCAGGGAGGCCCTGTTTGTTTAATCTTTATGGCAACCTCATGGGGGTGGGTGCTGTCAAGACTCACATTTTGAAGACAAGAAAACGGAGGCTCAGAGCGGGTAAGCGACTCGCTCGAGACCATAGAGCCAGTGAGTGGCCAAGGCAGGACTCAAGGTAGGCAGTGTGGAGCCCACGCCGTGACCACCGTGCCTTTAACCAAAGTCTGAGCGGAAGATGCAGAAGTGAAGCTTCGCACAGCAGCTGCTGGACGAGGCAGCCGAGCCCTGCTGGTAACGCAGCTTTTGTTCATCGGCGCTGCTCACAGACGAGGCCTGGAACGCCTCAGTAGTTATAACAGCCACTTGCTTTTTCCACTTACGGCATCTCCAGGAGAGCCTGCCTTGCCGGGGCTTGTGGGGCTGGCACATCTCTGGGGCAGGTACATTGGGCCATGGTTCTGGGGAGCTGTATTGGCCCAGGAAGTGAAGTTCTGGCCAGTCCTAGGACCAGGTCCCTTCTCAGAGCTGCATCCCCACTCCACACCGTTTCGCTCTCGATCTCTCCCTCTTGGATCGCCACCATCTGCTCCCTCCCCAAGGCGCCAGGTGGGCTGGTGGTCCTCTTGGTGGGGGGGAGGGGGACGGGGGGAGGGGGACGCCTCAGAGGGGCTGGCGCTGGAGAGACAGCTAGACAGCCCCGCACCCACCGAGCTCGCCAGGCAGGAGGGCCTGTCTTGCGCCCACAGACGGCCTGCGAACGCTACCCCAAATGTCTGAGGCCTCCGTCCTCAACGGGGTCACGGCCCAGGCTGGCGCTCTCTGAAGCCCACGGAGGTCTGCAGCGTGTCTCTGCTGGGCCGTGTTTGTTCTTCGTATCATGCTGAAAGGAGCTTGGCGTGAAGAGCCCAGGCCACCTGCCTCGCTCTGGACGCCTGAGAGGCTGACGGTTAATAATTCCCACATTCCTCTTTTCCACGTCAGAGAGTCTGAAAGACCAGCCCACGCTGTTTGACAGGAACCTGCTGGAACTGGGCAGGTGCGCACCCCGCCGAGACCTCTCCCCCTCCCCCTGGGCAGATGCTCCTGGGGCGTCCGCGGGCCCTCTGCGCCTCAGCCCCTGCGCCCCTGGGCTGCTCCTCCTTCCCAAGGGCGCCATGCCCCCGCAACCCTTTCTTCCATCCTCCTTCCCCCTTCGTTCCTTCCTTGTTTTGCTTTCAACGTGTAATGTGGCCTGCGTGAGGCTGAGCATCTGTTCTAAAGCCTCAGAAGGAGAAACAGAGCGTGTTTCCTGGGGTTTCCTTTAGTATTTAGTATTTTCATCCTTTCGACTCTCCTCTCACCTCCTATCCTACTCATCTTTCCTTCCAATCTCTGCTCAATGCTCACCGCCTCCAGGAAGTCTTCCTGACCCTTCTCACATCCTGGGGGCCCTACTTCCTGCTATGGTTCCATGTGCACTTAGGGGATTGTTTGGTCCGTGTCTGACTCCCGTCCTGGACACTGAACCTCAGAACGGGGGAGGGGGTGCCCGCTTGGTGCCCTTGTGTCCTTAGCGCCCGGCCTGGGAGGGGCCCAAGAAAACATCTGTGATCGCTAGACACGGGGCAGCTTCCTTGCTGGCCCCGGCTGCCCACAGGGTCGCCGCCCTCTCTGTGGCCAGGGGAATTTGCTGAAATCCTTTCTTACTAGGCGATTTCTCTTCATCGAACTCACCAACACTCCCCATGGCCCTGAGGCCGCGTTCAAACCCCTCTGTGCCCTGGGTCCGGCTCTCGGGGATCAGAGCAGGTGTCCAGCCTTGGTGGTGAGTGGGCACCACCTCCCCGAACACATTTTGTAACTGGATGTGGGCGGCACCGCTGTTTCCATTCCCTTGGGCCTTTTCTGGGGACCCTCACATGGGAATTTCTGCGCCCGCCCTGCTGGGGCCTGGAAGCAGCCTCTGGGTGCTGGGCCCTCCCGGGTCCTTGGTCGTGGCGAGATGGCCCTGGCCAGGCCCCCTATAGACAGCAGGACGGGTCAGGGCAGCCGGGTCTGGCAGGGAAACCTCACTAGAGACTGTAAAGGGAGGGCTCTGCTGTACTGAATGAGAGACGGACAGATGGCAGGATGTGGGGAGAGAGGGGAGGAACACAGGGGAGGGCCTGGGCCCATCCTTCCTCCCCGGGAGGGTCTCTGGGTCCTGTGCCCTCAGCCCGGCCTCCTTGAAGGCCTTCCTGGCTCTGGACCTGGCTCAGTTCCTCCGACACGAAGGCCCCCGCCCCCCTGAGCTTGTGTGAGCCCCTCATCACTCTCATCTCCCCAACCCTATCCCAGCGTCTGTGTCCCCACCTGTGACGCAGGCTCTGCCCTGCGGGGTGGGCTGAGGACCACGTGTGCCCGGCCGGCATTGGGCGCTCCGACACCACTGGTTCTTTCCCTTTTAAAGGACCCTCTGTGGGGTTAGTTGACTTTCCAGCAGAACAGATCTTGACCATCCAGCATGACCACAAGCTCCAAGGGCAAGGCTTGGGTCTCCCTGGGACCAGGGTGGAGGCAAAGGGAGGAGCGGTAAACATGTTGGTGGGTGTATTTGCTTTGTTCAGCTGCTGTAACAAATCACCACAAAGGTAGTGGCTTCAAGTAACACAAGCGTCATCTCGTACAGCCTGGAGGCCAGGAGTCCTGAAATGAAGGGGTGGGCAGGGCTGATCCCTCCTGGAGGCTCCAGGGGAGAATCGACTGTCTCCTTTTCATCTCTAGAGGGACCTGCATCCCTTGGTTCATGGCCCCTCCTCCGTCTTCAAAGCCAGCAGCTCAACGTCTTCTCTCCTCTGGCCCTCCTGCCTCCTTCTGCGAGGATCCCGTGATTACTCGGGACCCACCTGGGTCATCCGGATACTCTCCCCATCGCGAGATCCTTCCCTTGATCACACCTGCGAAGTCTCTTTTGCCCTGACAGGTAACAGGTCACAGGTTCCAGGGACTGGGGCGAGGACAGCACAGGGGTGGCATTGTTCAGCCTCCGCAACTGGACAAACACACGCTTTCCTGCAGGAACGAGTGATGGATGACGACACGGGGGCTGTTTTCTCCTCCTTCCCTTGCTTCGAGTGCCAGGAACCCGGCTCTGTGCGGGAGACAGCGAGGACCTCCACGGGGGGAGGAGGGGCAGAAGAGGCTGCTCTCTCCCTCTCTGGCTGCAGCCTCCCCCCGACTCCCAGTTGCAGCCAGTGGAGGCTGACGGTTCAGGCAACCTGCCTGCAGAGCCCTGCGCTGCTGGCTTCTCCCAGGGCCCGGGGCGGCAGGCCTGGTGGGTCCGGTCCTCCGTCCACGACGCGACACAACATGGTGGAGCTGTTCCCGCCAAGCGCCTGCCGTCCTCCTGTGCCCAGAGGCCGGCCAAGCCGAGGGAGGGCGACAGCTTGGGGCTGGGCTCTCCAAGCCGCTCCGAGGGGCTGAGCAGGGCTCCAGACTGCAGCATCCTCAAGCAATTACAGGCCAAGGGCTGGTGAGCAGCTGTCCCAGCCCTGCCGGGCTGCCAGGAGGCCGGCAGCTGCATGCGGCCCAGACTCGGGCCGGAGGTAGGCCCGCACCATCTGGCGGAACGTAGGGACAGGCGCTCGGTTATCTGCTCTCCGTGTGAGCGCTTAGGACGCAAACCAGTGGCCTCGGTTTGGCAGCCCCCTGGCCGGCCCCTTGGCGTGCTTTCTCACCGGGGCTCCGCCTTGCTGGACACATGCCCTCAGCTGCCCTTCCACACTAGAGGGCATCCGAGGATGGAGAGGTGATGCCACCTGCCTGGGGTCCCCCAGCTGAGAGTCACCCAGGGAGATTAGAACCCACACCTGTTTGTTCTCAAAGCCGTGCTCATACATCCTGCCGGGGCTGCTCCGTACTGTTTAGAGAAATCTGCTTCAGGCTGTGCACACCCCCGCCCCCACCCCAGTCCCCCACGGCAGAGACGCAACCTGCCCACTAGCACCCTGGTCCCCCTGCCCAGAGACGAGGGGTCCAGGCTCCCTGGCGTTCCTTCGTCCCCTGAGCCGCAGGAGAAGTGCCACGGCGTAGAGGGTGGCCCCTTCCGTTCCCGGGCAGACCTGGTCACTCTAGGTGGGCAGGGATGGGCAGTGACCATGACGTGAGTCACGGGGGGAGGTCCCGTGAGGGTTCACGTTCTGCCAGGTGGCCCCAGCTGGCTTACTGAGCAAAGCGAAGTGGGTCCTGGCTGGGCCCGAGGTCAGTGGCTCATCCACTGCATGCGGTGGGGAAGGTCTCCTAGAAACGCCGGGGGCAGGGGTTTGGGGACGGGGGCGGGGGGGGGGGGTGGCCCAGGAGGCTCTACAGGGTCCAAAGCCTCCAGGACTCGAAGAGAAATGCTCAAACGCCTGGAAGAGGCGTGCACACAAACGAGACGGCAAAGCTTTCTCCAGAAAGTCGGTGAAGCTCCAACGGGTTGTTTAAACTATAATTTGCCAAGACAGCTTGGAACGATTCAATAAAACAAGTGAGAAATTGCAGATTCCCGTTTGGATTGACATCGAAAGGTGCCTTATTGTCAACTTGGAATTTATCTCTTAAGGAGCTGAGAAAAAAACTCAGCTAAAACGGCCGGAATGTAAACTAAGGGCCACGAAGGCCAGCGGTGAAGCCCATCGAAACTGCTCCAACGCTGAGAAGCGAATTAGACCCAAGAACGTGCTCAGACCAGGTCCAGAGCAGCGGTTCTGAAGGGGAGGTACATGTTGAAAAGAAGAAGCAAACCGCTGTTGGGCTATTGAATAATCCAATTAGCAACGAGGAGTGAGTCCCGGGAATGCCCTGGAAGAAACTCAACCATTTTTTGTGGTTAGAAAAGTTTTCTAAACCAGCAATGATCAAAAGCAAATTTAAATCTCACTTGATGGTGGGAAGCTAGAGTTACCTTTCTGGCCTTTATGTAGAAAATGAAATTGGAGGATGGTCACGTGAAGAGGTCGTAACGGCGCAGACGTAGAAAGGGTAAGTGAAAAAAGCATCATTCGCGCCGTCAGGCAGGTAATAAAAAAATCACGTTCTTTTTCTGGATTTCTTCGTACCCGTGTTGTTTGTCCATTTGAGAAAAAGGATAACTTCCTGTGATTCTTTCTATTTGTAACTTAATATTCACCTTTGTTCTTATTTTTTGCATTCATAATTTTGTGCCTTTCTCCTTAAAAAGGGCCTCCACGTTGTGTCTGGGCCAGGCCTGCGATTCGTGGTCCCACCTCGTCCCCACGGGTGTTTGCAGGGCTGAAATGGGATGCTTGGTGGGGAGCAGGACTCAGGCGTTCACCTTATTCACCTACTGCCGTCAATTGTTTTTTCTGGCGACTAGACCCACCCACCACTCCGTCCCCTGGGCTGGGGATCAGGGGCCACCCGGCCGCCGGTGTGCGGTGGTGTCACTCACCAGGGGACCCCGACGTCAGTGACGATGGCCCCAGCCCCCCAGCCGGTCCTGCCCAGGCCCTCCTCCAGCCTCACGTCACCTTACAGGGGAGAGAGGTGCAGGGAAGGAGGTGAGCTTGGGGCCACAGTGCGAGCTGGCGGTGGACAGCGGCCCCTGGCTGCTGGGCAGGCAGCAGTGCCGTGACCGTTTGGGGACAAGTGTCCACGACCGTCCGGCCTGCTGGGCCCTCCTGTGCCGGCCGGGTCACGCTCTCACTCACCAAGCACCTTCTGCTCGTCACAAGGGGGACCTGGCCCTGCCCCTGGTGCGTCATCTGAAGATGGCCCCGTTCAGAGGCATCCACGTTCTATCCCTGGACCCTGGAAATGTGGCCTTATTTATTATTTTTTTTAAAAAAAAGTTCTTTTAAGGATGTTGAGATGGGGAGGGTGTCCTGGATTATCAGCCCGTGGGCTCTGAGTGCAATCAGAGGGTCCTTATAAGGATGGCCGAGGGAGCTTACAGACAGGTGCAGAGAAGGCCGCGTGAAGACGGAGGTAGAGGCTGAAGCCCAGGATGCTGGCGGCCACCGGGAGCTGGAAGAGGCAGGCAACAGACCTCCCCGAACCTCCGAGGGTGCGAGGCCCCCCTAACAGCTTGGTTTTGACCTCTGGCCCCCAGGACTGTGACAGAATAAGTTTCTGTTGCTTTAAGCCCCCCGCGTGTGGCCATTTGTCACAACAGCCTCAGGACACCAAGACACCATCTAAACGTCTGGACAGGGCGAGAGCGCACGTTGCTGGGCTTGTCCTCAAACACATCAGGTGGCTCCTGCCTCGGGGCCTTTGCACTGGCCGTGCCCTGTGCTGAGGCTCTCGGCTTGCCCCTCGTGCCCCTAGGTCTTCGTGCAAACGTCCGTCTCCCCTGATCACCCCATTTAGAATGTCAGCTTCCCTCCCCACACCTCCATACTCCCTCCCATTTCACTTTCCTCCATAGCACTGGTCACCTGCCTCCATGCCACGCAATCTGCCCGTGTGT
Organism: Phocoena sinus; assembly: GCF_008692025.1. Classification (NCBI taxonomy): domain Eukaryota; kingdom Metazoa; phylum Chordata; class Mammalia; order Artiodactyla; family Phocoenidae; genus Phocoena; species Phocoena sinus. The sequence goes on along the minus strand of NC_045767.1, from coordinate 2,775,613 downwards.
CATGGTCACTCGCTGCCTTGCACAACCCGCCCAGCCCCCTCCACTAGGGCAGGACCCAGCCTGGTCCAGGGATGGAGGCGCTAAGTCAACCGACCGTTCACTGAACTGAACTGGGAAAGTAGGGTCCCTCGCCCGCCCGGGAGAGCATGAGAGGGTCCCGCTGTGTTTCTGGGGCTGCAACCTCTGCGCTCAGTTCTAAGACAGGGGATGTTGCAGCCGGAGGGAGTGAAGGAAACAGGAAGCTGCCGCCTCCAGACTGACCAGGTACCTCTGTCCATCAGCCAGGATGGGACCCGCCCAGGTGATGCTGCATCACGGGACGGAGGGCGTGCGTCCTGGGGAGGAAAGTGGTGGGTGGCCACCTGGGGGACTTGCACAGGTCTTAGACCCCAGGACCCGAGTTCAGGTCTGCCCTGCCTCCCAGCGGCAGTGGCCCGACCGCTCCCGTTTCCCCTTCCACCGAAGGGACACGGCGTTCCCCTTGCTCAGCTGCGGTGGGGTCAGCAGCGATGAGCCCCGAGGGCCTAGCAGAGCGCCTGGCAGCACACGGAATTTTCTAGTAAGCGGCAGTATTTCTGTGCTTGCAGCTCCGTGTTCACTGACTGGATCCTGGAAGCCGTCGCCAGCCCCTGCAGGCAGCCCTCCCCGTTGGGGCCCCTCTGGGAGCATCTGTTCCCCATTATATTGCGGTGGGGGGGGGGCGGGCTGACAGGACGTATGGACACAGCCCCATGATCTCACCGCTGGAGGGTGGAGGCTGGTACCTAATCAGGAGCCCAGACCCATCCTAGCTCCCCGCTGCTGAGAGGAGAGGGGAGAGGGGTGCTGGGCAGCTTCGGAACGCTGCCACCCCGCCCACAGGCTGAAGCAATCATCGTTCCTGGGATTTTTATAACACCTTGCCTCAGAGCAGCCTGCGTCCTCCCCCAGCTCCCCCTACTTGCTGGGCTGGCCCGCAGGCCTGACTGGGGGGCTATGGATTCCCACTGGGGATCTCTGACCCGGAGACAGAGTCCTGGAGAGTGAGGGCCAGGTTCCCCGATGGAGCTTCACCCTGTGCTCTCTCAGGAACTCCGCTTTCTCTTATGTGAAGTAGAAAAAGTGATGCCTGCCACCTAGGAAGCGTGACTGTGAGTCTTCAGTGGGAAACGGTCATCAGGGCGGTGCCCCGCCGCGGGAGCCGAGAGTGGGACCCGCAGCGACCCTCCTCCGCAGCCTCCCACCATCTGGTTCTCGCTTTACCTGGCCCCCAGTCCAACTCTGTACCCATTGGTGCTTTTCACTATTTTCCCAGTGGACGGCTGATCAGATTCAGCTTGCACACCTCTGGGGATGGTGAGCTCACTACCTTCCGAAGACGCCCTTTCCACACTCGGTCGGTGCTGACTGTTATCTGCCTCCCTAGAGCCTCCACGTACCAGCTCTAGCTGTGTCCCCGAGACAGAGCGCACACGACATGCCTGGACCCCCTTGTCCCCGTGGCAGCCCTTCCGATGGGTGGCAGCAGTCACCCCGTCCCCCAGACCTCCTTTCCTTGGTCCCTCTGGTGACTGGGCGTGTTGGCCTCTACACCATCACCTCCCCCTGGCTGTGCTCTGGTTCCACAGAAGATGTTGCTGGAAAAAGCAGAATAAAATTGAATACCTCCTATAGCGAGTTAGTGCAAAGACACCGCGTTGCCCTGGGCCCTTCCCAGTGGAGTTGTCCGGTGCGTCAGAATATTCTGGAATACCAGGACTGAATTATGAGGCGACCAGCGCCGTCCCCGTGGGGTCTGGCTCTGGACCACACGCCTTCATGCATTCGTTCACTTATGCCTTGCTCGTACAGCAAACGTTACCGGGTCCCTCCTAAGTGCCAAGCAGTTACCTGTTGTGAGTGTAATTCCAGACCCGACAAAATACATGGGGGAACCCAAAGCTAATTGCATTCTTTGTGGGGCGTTGTTTTCTTAGCTGAGTGGGTAGGTCTCCACAGCAAATGCCATAAAAAAATCATTTTTCTATTTCTGAGCGCACTTGTCAGCTTAATGGGGGCTGTAAGTGGTTTGCTGCACTGGCACGGCCCAGAGGAGAGCAGAGCTTAAAGAGCCATGCTCTCGCGCTACATTGATTCCCGGTCTCTCATTTTACCCCTCAAAGAAATCCATCATCCCCGGCACGGAACTGACCAAACCGCCTCGCCAAGACCTTTGCTCCTAACACACCGGGGATGCATCTGGGGGGCCTCCCTCTCCTGTCACGGTCAGCGGTCGCCACAGAAAATCCACGTGTTTCATCATCCCAAGGAGAGGCGCGCCTGCCAAGAGGTCGGGTGTGTGGACCCGTCGGTGGTGGGCTGAACTGCGTCCCCCACATCTTAACCACAGGACCTCCTCACGTGGCCTTACCTGGAAATAGGGATGTTGCAGACGTCCTGAGTTAGGTGAAGGGCACGTTTAACTGTCCCGTGGAGGGTCCACTGGGCAGAATGCTACGGTGTGTCAGCCCGTTACTCAGAGCACACCGGGACGCGTGGAATGCTTCTGCCGTCCTGCTCGGGTAGCAAGGCCTAAAGTCTCGCATGTGCAGTGTGAGTGAGGTTATTATAAAAAATCCAACCTCATGGATAGAATAATCAGACTATGGACAGGAACAGACAAAACATTGTTTCAGAACAAGGGAACCCAAGATGCGGCCCTCTTTCCAGCAGGGAGTGGAGCTCTTGCAGACGCTTCCTTCGGAAGACAGGTGCCCACCGGTCAGGTTCCAAACCTGGGCGCCCGGGGGTGGGAGGCCCTCTCGGTCTCCAGCTCTCCCAGGGCCCTCAAGCTGCCCCAACTTCCCCTCCGCACAGACTCCCCGGCCCCAGGAAGATCTGTCTGTCTGCCTCTCGGCTTCCCATGTACTGGGGTACCCGAGCCAGTGTCTGCGGGCTCTGCACGGTGGCCCCCGCCTGCCCCAAGCCCTCTGAGGTCGGCCCCGCCCTGTGCGTCTCGATGACTGTGGTTCCCCTCGCCAGGGGATTCCAGGCCGTGTGGCCCCCTTCCCTGCTCTCACTCCTTTTCAGGGTCCCTGACTTTCTCAGGTGGAGCCTCAGAGGACCCTGGCCATGGGATGTGGGTGTGCCCTGGACCGATGCAGAGCAGCCGTGGTTTGGTATTAAACAGCCTCCGTGTTTATGTCTCTGCGATGAATCGTTTTCAAGTGGAGTTTAATGGAAACCAGGACGCCCCTCATATGATATCCACTGAGGACCGTCCAGGGAAGGGAGCAGATCCTGGGTCCCAGGACAGCTCAGAAATGGGACACAGGATGGCTCCCTGGTCAGTGCAGTCTGGGACCAGACCAGAGCTCGAATCCCAGCTCTGCTGCTTCCTGGCCATGTGACGTGGGACGAGCCACCATGACTGTCTGGGCCTCTGTTTCTTCCTCTGTGAGATGAGGAAAGCACGCAGGCTTGGGTGGATGGTGAGAGGGTGGTGCTTGGGGCAGGACCGCACGGCCGCGGACCTGGGCAGGGGGCGGGGTACCCACCCGTGATGTCTCAGAGGCATCGGGCCATGAGGATGGAGCACGGCGAGATGGGGCAGGGGTGTGGCTGGAGCCACGTCACCGCTGCGGAGGGTCTTCTTCTGAGTCCCACAGGACCTCAGAGCCACTGCCAAAGCCCGTGGGGAGACTGACCACAGTGGCCACATCCACGGTGGCCACTTTCCATCCTCTGGTCCTGCTGTGTGCTGGGCCCTGCCTGGCCGTGTGGGGTGCTGCCGCGGGGACCCACAGGTGTGACAGGGATGCAGACCCTGGCAGAAACCCGGCCAAGGAAGTCGGTGTAACCCCACAGCCTGGGGCTACCCAAGGAGAGGCTGGGGCCCTGAGGAAGGAAGTTGGAGCTGGGGGGCTTCACAGCCTCCTGATCAGGGGGGTTTCGACGTGCAAGATGGAGAAGCATAGAGGAAGGGGGGTGGCGTGGCGTCAGGAAGGTTGACCTGGAGACAGTGTGCAAAGCTGTTGGGGGCACAGAACTTTCCATGTAGGGCTCCAGTTTGGGGCGCACCTGGCTGCTGTTAGGGGCCCAGCTTGGATACATGCCTGGTGGCTGGACTCTGGACCCCGGAGACACTCAGGTCTGCTGGGGGTTGGCTGCACGCCCAGACAGTCAGTCCACGGAGAAGGCCACCGGCCACTGGGCCACGGGGATGCCTTTGAGCTTCTCGGGATGGAGGCTGGCCCCACCCCCTCCCGGATACACGCACAGGTCACTGGTCCCTCCAGCCCAGCCCCTCGGCAGTGGTGCTGTCCTGACCTCCTCCATGGCCCACTCCGTCTTTCCTGGGGGGGTGAGCACCCTGCTCCTGGAAGACCCCAGCTCCAGCTCTGGGAGCCAGCGCTCTTCTCAAGCCGGTGCGGGTGCCCCCACCCTGTACCAGCCCGCCTCTCTGCCTCCGGGGCTGGGGACTTTCAGGGGAAGATGAAAAAAATCACAGCTTCATTTCCTGGTTGGGCGACAGGGAGCTCAGCCCTGCATTACTCACGCTGCTGCAAGGTCTCCCGAGTCTGACACTCCATTAAGGAAATGGGTGTTTAACGTGGCCATGTGTGCAGGTACTTTCAGCCACAGAGGCCGGAGGACTGGAGGGCATCCAGACCCCTGGACACAGGCGAGCCTCCTGGAGGTTCCTGCAGGCACGGGAACGGCGGGCCGGCAGAACCCTTGCATTTGGGCACTGTGATGGGAATTGGCCTTGACGGGAGCCTAGAGGGTGTCCTCTGGGCCCCCAGGCCCCTGCTCTCTGGGCCTGGGCAGAGCTCGGGGGTCACATGCAGAGAGAAGGCCAAGGGTCCACCTCCAGGGCTTGCTGGGAAACGCTGCACGCGTGCCCCGTTTACAGCACTTCACAGTGTACGGAGCCGGGAAACAGGCTCATCTCCCTGCAGCTGGGGAGCTGGGTCCTGGGGTCATTCGTCCAGATTGTGCCAATCGAGCTGGTCCTTTTCCCATGACCTCCGCGGTCAAAGTTGGCAGGGACCACACCAGTAGCTGGCATCTCCCTGGCCCATGCTGAGAAGTCCGGACAATACCATTCATTCATTCATTCACGCATGCATATGCATTCACTGGTTCCCAGGTCAGGGTCACTGACTCAGCTTCCGTGAGCCTCGTGCTCTATCCGGTGAAACAGAGCATGGTTCCAAGCACACGTTTGCCGTGAAGAGCAGCTGGGTCAGTGCCCAAAGGACCTGAAGCCTCCCCGGGACACAGCCGGTGCTCAGGGAGGGAAGGCCAGTGCGTTACGGGGGTCTCCCCCCCACCCCTGAGCCCCCAAGCCCCCGGGGTCCCAGCCCCTGCCAGACCCAGGCCCAATCGTACCAGTGAACCATCACAGGGAGGGGCGGGGTCTGGGAGGCTGTGTCCCTGCCCAGGTCACGGGGCTGGGGACCCACATCACACAGGAATGGAGGCTGGATGGAGGGAGAGACCCACAGACAGATGGAGAGACAGGTTGCTGTACCAGAGGAGCAGAGGCGAGAGAAGCGGGGAGAGAGGAGGGAGAGGCTCTCTTCAGGGCGGGGGGGGGGGGAGTGTTGGGACCTGCTCTTCCCCTTCCTCTAGCCCCTCAGTGCCTGGATCCCCGCACCCTGACCTGGTGTGTCAAGGAGACAAGGTCTGGCCCAGGAGGGCTCCACCTGCCCAGGTGAGGGGCTGTGCGTCAGGGGAGCCCAGGCAACCCTGTGGGAGCCTCGGAACGCACACCGCCACCTGTTGTGATGCCCATGGGGACCCGAGGCCCAGAGGGGGTGCCTGGCCCCAGACCTCAGAGAGGTGGTGGAGAGTTGGGGCTTGGTGGCAGGAAACACGGAGGACCCGCGTCTATGGCCCAATGGCGCCACCTGGTGGCCACTTCCCAAACCGCCTGTATCTGACACTCGGGGTCCCACGATGGGACCCCATCCCAACGCCACACTCCCAAGGTGGGCTTTGTGGGCTGGGGGTGGGGTCTGAACCTGTGAAGACCACCAAGCAGGGCTGACAGGCAATGAAAACACAGGACGCCCCGCTGAAGGTGAATTTCAGATGAATGAGGAATACTTTTCCTAGTATGATTACACCCGAAATATTAGGGGCACACTTATGCTAAAAATGATTCTCCGTTGTCCGAAATTCACAGGTAACTGGGCTTGGGCTTCCTGTAGCTTATCTGTCAACCCCAGTCCTGAGTGATTTCTACAACGACAAAGATTTCCTACTTTGGGATAAATGCAGTTGGGGCTTTGGGGCTGGGGGTTCTAGAGTCTCCTGCCTAGCACCCCTCGGGCTTCAGAGCACAGAGAACAGCAATGCACCTCCCGGCCCTGAGAGCTTCCTGTGTGCCAGGTGCTCACGCATTCTTTCATTTAATCCTCATATGCAACTCTGTGTGGGGCAAGTACCATCATTGTTGTCACCTCTCAGACGGGGAAACTGAGGCTCGGACAGGCGAAACGACTTGTTCTCAGCTGGGAAGTGCTCCGGGGCCCCTGTCCCCTCCCTGGCACAGTAGATTGACATCTCGGGGCCAGAGAGGCGAGGGGACCAGCACCAGGTCACACAGCAGTCTCAGAGCCGAGACCGGGACACAGCATGGAAGGGACCCTTCCGGAGGACGGTGGGACACACCCGTCTTTCAATGAGAACAAGTCAGAGAGGTGTGGAGACTTGCTGAGGTCACACAGCTCATGGACAAGACACCAGACCCGGACTGGGCCTCGGCTTGGCTCCTTCAAAAGCCCCTGCACTTTCCACCCACATCGTCCCCGGGAGGCAGGCCCTGGAGTCCCCGGGAAACAAGAAGATGCCTGTGGGGAAGTTGGTCCTGGGTCCCAGTGTGCAGAGAGCTGGTTGCCCAGGGCAGGGCCTCAGCTCTGGGCTGGGCCCCCAGGACGTGGGGAGAGGTGATCTGGGGCATCAGCCCCCTTGCTGCTCCTCCCAGGATAGGGGGGCTTTCATTCTTTCTTCCATCCAGGGATGGCTTCATGAGCACCTGCTGTTCCAGGTGCTGGGGATAAGGGGGTCCAGGCAGGTGTGAGCCAGCCTTTGGTGAGTGGAACTGGCCGTAACTGTCTGTACTGGTCAGGAGTGGGTTCCAGGGCCTCTGAGGAGGGCAAGTGGTGTTAGTTGGTCACGGGAGACACAGATGACGTGACTCCGGGAGGGAGAAGAGCTCCCAGGCAGCGGGCGCAGCAAGTGCAAAGGCCCGGGGCTCGGAGAGCTTGGGGCATTCCCCGGGGCAGCCCAGCGGGCTTGGGCAGAGCCACAGTCGGGGAGAAATGAGTCGGAGGGGCCCAGGTGTCATCTCAGAGCCCAGCTGGGGTAGTGGGCAGGGAGACGACCCCACTTATTTGTGGGCAGAAACAGGGAGAACTCGTGAAGAAGCTGCTGGAAGAGTCTGTCTGGCATGGGAGGGTGGAGGTGGGGAGTTGATCAGGTCCAAGATCTGCCTCAAAGATCGCGGTCAGGTGTTTCTGATGGGTCGGCGTGGGGGCCGGAGGTGGTGAGGGGCTGAGGATGATGGGAGGGTTGGAGCTGCCTGTACAGAGTGTGTCTTTGCCAGCATCGAGTTTGAGAAGCTCCTTAGACCCCATGTGAAGGCATCGGGTGTCAGCTGGATACACCTGGCGGAGTGCAGGGGGGTGGGGGATGCGGCTAGAGCAGCACCCTTGGACTTGTCAGGAGAGGGGGCTGCACCCACTTAAAGGCCGATCGCCTTTCCCTGAGCTCCAGCCCCGGGTGAGGCCAGTGCTGCGGTCACCACTTCTTGCCAGGATCACCCCTCCCCCATCCCGGCCCAGCCAGGCCTGAAGATGGTTGTCACGGCAGCCAAGGCCGAACCCCGAGCCCAGAGAAATCTGCTACCCCTCACAGCTGTCCCTACGCTAGCTGGTGACTCCGAGGAAAGAGGAATGAGCCTCTAAATGGTACACAACTCTCTTCTTACAGATGGGACAACTGAGGCCCCAGGAGGTGAAGAGAGCTGCCCGAAGTCCACGGGAGTGCTTTCTGGTCCTCCAGAACAAGGTGCTAGTTTCCTGTGGCTGCTATAACCCATCACCAGAAACCTGGTGCCTTAAAGCAACACAAATGTATTATCTTGCCATTCTGGGGATCAGAAGTCCGACGGGGTTTCCCTGGGCTAAACTCAAGGTGTGGGCAGGCCCCTGCTCCCTCTGGAGGCGCCAAGGGAGAATCCATGTCCTGGCTTCTCCAGCTTCGAGAGGCGCCCACACTTCTCAGCTCGTGGTCTCTTCCTCCATCCCCAAAGCCAGCAGTGTCTGGTCACATTATTCTGGTCTTCTCCACCGCACCCCGATTCTACTTTTAAGGAGACGCGGATGGCATTGGGCCCACCTGCTAATCCAGGATAATCTCCCTATTTTAAGGACAGATGAGTTGCCACTGTAATTGCGTGTACAACCTTTGCCATGTAACCGAGATATTTACCGGTTCTGGGCAGGCACCTGGGGGCTGCCTGAAGCAGTCGCTAAACCGTGTCCTGCCTCGTGGCCTCTGCACCGGCCGTTCCACTAGCCAGGAACGCTCTCCCCCTGGTACTCACCAGGGTTTCTCCTTGCTGTGCAGCCCTTTCCGCTCACATCACCTTTTCCCCAAGGCCACTGGCTAAACGCCTGCACCTCCTTTATCTACTTAGCTGCCTCACTTTCCTCCCCCGACCCATCACACCCTGGAATCATATATAAAGCTAACATATTTCATTGTATTTCTTTACCGCTGGCCTCCATCCAGGCTTAGGTACCATAAAGATGAGATTTTTGTTTTGTGCGCTGCTGTCTGTCGGGTGTCCCGAATGGAGCCAGTACATTCAGTGATTTACTGAATGGATGCGATGATATCAGTGAGAAGGTGTGATTCTCACACAAGAGAAGGAAATTCTTCATCTCAGAGAGGCATGAACTTCTGGTCTCCCACCGATGTCCCTACACTTCAATATGAAGCGTGGAGGTGGAATCTGGAAGCAGACCCTGGCAGAGACGGCCCGGGGCTCAGGGGGTGTGCCTGGGATCCACATCTTGGGAAGTAGGGGCACAGCCAGAGCTGCAACGTGGGACAAAGTCCCTCGGACCCCACGGGAGCTTGAGCTGGTGGTCCTTCAGGTGGCGCAGGCTCGGGCCAAGCGGGGCCAGACCAGCGCTCTCCCACATTGACTAGTTGCTGGCCGCCCTGGGGAAGGAGTGACGGGGTGAGGCAGTGTCCTCGGACCCACAGAGAAGGCAGAGGGCCGAGGGCCGTGTGGACGGGGAATAAGTCCCTCATCCCTGGGGGCCCGGGTGGTGGACGGGGAGCCCCGGGGAGCCTGTGGAGTGGCGTGGAGGCCTTCTCCATCCGCCCCTCCTATGTGAGCCTGGCCTGCGGGGGAAGCCGAGGCAGCCCAGCTCCAGCGGCTCTCCAGCTGACCCAGGACAAGTTGTCATGCGTCTCTGGGTGTTGGTTTGATTACATCTGTTGTTTCCAAACATATGCTGTCCCCACCTGTTTGGGCATCGGGGTTTTGAGATGTCCTTTTTGTCGCTTCACACTACGATTGCACGATTCCCGGGCCTCCGGGGCATGCGCGGCCTGAGGGGATGAGCCAGCTGGGACTGCCCCACCCCCACCAGGAGCTCAGGTGTCCAGGGGACAGACAGATGGGTTCGCGGTGATGCAGCCCCCAAAGCAGGCTGGGCAGGTCCAGGGCTTGCAGCCCTCCTGGCCCTTTCCCTCGTGGCTGCTGCCGATGCCGGCCCCAGCTGGATCCCCTGCTTTTCAGCATCTCGAGTCTGTCTTGGGCCACCAAGCCAGAAGGCAGGTCCTGGCTGGGCACCTGGGGCCCGTCACCCTGCTCGGCTGCAGGATAGGGTTGGCGATGCCACTGTGGGCGTTCCGCCCTCACACACAGCCCTGTCCTCGGAAGTGGACTCCTCCAGGCAGGGCAGAATGGCTGCACCCTCCACCCACCCCCAGATCCCCCCAACACCTGCTGTGCCCGGGTACTCTCACCAGCCACACTTTTCCCTCCCTCCTGGCCCCTGAGGGCACTGCTGGTTCTTCTCAGCGCGCAGACCCCAGGTCCCCTGGTCCTGAAGCTCAGCTGGAAACAGGCCGGAGCAACTGGACATAACTTCTCAAGGGCACAGAAGTAACCCCGAGGGAAGAGAGCACAGTGGGGGGAAACCTGGGTCACAGAGTCAACTTCCCGCTCTTGGACCCCTGCCCGATGCCCACACCCCAAGGAGTGTGTCCCCTGTCGTTCTGGGCTGCGTCCTGGGACCCACCTTTCCCGGGGGCTTCCTGGGACCTTATCCCCTGCTCCACCCAGCCCCCTTCGGGGCAACCCTGGCCTCCGAGGGTAACACAGGGACATGAGGCAGCGTCACTAGGCCTCCCCCATGAGGGCTTCAAAGGGCAAAGTGCGGGGACAGTAAATATGGACTGGTGAGGAGCGTCTACGGTGTTCTTGAGCAGTCCAGGGTCAGTGTCTAGGGCTGACCTAGCTAATTACGCACACCAGGGTGGGGTGGGGGGCTGGATGGGCAGGGCCGGCTTAAAAGCACAAGGTGGGCAGGGCTGCATCCCTCCAGAGGCCCCGGGGGAAGATCCTTCCCGCCTCTTCCAGCTCCAGGTGCCCCAGGTGTTCCTGGGCTGTGGCCGCATCCCCCAGTCTCCTCTGTCCTCACATGGCCTCCTTTGTTCTCTGTGTGTCTGTCTCCTCTCCTTCCCCTGTAAGGACACCAGTCACTGGACTTAGGGCCCCCGGATAAGCCAGGAGCATCTCTTCATCCCAAGATCGTTAACCTACATCGGCAGAGACCCTTTTCCCGATAAAGGCACAGTCCTCCGTTCTGGGGTTAGGATGCGGACATGCCTTCCGGGAGGCATCAGTCACCCCTCCGAAGCCCCTAACTCGTTTGCCCACTTCTTTCCTGCTCCAAGTCTCTCTCTCCCTCCTCCTTCCCAGACATTCTCTGAGTACCTAAGTCTGTACTCAGTGCAGGGGACACTCAGAGGAACCAGACCCCTCCCTCATGGAGGCATAAGGGCCTCCCGCTGCATGGAGGGGGCACAGGCCACGGGCTTGACACATCCACACCCGGAGCTCCCTTCTGCCCCACCTGGGGAGCCACGGGGCCTCGGGCTCTGACCCCGCTGGTGCAGCAGGTACACAGCTCGGCCCCCGCCCCACCCCCACGCGGTCCCCGTTGACCAGGTTCCTCGGAGTCCTCAGTTTCCCCATCTGTGAAATGGACTTGGTCTCCAGTGACACTCTTGGAACTCTGGAGGGCAGAGTGACACGGTGGTCACTCTGTCTCCTATGCGACCACTTTCCGTTATCCTGAAGGGAGTACGTCAGGCTGAGGAGCTGGCGAGCGCCAGGTCACCTCGTCCCTCAGAGGCCACTGTTTCTCACCGTGTCCCTCCCCCTTCCACGCTCGGGGCTGTAAGCCTGAAGCTTGACCTGTGCGCGGCTGGCTCTCCATCGGACCCACAGGGTCTTGGGTGAATTGCTCCATCCACTTTAAGGCCGGGAGTGAGAACCGGAAGACTTCTAGCCTCTAAGGGAAGCCTGCTTGGGATGGGCAGCCCCTCACTGCACGGCTCCCGGGCAGGGGCGCGGACATTGTGATACTCTGCGGTTGCTACCCTTCCGAGGTAAGCTTTGTCATCTTAGTTTTGTAGATAAAGGAAATGAGGCCCAGAGATGCTGAGCAACCTACTCGAGGTCACACAACCAGAATCCAAGCCCAGGTCTCTCCAAGTCATGACCAGTCCTTTCCTTCAAGAATCCCTTCCCCACCTTCCCTCTCTTCCCCCCTCCTCCCTCCCCCTTCCCCTCCCCTTCCCTGCCCCCTTCCATCTCACGTCTCCTCCTTTCCTATCCTCTCCTCTACCTTCCACCTACCCGCTCCCATGCCCTCCCCTCCCCTTCCTGCCCCCCACCCCCAGGTTCTTAGGTGAAAGCAGGTCCCACCTCTTTGGCAAATGGCCGGCAGATGGCAGCGAAACACTTCCTTCCTGCGCAGGGAGCCAGCGCCGACTTACTAAATGGTAATAACTGAGCAGGAAGCCGGATTGGATAGGGCAGGGGTGGCGTGAGTCTGCAGATCTGTGGGAAGAGCCACCTGTGGGTGCCTTGGGGCGGGGGTCAGGGTGATGGGGAATGCAACAGGTCGGCTCCGCCTGTACCCAGGCCTAGGGGGCGGGGTCTCCTGCAGGCCTGTGGTCCTCCAACCCAGCCCTGGATGGGAGGGACCCAGCTCGGTCCTGGTGGAACCTCAGCCCCACCTGGCTCTTCCCACCACATGGCCGGAGTTTCTGGATTGGGAAAGATTCTGGGCTGCACCCCATCTTTCTAAACAGTTTGCAAAGGCCCCCCTGCGTGCCCCAAAGGGGTTGAGGGAGCTTCTGGGGCTCTAGCCCTCCCCACAGACTCCATCATCACAGCATATCCCCTGCAGCCCAGGAGCCTGAGGTCTCAGCAGACCAGGGCCCTGGATGCCTCAGGTTCCCCATCTGTGAAATAGGACAATTGCTACCCCTGCTCTGCTAGGGCCCTGAAGCAGGGGCTGGGGACCCTGAGGTCGGGCTCCTGCCCGTGTATGTGAGTGGCCTGAGAGCGGCCTGCCCATGCCGGGATGCGGAGGGTGGGGAGTCTTCCTGACTGTCCTGGGCTCGCCTTACCTGGCTGTGTCCTGGAGGAAGGTAGGGGAGAGGGAACAAAGCATGGCCTGTGGGAGCAACGTCCCAGGTCCGGGGCCCAGGGACCCAGCCTGTGGGATGGAGGGTCTGCCCGTGGTTGGTGGTCTCGGCCTGCTTCTCAGCTGGATGGTTACGAACTCTTGGACATGGCTGACCGTGAGCTGGCAGTAAGATGCACTGCAACCGTAGAACAAGAGGGGCCTGCTGAGCGGCCCCCCCGCCCATCACGCTGCGACCCAGAGGCCCCAGACCCGCATCATGGTGCTGGCCCCTTGGTGTTTAACCTCAACTTCAAATCATAAGCCCACCCTCCAATTTCCACTGAAGTTTTGGTGGAACTTGAGGGACGGGCCCCTGACAAGGACCCTCTGCTCCCAGACCAAACTTCAGCCAGGCCCCTCAGGGCCTCTTCCTGACCCAGCCTCAACCTGGAAGGGTCCCTGGACCCTGGACATCTCCTCTTAGTATTTCCATCCGCCCCGTCCTTGGCTACAGATCCCCCCACCGCCCCCCGTCCTTGTCGAATTTGGCACCAGTCGTATCCCCCTCCCCCACTGCCACGTCCTGAATAACACCTCCCTACCATTCTAACAAGTGTCAGAATCCTCTTCCTTCAACCCCTCGGCACCACTTCCCCTCTCCTGGTCACACCCCAGTCTGTGTTTTCACCGTGAGTTTCAATCACCGGTCAGTGATTAAGACAAAATACTCTACCTAAAATAAATAAGCAAAGAGGACCTACCGTATAGCCCAGGGAACGGAATTCAATATCCTGTAATAACCTATAGTGGAAAATTATCTGAGAAAGATGTACATACAACTGAATCACTTTGCTGTACACCGGAAACTAACACGATATTGTAAATCAGCTATACTCCAATAAAAAACCAAAAGACCCCGGAAACGCCACGCATCGCTGAGCCAGGGTGTGAGTTCCGAGACCTCCCCAACTTCAGGGAACTTTCCTCTCTTTGACTCAAGCGTTACCTTGGAGTTTTACTTCCCCGGCCTATGGGCTGATTTGTGGTTATAAAATGGCATAGTTTATACTCTCATAATTCAGGATACTGGGCTACTTTACCAAACATCGGTATTTTTGTTGGTGTCGTGCCATTGTTTCAGTCCTCTAAGTTCCGAGGCCTGATTCCACTCTGTAAGCCCAGGAACAGGCAGAATCGCCCTGTGGTGTTGGAGGACCTCCTGGGTCAGCAGTCACGCTCTGTCTGCATCTTTTGTGTGTGTGGTATGTGGGCCTCTCACTGTTGTGGCCTCTCTCGTTGCGGAGCACAGGCTCCGGACGCGCAGGCTCAGTGGCCGTGGCTCACAGGCCCAGCCGCTCCGCGGCATGTGGGATCCTCCCGGACTGGGGCACAAACCTGCGTCCCCTGCATCGGCAGGTGGACTCTCAACCACTGCACCACCAGGGAAGCCCTCTTTCCTATTTTTGATTGCTCTTTTTGTCTTATCTTCTAAGGGATCCCCTCACATTTTTCTTCCAACCCTTCCGCTAATTTAAATTTTGCTCATCATGTATATTTAAATATTTTTTAACAGCCCGCGCGTATTCTCTGGCTTTTTCGTTCCTTAGAGCAGCTGCTCTTGTTTTAAGGAAGCAATCTCTCTCTTTCTGAAGTTGCCTTTTCTCCCCGTGTTTATTTGTTCTGGTGTCTGTCCCCCACGGTGTAGAGTCGTCCCTCAAAAGTCCAACAGGCACCCAACGGCTGAGAGGAAGTCGGGTGGAGGAAGACACCTGAGCAGGTGCAAAGGCAGCTGGGTCAGGTGTGAGGCAGTGGGTCAACCAACAACCTGAGCGCAACCTGGGAGGCGGGCTGTGCTCCTCCATTCCGCAGACGTGAAGACTGAGGCTGAAAGCCCAGGAGCGACCCGCCCGATGTCCCGCCACACACGTCACAGGCTGTGTTCGTCCCACGGGTCCCCAGAGAGCCCTGGTCAGCCCTCACATCCCTGAGTCTCTGCCTGGAATTCAGGGACATTCCAGGTCTGCACGGTTCAGAGCTGCAGCCGGCTTGAGTCTTCTTATCTGTCACACTTTCTAGGGATCTGCTGTTTTCTCTGTCCTCAGGAGACCCGGCGGCCAGCACGGCTTTATCCGCTGTGGTTGAGACCCCACAAGGAAGGGCATCGCGGCAGCAAGTGCTCCCAGGATGCTACCACGTGTGCAGAGGTTTTCTGTTCGCGCCCTGCCCGCTCCTGCAGGCGCCTTTGTCACCAGAGCCTTGTTTCGTGGCTCTTCCCATTCCCGTCCCGCTCTCCATCCCGTGCACAGTCTGAGGCCTTCCTTCTGCCCCTGTGCCCCATGGCCCTCTCCATCTCTTTGCGGGCTGTCTTCCCAGCTTTCCTGCTTCTCCATCCTCTCCTGGCCAGCCCCGCCCCTCTACCGCCCCGCCCCCAACCGACCATCCCCAGAGGCGGTTCCCACCCTGAGCCGGGCACTGGAAGAAGCCTCGGTGCCTCACCACCAAGGGTGCCCTGGAGCCAGCCCTTCTTCCTCCGGGACCCATTCGCAGTCAGCGTGGGGAGCAGCCTCAGGACACACACTGACACGGGACACCGACTGGCCTCCACTGCAGTGTTTCCATCAAGTGCATTAACTGGGCAGTAACAGGACCCGGGGTGGAAGGCGGTTAGTTCTGCCTCTGGCTGGCCTGGCTCAGAGTACAAAGGGGAGGCCAGGGAGGGAGAGCAGAGGCTAAGGGACTCCCCGCCTGGCTCTTACAAGGGGGTGGCCACCTGTCATTTACAGGAAGGGTGGGACCTGGACTGGTTGGGGGACTGTCCCGGAGTGGACCCTTCCCCACACCGCTCAGCAGGGCTTCTCTGAGCCCTGGGGCAGCAGCAGCGCAGTGGGCAAGGGGACACAGTGTGCCCTCCCTGTCTGCTGCCCGGCAGGCCCCTACTTACCCTCTGATTCAGGGTTTGCGAGGCCTCCTCTGCGAAGCCCTCCCTGATAGCCCTGGGTTGGGCCACTGCCGCCTTGGAACTTCTGCAGTCTTTGGGGCCATCGTGCAAATTAGGGACAGGTGCCCCTTCCTCCAAACATGTCGCTGCTCTCTGTGTGGAGGCACGACACCCAGACCTGCCTGCGCCCTCGGACTGAGGGGCCAGCCCGCTGCCCCACAGAGAAGGAACAGCCCAGGCTCTGAAGCCCACTGCCAGGTGGGCTCCAAGCTCAGTGGGCCCACACTTAGAGGCCTGGGCGACTCGAACAAGGCGGTCTGGGCCTCTGTTTCTTCACTGGTAAACGGGCAGCATTGTTCCTCCCCGGCTGCCTTTTGTCCAGCTGTGTGGGAGCAGGCTTCCGTCCTCCCCAGACCTGCTGAGAGCCCCCTGCCCCCCAGCCCAGCCCATCGGCTGTGCAGGGGGGAGGCCCACAGTGGGTGCTTACTGAGTAAGCATGCCCTCGTGGCCATGCTTGTTCCAGGCCAGTGAGGAGGTGGGGGCCGTCCCCGGGGGCACCCACCACTGCGGTCTGTCCCCCCGACCCTGTGCCTCTCCCCCTGCGTCCCGCACCCCCAGCCCCCACCCTCCCAGTTCCTTAGGACCCTGACTTTGGAGAGCCTGTTAAGGTGCTCATCCAAGTGCCCGGGCTTCCTCGCAGGCTGGGCTCTCGGTCTCCATGGCAACCCAGGGCTCCACCCTCTCCCAGGGGTGGAGGGGCGACCTGGCCCCTCTCCAGCCGTCCCCACCCCACTCCGGCCACGCCTTCCCAGACTTCTCTGCAGAGGGCTTGGCTGGAGGTGGGCAGGGGACCCCCAGACCAGGCGCCCCCCACAGACTGTGGACAGCTACCCTGTGGAGCCCCCTACCCCCTCGGCTACCATACAGGGCAGGTGTGGGCCCAGGTGGAGCCTGGGGGCTGCTTTCCTGCCGAGGGCCCATGCAGAAGCCCGCTCTCCTATCCCGGAGCCCCGTTCTCTAAACCCCGGGGACAGCGCCTCCCAGGGGGTGAGGCTGGTCTCTCCCACCCCAGCCTACCTCCCAGAGGCCCGGGCCGTGAGGGGGCATGGGCGGGGCAGGCTGCTCCCACCCTGACGCCTCCATGGTCAAAGGCGTTTTCTGTCTCTGGCCCCAGCTCACCTCTGTCCGAATCTGATCCGAGTCTCTCTCGTCAGCTTCTCTGTGTCCTCACCGCTCTTGACCTCCTCGTTCTCTCCGTGTCTCTCCGTCTCTCTCTCGTGTGTCTCTCTCGGTCCCTATAACTCTCGCTGTCTCTCCCTCTGTGTATCTTTCGCTCTGTCTCTGTCTGTCTCTCTGCATCTCTGGGTCTCTCTTTATCTCTGGGTCTTTCCTCTGTGTGTGTGAGTGTCTGTCTCTCGGCGTCTCTGCTTTCGTCCCCTCCCTCCCTCCCGCCCTTTGCTGATCTCGGTGTTAAGTTCGGTGGGAGCCTGGGTGCATGACGTGCCAGGCCTGGGGGTGCTGAGCTGGGTCACAGGAGAGACCCAGGAACCATAGGGCGGTGGGGTGTGGGGAGGGCACGGCGCCAGGTGGCCCGGAGACCAGAGCAAGCCCCCTGCTTTGGCCGTGGTTCAGGAGCACTTCTGACAGGCGGAGCTGGTGAGCGTAGGCTCAAAGTTGGGACCATGGGGGAGAATTCCAGGAGAGGGACGGCAGGCAGGCTTGAAGGCAGGGCAGCGGGGGCATTTGGGGGCCCATAAGTGCTTCGAAGGCGGTGGTGTTAGATGCAAGTGGGGAACATGGGGTCGGCCAGCGTGACTCCGATGTTGATGACGACCGTCCCCTGGCCGGGCACCTTCGTGGACCAGCCTCACCGACTCTCACCCAGTCCTGTGAGGTTGGAACTGCCGTTGGTCCCAATTTACAGGGGAAGAAACTGAGGCACAGGACAGCTGAGTAAGGGACACGGGGTCGCACAGCTCACAAGGGGCAGAGCTGTGCAGGGGGCTGGGAGTTCGTCCAGAGCAAAGGGGAGCCACCGAAGGCTCTTGAGGGCAGCACGCGCGGCGAGGTCACACAGGGAAGGGAGACTGGCACCCCTCGCTCCCCCATGAGGGCAGGCGAGGTGGGTGCTGGGACGCCCCCCGTGATGGCACTCACAAGAGTGTTGGGTGTCAGTACTGCCCCTCCCTCACCCTCTCCAGGCTCGTCTGCCTCCGGACTGACGGCACCCCCACTCTCCCCACCCTGGACCCCCTTCACCTGTTGCCGCCCCACTTCTGGAGCTTCAGAAAGCTCCCTGGGCTAGGATCCCCATAAGCACAGCCGCTATATTCAGAAGCGAAACTTGGTTCCATTGGAAAGTCTTGAGCCCTCAACTTTAATTAAAAAGTTAATGTCATTAAAATAGGCCAAGAAACTGCTGACGAAATCTGTGATATTTTCCGTCCGTCAATATCCTTAACGTTTTATGACCTTTCCAAATCTTGACGGTTGTACCGCGATGGTCTCCTAATCCGTGCATTCCCAGCGTGCGGGCGGGGGTCAAGGCTGCCGTTCCTGCGGGACACGGGGTGGCCCCAGGGGAGCCCTGGCCCGAACCCCCTGCCCTGGGGGTTCCTCGTCTCCCTCCACCTCTTGGAGGGAGGGCAAAGACCCTGAGGCCCCATCCCCAGGGGAGCGTGTGACCCGTGCCTGTCACCGCACTGAATCTTCAGCCACCTGGTGGGGTAGGTGGGCATCGAGGACCCCACAGGGCTCAGAGCCTTTGCACTCGCTGCTCCCTCTGCCTGGTAGGACGGCTCCTCCCCAGAGGTCCCCCGCCTCACAGGAGGCAGCATCCCTTTAGTGATTAACTTGAGATAGAACGAAGGTTCTTCCCTATTACACTTTGACCAACATCTCCCCTTCTCCCCTCCCCCACCACTGACAACCTCCATTCTACTCTCTGCTTCTATGAGTTTGAGTATTTTTAGATTCCACGTAGACGTGAGTGTCTTTCGGTGTCTGGCTTATTTCACTTAGCATAATCTCCTCAAGGTCCATCTGTGGTGTTGCAAAAGCAAGGTTTCCTTCTTTTTCAAGGCTGACTAACATTCCATTCTACCTATATACCACGTTTTCTTTAGCCACTCGCCTGTCGATGGACGCTTTGGTTCTTTCTAGATACTGGCTATGGTGAAAATGCTGCAGTGAACACGGGAGTGCAGATAACTCTTCGAGATGCTGAGTTCATTTCCTTTGGCTAAATACCCAGAAGTGGGATTGCTATGTTTACTCTCCTGAGGAACTGCCGTACTATTTTCTATAACGGCTGCACCAATTTACATTCCGACCAACAGTGCACAAGGTTTCCGATTTGTCCACATCCTCACCGATATTCCCTCCCCCTCTCCCTCTCTCTCTGTCTCTCTCTCGTGTGCGTGCGTGCTGACAGGTGTGAGTGAAGTAGGTGGTAAGTCGTCGTGGTTTGTTTGTTTACATTTCCCTGATGATTACCGACGTCGAACGTCTTTTTCTATACCTGTTGGCCATTTGTGTGTCTTCTCTGGAGACACGTCTGTTCACGTCCTTGCATCTTATGTCGGGTTATTTGCTTCGTTGGTGGTGGTGTCTCGCTGTTGAATTGCAGGAGTTCCTTGCGTGTTTTAGGTATTGACTCCTGACCAGATAGGGTGGTTTGCAAATGTTTTCTCCCGTTCCATAGGTTGCTTTTTTATTCTGTTGATCATTCCTTTGCTGTGCAGAAGCTTATTAGTTTGACGTAGTCTCATTGTCTATATTTGCTTTCATTGCCTGTGCTTTTGGTGTCAGATCCAAGAAATCATTGCCAAGTCAATTCCTTTCTCCTGTGGGTCTCGGTTTCCCCTTTTGTACATCGAGGGTAAAAATGCCTGCTCTGTTAAAGTGGGTTTGGTTGTGGTAACAGAAAGACCCCAAAACGCATAATGTCTCAACCAGGATAGATGTTTATTTCTTGCTCATCAAACCTTCCCGGCCAGGTGGTAGGTGGGCAGTCTTCTTCTGCATAGATTCATGGATGCTTACTCTGTCCCCTTGTGACTCTGCCTTCCTTGGGTCCCATGGTCACCTGCATCCAGCTGGGGGAGGAAAAAGAGAGTGCAGAGCAGGTGCACCTGCTTCTTCAAAGCCTCGGCCTGGAGATGGCACCGTTCACTTCCCCTCGCCTCTCTTTGGTCAGAACTCAGTCACGTGGCTGCAAGTAACTGCAAGAGAGGCTGGGAAGTGTCACAGAGCTGTGTCCCAGGAGGACGAGGAGAGCGTGGACTTCGACAGGCGGCTCACCATCCCTGCCACATGCTTGGGATTGCAGTGGGAGATTAAGTAAATGAATGAATGGAATAAATTTTGTGGTGTGATGCACAGATCAGTACTACTACATGGATCTCAAATAAATGTTTGGTTTTTGTTTTGTTTTGCGGTACGCGGGCCTCTCACTGTTGTGGCCTCTCCCGTTGCGGAGCACAGGCTCCGGACGCGCAGGCTCAGCGGCCACGGCTCACGGGCCCAGCCGCTCCGCGGCACGTGGGATCCTCCCGGACCGGGGCACGAACCCGTGTCCCCTGCATCGGCAGGCGGACTCTCAACCACCGCGCCACCAGGGAAGCCCCAAATGTTTGTTTTTAAATGAATGCTGATATATATAAGATAGATAAACAATAAGGATTTACTGTACAGCACAGGGAACTATATTCAATATCTTGTAAAAGAATCTGAAAAAGAATATATATAAAACTGAATCACTTTGCTGTACGTCTGAGACTAATACAATGTTGCAAATCAACTATACTTCGATTTTAAAAATGAATGCTGAATAAAAGAAGCATTTTTATTGGATCGATGGATGAATGGGTGGATGGATAGTGGATGGGTGGGTGAGTGGGTGGATGGTGGGTGGGTGGATGGATATACGGAAGGACGAAAGGAGGAATGGATTAAAGGATGACCCAGCATCCAGAGACGGTAGCATGTGTTGGTTCCAGAAGAAGTGGCTCGACCTGAACAATCAGAAGACAGCAGAGTCCCTGGGAGAGGAGGCGACACTGCGGGGGTGAAATATCACCTTCGCCTGCGGGAGTCTGGATGGCCCAGGAGGTGGAAGTTTCCAGCGCACGTTGTTCTTGCCGCCCTCTGCGGGCTGGGCTGTGGCGTGCCCCTCCTCCATCTGCAATCCGTGGGTGGTGGGACCCAGACTCCTCAGAGGGCAGAACGCAGGGCCTCGGAGCCAATTATGTGGACAGCGGGGCAGCTCCCTCCCGTCGTGCCGTGCAGCTGGGGACCTACATGTTAAATATGAAAATGTTGAAATTAAGGCCCTGACACGATCTGACAGGAGCCCGGGAAACTGGAAGTTAAAGGTGACATGTTGATAAAGTCTTCTTTTCCTAGCTCTGGAGCAACACCAGGGCCGCCCTTTCTCCAGGGGAAATGGGCAAAGTAGGAGATTTGATGCTTTTCAAGGCAGAAAGTCCCAGAATGGATTGCGGGCACCTTGGACACGCTCTCTTTAAACCCAGTGCATCTGGGCCGGTAGCTGCCCACAGGGTGGATGGCGTCCCGGTACCTGGCCCTGGGCCTCACCTGGGGAGGCACGTCCTCACTGGGTCCCGGTGCACACGTTGCTCGCGAGGTTTTCCCGACTTCCTGGGGGGATGAGAGCACATCGCTGCCCCACACCGGCTCCTCTCACCCCCTCACCTTGCGTCACAGGCCAGCCACCCTGTCGCCTTTGTTTCTTCCTTCACTAACGTTTGTTGAGCCTGGCCCGGCAGGCCTGGGCTGCGTGCTCCAGGCTCAGACGTACCCCCGACAGAGCCCAGGCCTCTCTCTTGGCCTCAGGCCCCCGAGGCGTCATCCCCAGGTGTAGTGGTTGACTAGTGCCCACCCCTCAAACTCATGTCTTTCCTGGAAACTTAGAAGGTGACTTTATTTTGAACTCGGGTTTCTGCAGATGTCATAAGTTAAGATCTGGGGATGCTGGATTAGGGCAGGCCCTTAGAAGAAGAGAAAACGGAGACACACAGACAGACACACACAGAGAGGAGGCCAAGGGACGACAGAGGCAGAGATGGGAGGCATGGGTCTACGCGCCAAGGAACGCCAAGGATGGCCAGCCACCCCCGGAGCTGAAGGAGACAGAGGGAGGTGGCTCAGCTCCCACCTTGATCTGGACTTCTGTCCTCCTGAACCAGAGAGAAGGAATTTCTGTTGTTTTAAGCCCTCATGTGTGGTACCTGCAACGGTGACCCCAGGACACTGGCACAGCCCCAGTCAATTGAAGTGGCTTCATCTGCACAGACAGTGGAGGCTCCAACACGACTGCCTGGGCTCTTGCCCGTGGCTCCATCTGCCCGTGTCTGCCTCTCCTCCCCACAGCCCCTCTGGACACTCGCCCCACCACGCTGGACCACTCCTCACTCTCCTCCACCACCTTGGCAGTGATGGAGGCATCTCTGCAGGTATAAGGTCTCCTCCACCCGGGCCTGCGCTCACCTGTCTCCACCTGGCCGCCTGCACGCCCTCCCGTCAGCTCAGGGGCCATCGCGAGAGGAACTCTTCCCATGGGGTTCTCAACCAGCCCCGCAGGCTGCATCGCTGGTGGGCGCTGGGCAGTGAGGGTGGCCATGGCGGCCCGTCGGGTTGGGGGTACGGCCAGAGTCGTCTGAGGGGACAGCAGACGGGCAGGGCTGTCAGCGCCCATTGGGGCCCAGGGTCCTTTAGGAGGGGGAGTCCAGGCAGGCCACCGGCTCTGGAACACGGTGCTGGTCCAGGGCCGCCCAGACTGGGGACAGTGCCCAGGATGGACTTTGTACCCCAGGGGACAGGCAGGCTCAGGGGACACGCTCCCTTCCCTTCTTGGCTGGGCGTGGCCTGGCATGGCAGATACTATGGGTGGGGGAATTCCAGAGCTGGGACAGGCTGCGGGGGAGGGAAGAGGCTGTGTGCAGAACTGTCCTGGCAGGCAGGGGGCTCTGGGACGTGGCGGGTGGGAGCTGAGAGCTCAAGTCCTTCCCCTCATCCATGTGGCAATCGCAGATCAAGGGAGCTCGACAGCCAGCCGCATCCCCACTGCCCACCTGCGTGAGATCACATGAACCCCAAATGTGGACGCAAGGAAAGGGGACCAAGACCCTGTCACCCGGCAGCCCCTCTGCGCACTGGGCCCCCTGCCCAGCCTCTCCCACCTCAGCTGGAGGAAGAGTCCTGAGACAGTCATGCTGTAAAACCCAGGCTGCTCCCATTCCGCATATGAGGAAATAAAGGGCACTGTGCTGCAGCTGTATTCCCATTTTAGAGACTCCGAGTGGTGAGGAGATTGGGCAAGCGTCCCTGGGAGGGGTGGGGGGGACCCCGGCCGGCTGGCTCGGGTCAGAAACAAGGTGGTGGGGACCTCTGGGCGGATGCAGCCTGGTCAGCCCTGAGGCGCGTCACTCATTCTGGGAGGCAGGGCAGGTTCTAGCTTCTTTCCAGGAGAAGCCATGGGGACACAGAAGGGCTGAGTGGCCTGCCCAGGGTCACACAGCAAGGAGGGTGGGACCTGCAGTTCTCCTTCTCACGCTGGTCCCCCGGGCCCTGCCTCCTCGGTGCGGTGGGGGGCATCCCCTTTGCACATGGAGGCCGAGTGTGAACCACTCTGCAGCCCTGCAAGGCTGGTGTGGACGTTGACCTTCTGGGGAAGCAGGAACCGGTCGTTCCAGGCTGTGGATTAATCACAGAAATGAGAAATCGATATCCGGCTGCTCCGGCCCCATGACTCATGTTGGGCCAGCGCAGGAGAGACTTCCAGCCCCCCTGGAGCTGTGATCGCCACTGCCGGGATGGTGCCCGCCCAGGGGGGGGCGGTCCGCCACCAGGAAAGCTGAGTGTCAGGGGCCGAGGGACCCCAGGAGTCCAGGTGCACTGGATTTCAGACACCTGGCCTTGTGCAAACTGCTTCACACACCTGTAGTGGGGATATGATGACGGTCACCACGTGGGGCAGACCTCCCAGGACGATTAGGGTGGGTGTTGAAGGATGTATAGGAGTTCGGCAGGTATGGAGCCAGTAGACGTGGTTATGTTGGGTGGTAGTATCGCCAGACGTGTGTTCTATAAGACTGCTGTGTCTGCGGTGACAGGGGGACAGGGAGGTGGGGGAGGCTGGAGACCAGGGATGGGCCACTGCACTGGCCACGGGAAAGCCACGGGGGCCCAGCCGGGGCAGTGGCCACAGGGACAGCGGGAAGTAGGTGGGCTTCCAGGCTGCCAAGGAGGTGGAAGCAGGAGGCCAGGAAGATGGGTTGGACCGTGGGGGGAGGGAGGAGGAGACGGTGGCGACGCGAGGGTGTCCCCTGGTCTCCTCGGTGCTCACCTCCGATAGCACAGCGGGGCCCACAACGCTCCCGGAAGCTTCTGTGGCTGCTGGTCGTCCTTCATCAGCAGGGGTCCCCAGGGGCCGTGGTCACATCAAGGGATCAGGACTTCCTCTGGAAGAGGCTGAGGTGGGGGTGACACACTCCACTGTGAACTGAGAAAGGTCCGTCTCTCTGC
The DNA here is from genome assembly GCF_008692025.1 of Phocoena sinus. Classification (NCBI taxonomy): domain Eukaryota; kingdom Metazoa; phylum Chordata; class Mammalia; order Artiodactyla; family Phocoenidae; genus Phocoena; species Phocoena sinus. The sequence goes on along the minus strand of NC_045767.1, from coordinate 2,751,436 downwards.
CACATCAGGGATGGACCTGGGCAAGGCAGCTGGAGGCAGAGAGGCTGGGTGGAGGCTCTCCCTGACCTCCCAGCCCCACTGGCAAAGTGAGGGCCTGGCAAGGCTCCCACTGGCCTGAACCTGCTCCACTGGGCCCCTGATTCCTGCTAATCACGTTAACTGCCACTCTCGGGGCCTGGGAGGCAGAGTCATCGGATTGCTGTCCTTTTGAAAAGGTCGGCAGGCCTGGCAAGTCCTGTGTCTTGTCCAATCCAGGGCCGATTGATGCAGCCTCTTCCGTGGATGTGACGGCCCTCCTCAGCCTGTGGTCAGATGGGCGTCACTGGGGGGTGAGTGGCGGGAGGGCAGGGCTGACCCATCGTGACCCCGGGGAGGTGAACTGGACACGGGCTCAGCCCTGGGAAGCTGTCGGGCTCCCCCGGGCCACGGCCCTGCCCCTTCGGTCCTCCAGGTGAATGTTCCAACTGCAAGCTTGCATCACGTGCAGAGAGAGCTGAGGGCCCGGGGGAGGAGGGGCCTGTCCGTGCAGGTAGCTCGGGGCAAGACAGGCGAGGCACCGAGCCCCCCACGCCCCTCTCTGGCCCACCCCCTTCTTGCACTTTCACCCCCTTCTTTCACTTTCACTTTCTTTCACCCCCTTCTTTCACGTTCACTGCCAGCCACAGCCCCACGCCTGCCCAGCTGCTGACTGCCAACACGGCCTCTGCTACCGCCAAGGCGTCTGCTTGCAGCTCATGGGACGTCTGGTGCAATGGCTAAGTGCGGATATTTTCATTTGAAAAGATTAGACCCCAATGTTTTCAAGACGTCAGGAGGTGGAGCTGTAATAAGGCGATGACAGGGCAGGGAGATCTGTAGGGCGTGATCCCTAGAATGTGCTTCCCGGACCTCCTTCAGGGCTGAGGGTGTCTCCCCTGCCAGCCAGCCCACCTCGGATGCTCGGGGGGCCTGCGTAGCTCCAGGCCCTGGGGCCCGGCCAAGGCTGGCGGCCGTGAGGTCTCCCTCTGCGTAATCCTGCTTCCATCCTGGATTAGTAGTGTCCTGGGGCTGCCGTTATTACCGCAAACCAGTGCCTTCAATGGACAGGAATCCATTCTCGGAAGGTTCTGGAGGCTGGCAGTCCAAGGTCAAGGTGGGGGCAGGGCCCTGCCCCTCCTCGGGTGGCTCCAGGCGTCCCTGGGCTGTGGCTGCACTGCTGGGCTCTCCGCGTGCCCTTCCCACGGCCTCTCCTCTGTGTCTCCCCTTCTCTCTTGTCAGGACACTCGTCATTGAGTTTAGGGCCCACTCGGGTAACCCAGCATGAGTTCCTCATCTCAGGATCCTTCCCGCAATCACACCTGCAAGGTCCCTGTTTCCACACAAGGTCACGTTCATAGGTTCTGGGTTGAGGACCCGGATACACCTCATATGGGATCCTCATTCAGCTACACTTTCCCCCTCAGTCTAGACCCCAAGCTCATCACCTACTACAGCGGTCCTCAACCTTTTTGGCACCAGGGACCGGTTTCATGAAAGACAATTTTTCCACCGATGGGGGGTGAGATGGTTCAGGCGGAAATGCGAGCGATGGGAGGTGGCAGACGGAGCTTCTCTCACTTGCCTGCGGCTCACCTCCCGCTGTGCGGCCTGGCTCCTAACAGGGAAGCCGGGGGTTAGGGACCCCCGCCCTAATAAACATCTGCTCCTCAAACCCCACCCCAGAGTCTACACTCCAGGGGTCCCACCAGTGACAACGTGGGATGTCAGAAAGCCAGGGGACCCACTTGTCCCAGATCCTAGACCCCTGGCCACCGTGGGAAGAGGCCAGCGTGACTCAAATACCTCTGGCAAAGCCAAGTGAATGGCCAGGCAGGTGGGTACGGGGTGGCCCTGGGAAGTCCTCACGGGCCCCTCTTGAAGAGCTCGTCCCAGCTGGCTTTTCAGGTAAGGCGGGGATCTGGGGCCTGCTACCTGGGACACAGAGTGAGCCCAGCTAAAGACACAGAGATGTAGAAGGAGGCAAGGCAGCAAAGCAGGAAAGGAGAGGACCAAGAGGTGAGTGAGTGATGCAGAGGGATGATAGTGAGATAGATACACAGATACATGGATGATTGATACACAGATAGATGACAAATGGATGATAAACAGGTAATAGATGATAGATAGATAGATAGACAGACAGCAGGGATGGAGATACATAGATACGTAGAAGATGGGTGATAGACAGACAGACCGATGGGTCTCCTGCCACTGCCAGTTTTGGGAAGTTCTGGGTTTTATTTTATTTGAGAAGGTAGATGATTGTTCCCTTTTACAGATGAGGGTCCTGAGAACACTGGAATCCTTCTGGCTGCAAATAGGAGAAAGCTTATCTCAAAATGGTATAAACGATAAGGACAAAGTCTTAACTCACTGAACAGGAAGTTCTTAGGGGGGCTGGCTCCAGAGCTGGAGAATTGAGAGGTGCAGAAAGAGCTCAGAAACCCAGGTTCTTCCCACCTCTCTGCTCTGGCCTCAGCTGTGTCCTCCTCATGGCTACAGAGTGGCTGCTGCTGCTCCAGAGGTCACACAGACGTGGCCATGTTTAGTGGAAGAAGAAATCATCTTCTCCTGAGCCTTTCTGAGAGGAAGAGAACATTTCCCTGAAGCCCCCAGTAGCCTCCACTCCCATCTCGGTGCCCAGAACTCAGTGCTCAGAACAGGGGACAGTACCAGTGTTTCCACCATGGGGGATTAACCCCTGTAGCTGGGATAGGGTCATCCACCCTTCCCAAAGTCATTGGCAGGGGGTTGGGGAACACCCAACAAAATCTGGCCCTGTATTCAAGCAAGAAGAGCGGATGTGGACGCTGGGGAGATGATGTCCTGTGCCCAGAACTTCCCAGCTTTGGTGGAGAAGCCAGCATTCAGACCCAGCGGGCCAACTCTACTCTGCAGTGTGGGCTGGGGTGCACTTGTGCCTGGCTCACCGAGCAGGGTGGGGTAGCCCCAGGGCCTGGGAACGCTGGTCTCCCGCCCTGCCCCTGTCACCTGGGGCTCACGGAGAGCCGTGGTCTGGGCTGCTCTCTGATGCTGGACTCATTGAAGGAAATGTTCTCACTGGCGTATTTCCAGCCCAGACGGTGGCAGCTTTAATATCCAGAGCCACAGCGAGGGGAAATGGGTGGCCCACCCCTGCAGGCTGGCCAAGGGCGTTCGTCCTCCTACAATGGAGAGGAAATGAAACACAAAGATGTTTTCGTTTCCTGAACAATGCTGATGGGCCTTCGGATCAGGACAGGGGCACAACTGGGCCACGACGCTGGCAAGAGGCGGAGAGCAGGGAGCGGACGGCTACACCGCAGACCGCACTCCCTCCCTCGACGTGGGCAGGCTGCCCCAGCCTCATTTTCCTATTCTGTGAAATGGGGACAAAAATAGCAAGGGAGCGGTGATGCCCATCAGTGTCTGGTTGTGAACATACCCCCGGAAAGGGCACGAGGGTCGTGGGATGGCCCATTCCCCAGGCCTGGGTGGGTGAGGGGACTTCTCCTGGAACACAGCCCGGCCTCTATCCCATCCCCACCATAGATGAAGTAGGGGTGTAGCTGGAGTGGGTTCCTGTCCTTGACCAGCTGAGGTTTTGAGTTTCAACTTCACGTCCTGAGTGGGGGTGGGAGTTGGATCTATTTTTTCTGTGGTTTCTGCCCGAAAGGGCACAGATAGCAATTCAGGCAAGTGGGCCGGCTCTGACCCGAGACCTAGGCAGGAGGGGGCAGGGCCAGCTGTCCAGCTGGTCGGTTCTGAACCGTAGGTTCCAATCAACCTGGTCAGAAATAAGGCTTCGGGTCCTGCATTCACGTCTGATTTCTCAGCTGGTCCCCATCCTCCGAGAGGGAGGTGGGGGGTGTTTATGGTCCCCTAAGTTCAACAGCCCAGGTCCTGCCCACGTGGCTCCAGTCGACCTGGGTGGGCGCCAGCTTGCCGCCCACCTTCATCCAGACCCCAGCAGAGAGCGACCGGGCTGAGCGGGGGCCGTCCTGCTGCCATTGCCGGGACGTGGCTGTGGACAGCATATCAGACGGGACAGGCCCATCTCGGGAGGGACAGGGGTTACAGGACCTGGAGGAGCAGAGCCCAAGTGCAGCCCAGACGGTACCTCCTCGGCTGCTCTCTTCCCAGCCCTCCCGTCAAGCCCCGCAGCCAACACCCCTCCTTCCTGCCGCCCCTCCCCATGTCCTCTCTCTTTCCCAACCTTTCCATCCCAAAGGAACCTTCTATAGGACAGCACTGCTTCCCTGGGTCCCTCCCATCCTCACATACATGTCATAGCCCGTGTTTAAAAGCCAACCAGGACTTCCCTGGTGGCGCAGTGGTTGAGAGTCCGCCTGCCGATGCCAGGGACACGGGTTCGTGCCCCGGTCCGGGAAGATCCCACATGCCGTGGAGCGGCTGGGCCCGTGAGCAGTGGCCGCTGAGCCTGCGCGTCCAGAGCCTGTGCTCCGCAACGGGAGAGGCCACAACAGTGAGAGGCCTGCGTACCGCAAAAAAAAAAAAAGCCACCTAGCGGACCCCTCCTCCTGATTTCTACTCTCTTAGTCCATGCTGGGCACAGGGGGTCCTCCTTACCAAAACCCACCTGGCGACCCCCACTCTGCACAGCCTCCCAGCCCGTCCTGCGGGCGTGTCTCTCCCAGGATCCTCCCTCCCTTTGGCTTCCAGGTCCTCTTTTGCTTTCTGCCACCCTTGTCACTACTTCTTCTCCTCTCCTTCCATTCTCTGACCTATTACCTTTGACCTCTGGAGGCCCAGGGCCCCTCTCTCCACAGCCTCTGCCACTCATCCCCTCTTTTTCTCGCACCCTGAAGCCAAGCCATGGTCTAATCCTGTTCGCTTTGCCCCCAGAATTCAGCCAGAGTCTGGGCCCCTCCCCTCTGCTGCGTCCACCTGGCCCAGGCCCCCTCAGCTCTCACCTGGACCTGCAGACTGCCTCTCGGCCTCTGCGCATCTGTTCTCAGACACAGCCAGAGCCTTGGGAAGCAAGTCACACCAGGGCCTCCGCTGCACAAGACCCAGTGCAGCCTGGAGTAAGCGGAAGCCGAGAGGCCCCGCGTGGCTCCGCCTGGCCGGCGGTCAACCGTCGGGCCTCCTGCTTCTCGGGGCCCCCCTCCCACCCTGGCCCTTCACTCCATCCCCCTGGCACCTACACACCCGGCCCTCTCCTCTGTCTGGAGACCCCCGCTGACATCCACATCACTCACCTCCTTTAAGTCTCTGCTCAGATGTCACTTCCCGGCCGGCCCACCTCTCCAGCTCGGCAGACGCCTCTCACCGCCGGCCTCCAGGGGAGGCCCAATAGCCATCAGCCCGGGGGCCCCGCCTCAGACCCTGAAGGGGGTGCACAGGGCAGGACTGTCACCCTCCACCAGAACCTGGAGGAATCGGGTTCCAGCAACATAAAAAGGCAGAGGGCAGGGTAAGAACCAGGGAAGAGTGTGCACCCAGCTGCCGATTCCTTTCGGGAGCGGAACTGCCCTTAGGCCCTCGGCAGCCAGGGTGCCTGGGTGCAAATCCTCGCTCACGTGATATCTGCATGCTTCCTCATCTGTGCAATGGGCGCGTGACAGCTCCTATTTCAGGGCCACCACGAGGCCTGGACCAGGTCCACACACGTGAAGCGCTCAGAGCCACGAGGGCGCGGGCCACCATCATTCCTCGCCACGAGACCGGGGCATCCGGAGGCCGGGAGGAGGGTCCGGCCCTCGCTTGGCTCTGGGGAGCTGGCTGGACCCTCCGTCTCCCCTAAGCAGTCAGCCTCGGGCCAGAGCACAGGGCGAAGCCTCCCTTCCGAAGCCAGCTCCTGGTCCCACCAACGTTCCTCCCCAGCCCCTTAACCGCCTGGAGCCCCCGCTCGTGGAAAGCCCGCCGCGTCCCCACTGCAGCTACCAGCAGCCAAACGAGGCCCCATCTTCAAGGTCAGTCCTGCTGGACCCCCAGAGAGGCACATGGGGCGGTGGAGGGGGAGCTCCACGGCTCTCCAGGGGGGCAGCTCCGAGGCGAGCCTCTGCTGGGGCTTCCCTTGGAGGTCAGCTGGCCACCAAGCGGGTGCAGAGCCCAGAGAGGCCACCGGCCAGGCTGTGACAGCAGCGTGACATCTGTCTGAGTCATTCTGTCAAGTTGGGCCCAAGTTTCCCCAAACGGAGGAGGGATCAAGGGACCCTGCCTAAGTAAGTGCCCACGGGGGCTTCCAGGGGCCACATACAGACAGACTGCAGTGGGGCTGCGGGGTCGGAGGCTCTGGGCTGCCAGCCCCCCAGCGCCCCAGCCCTCCACCCACGTTGTCTCTTTCTGCTGAGCTGCCCGGGTGGGCGACAGATCCTAAGCCCCTTCCGGTGCTCGGGTTGTAACGTCACCTCTCTGAACCCAGCTCCCCGCTGTGGAAAGGGTGGCGATGGAGCCCAGCTCTCAGGGCTTCAGAATTGCCTGTGATTGTAATCAGGTACTGATTCAGTCACTGGCAGAATTAATTTCTCAAATCAGCACAAGCTCAGTGTAGCCAAAAAAAAATGTTTTTAAAGGATTGGGTGGTGGACTGAGCAACGCTGCCTAGTGTTCATGGGATAGACTGGGGGCATGAACCAGGGAGCAGGGAGGATTCCCCCGCTTAGGGCGCTGCAGGCCCCAGACCCTGTACAGCTCTAGTGCTTCCTCTTCTGTGTCTCTGCTCAAGTGACAGTCATGTTCTCTGTGATCTGGTGTCTGCGCCAGCCATCCCCATGGCTCTCTGGGCCCCAAGACTCCCCCTACCTCGTCCCAGTGTTCCTGATTTCATGCCTGTGCATGTGCTGTTCCCTCTGCTATTCGAGCCCTTCGCCTCCAGCCCAAAGAGTGCCACCTCCAGGAAGCCCTCTGCGTTGCTGCTTTCCTCCATCACAGCCTTTTCTGAATGTGTCTCTTTGTCGCATGTGTGGCCACCTCTCCTTCCACATGCGGGGGCAGGACCGGCCAGGGATGCGTGTGGACTGGCCTGGATTTGGTCAGGGCTGGGGAGAGGCCCTGTCCCCCTTAAGGGAGGATGGAGAGGCCCTGGCACCTCCAAACAGCCCAGTCTGTCGCCCACCTGATCCTCTTGGGGGCTGAGCCGGGCAGGGATGGGCTCCGAGGGGATCCGGGGAGCATCCCAGTGAGTGACCAACACAATTAGTGCCTCTGCAGGCGGTGGGGAGGGAGGTGGGGAAAGGGGAAGAGTCAGAGAGAGAGAGCCACAGAGGAAGAGAAAAGCTGGGCAGAGGCAGGAAAGCGCTGGCTCAGCCTGGGTCCCTCGGTGCCTCAGGGTCCCCTCCTTGAAGCCTCCAAGCCACTCCTTCCTGCCCTGCACTGGGGATCCTTGCCGGGGGCCACCCTCATGTGTCCCATCCCAGCCTCCAGGCAGCCCTGGGAGGCTCCTGTCAAGAGACCCGTTTCACAGCGGCGGCTCTGGCTGTTGCTGGACCGATGTGCTCACCTGCAGGGGAATTTCCGCAGCAGAAAGACGTAGGATCTGGTCCCCCTGCAGGCTGTGGGGTGGCACCTGCCTATGGCTTCCACAAAGCCCAGCACTCAGACCATTGGTTACTCAGGCCTCAGGGCCAGTCAGGCGGGGCTCGGCCAGAGGCTCAGGACCTGAGGCTCCTTGACCCGGGAAACAGGAGGAAGAAGCCGTGAGTACCCACAGGGCAGGGCTGGGGGTCATCATGACCCTTCACCACCTGGACTCGGAGAGGTTAAGTGGCTAGGTCAAGGTCACACTGCTGGGACAGGCTGATTCCCGCATTTGCTCTTCCCCAACCCGTCCGCTGTCCAGGGAGGAGTCCGCCGGCTCCCGGCCTCAGTTTCCCCATCTGTAACAGGAGGTTGGGCCAGGTGCTTGCTGACGGCTTTTCCCCTCTGACAGCAAGAGCCGGTAATCGCGTAGTTGGAGGCAAGAAAAGAATAAAAGCTGGGGATTCAGTTTCTCCTGCCACCAGTGCCGGGGGTGCAGCCCGCCCGCCTATAATTGCACACGATTACGATGTGAAGCTGCAGGTACAGTTCGGAGGCCTCGCAGCCTGCAAGGTTCTGCAGGGAGCCTCGCGCCTGCGAGGGGACCCGTTCTCTCCAACCTCCCACTGGGCGCACATTTCTATTTTGGTTTTAATTTACTTATTTCATTAACTCAGCTCCAGCTCGGGGAAGCGTGGCGCTGTAGTGTCTCAGCTGTGAGCACCAGGCCTCAGCAAGGCTGACAGAAGGACTGGGGACCAGCTTCGCTCCCACGGCCGGGTGCCCGCAGGTGCAGCAAGACGGTCACACTCCTAGTGGCCCTGCTTGGACACTAAGATCACAGGGGTCGGGGCTGGATCGAGCTGCTCCTGGAGTGAGGTCCCACATCCAGCATCTCTGTGGGTCATCTCGTCCCCTGGTGGGCAAGAGGCCGGATGACCCCCTCATTTCATGCCCAGGGCATCTGAGGCTGAAGGTCAGCTGGCACCCGCCCAGGTCACCTGTCTCAGCTGGATGGAGCCAGCACTGAGCCCTCCACCTTCCGGCCTCTCCACAGCTTTTTCTCCCTCTAAACTTGGATGCTGTGGCCAGAAGCCTGACTCAAGGACAGACTGGCCTTGGTGCTGACCTCGTCTGACCACGCCCACCAGCCCCTCATCCCCTCCGCAAAACCACGGTTTTGTTTCTGATTTTACAAGCCGTGTGCACACGGGAGAGCATATTGGCAACCTGCAAAAATATGAGGAAGAAAATTAAAATCCCCTGGAACTCCCTCTGAGATGCCTTCTGTTACATTTTAGCTTGTACCTTCCGAGCTTTCCAGGGGCTCACCTGCCTAAGGAGAGACATCCGTGCACCTGTGAGCTCAGGAGACGGGGGGCGGGGTGTGTATGAGCCACGAGGATGCTTCACACCTGAGGGTCCTCCCCTGGATGGTGCTGAGTGACCTTGGGCGGGACGCTCATCCCAAGCACAGTCCCCCGTCAGCGCCTGACATCATCAACACCTGACCCCGTCGGTACCTGCCGGGCTGGGGTGGCTCGGAGGCCGAGATGAGGAGAAAAGGCGAGAAGGCTGCCCTGATCCCACGGATCCCATCATCACTGTCGTGAACATCCAAGTCGGGAGGAAGGGCAACGTTCTGGCCGTGACCCTCCACTTGTTCACTGTGTCACAGGGAGGATCAGCCCTCCCGCCCAGGACTGTTGGGCCGCGGAGAGCAAAGTGTCGGCACAGCACCCACATGGTACAGAGAAGGGCTCAGGAAATACGGGAGGGTGGAGAGTGGGCGGCATTGACATGGCATCCCTGCCCCCGCGGTGGGCAGGCGTGGCTCTGCCTGTGTCTCCATCCCGGGGTGGCAGAGGGGACCCTGCATCAGCTAGCAATGGGCATAACACCGCTGCGTTACAAATGGCCCCAAGCCCTCAGGGCACAATTACATGTTAGCTTGTGTCTGCAGGGTCCAGCTGACCTGGGCTGGAGCAGGTTCCCAGGGGCCCTTTCTGCCTGTGTGTCCCTGAGCCAGGCCGACTCCCCGACACAGGGTGGCCTCCAGTTCACGTCCCTGCAGCAGCTTCCCCTCTGAGCTGCCCCCAGGGAGAAAGTGGTCCAGGGGCTCCATCTCACACACACAGGTCCTGGGGCCGATAGGATTAACCAATTCAAGATCTGTATCTAATGTAGAGCCTTATTTCTTTTCATCCAATTTTCTATTTTTGAAAACTTGCAAACCTACAAAATACTGGAAAGAAGAGTATGAAAAACACGCACCGTATAACCTTTCCCCCAATTCCCTAACATGAGCAATGTGTCCCATTTGCACTCCCTCTCTCTCGCTCTGTATGTACATATATAAATACAGGAAGTTACTGGTGAACACAGCATTGAGCGTCCCCTAAAACCCAGCACATTCTCCTACCCTGAAAAATTCCACATCTGAAAATTTAACGTTGATGCTCTGCGTTTATTATGGACTGAATGTTTGTGTCCCCAGGATTCATACATCAAAGCCTTAACCCCCAAGTGATGGTGTCAGGAGGTGGGGCTTTCGGAAGGTGATAAGACGAGGTCATGGGCTTAGTGCCCCAAGAAGAAGCGGAAGAGGCAACCGGAGAGAGCGCTCTCTCTGCACGTAAGCGCACAGTGGAGGGTCAGCGCCTGTGAGCCAGGAAGGTCCCTCACCAGAACACCAGCCCAGCCACACCCGATCTCGGACTTCCAGCCTCCAGACTGTAAGGGAGTAAATTCCTGTTGCTTAAGCCCCCAGGCTGTGGGTTTTGTTATGGCAGCTTGAGCTCAGACGGCAAGAATCCATATTGGCCCCAATTCTAATTTCCCTAATTGTCCCAAATTATATATTTTTACCTGTTTTTTTTAAATTGAAGATTTAACTGAGAATCATACCTTACATTTACCTGCCATTTCTCTTTCGTCCCCCTTATTCTAGAACATTCCCCACCACTTTCTAGTCTTCCACGACCTGTCCATTTTTGAAGCGGCCAGGCCAGCGGGGTGCACTCCTGCCCCTGAAGACAAAGCAGAAGGAGCCAGAGGGTGGGTTCCCCTCCGCAACCCTTCCCGCCCAGCGAGGAGGTGGCCCAGCCCCTGGAAGGGCCATCTGCAGGAAAGTGGGCTCCTGAGAAACGAAGAGCAAAGACGGCAGTCAATTAGGGGGAAATGCAGGCACGTGTCATCCCCTTTCTCTCCAACGTGCTCAGGGCAATATTACAGCCAGTTCCTCCTCTGCTCCCTCCAAACCCAGACACACAGACAACCAGGGGATGAGACCAAGGACCAGGGTGGCAGGCTTCTGGCACCGGCCTCTCTGCAGCCACCAGCACCTGGGATGGATTTTAACTGCCTGTGAGGCTCTTTATGCAAGTGAGCCATTACTGCTCTCACCTCTCACAGATGCCCAGTGACAGCCTGGGGTCCCTGATGTGCTTTGGTCTCCATCCCTTTGAGAATTGGGGGGGGTTTGCACCCCCATTTTGTAGATGAGGGGAGACTGAGCCTCAGAGAGGGGCTGTGACCTGCACAAGGTCACCGGCTGGTAGGCGCTCAGTGTGTGACCTCAGGGTCAAGTCCTCAGAAGGGAGGGACAACCTTGGCCCAGGGCTGGGTGATACCCGAGGGGAGCAGAGACCTCGAGGAGGGGTCTCTCTGGAGGAGGGGAGTCTCTCCCAGAAAGAGGAGAGTGGTCAGGCCTTCAGAGGGGGCACCTTGGGAGAGGAGGGGAGGTCTGGACACCACAGGACTGGGGTGCAGAGGCATGGACTGAGTCAGACTGAGCTGTATTGGGTTAAAAGAAACGAGGCTAACTCTACCTTCCGTGTGGCGGCGGCTCTCCCGGGATCACGGCCGATGGTGACATTTCCCACCTGGCCACGAAGCTCCCCTTCCTTGTCTCTGGGGACCAAGGGCTTTCAGGCACAAACACGGTTTCCCCATATTTGGGGAGCCCTGTTGCGATGGGCTTTACGGCGGTAAACCGCTGTCCTGGGCCCTCCTGCTTGGCTGGCATGGGGGGTGGGCTGCCCCCCACAGTGAGATGGTGGGTGAGGTATCAGACAAAAAACAGTGCTTAAAGCAGTAAAGACAGATTTTATTCAGGGCTATTGCAATAGAGGAAAAGAGACGTCTATACAGAACCAGGCTTAACTCGGATACAGGGTGGACAGGTGGGGCTTCTGGCCCAGGAGCAGGTGGGCTCAGTGGATGGAAAAGCACTGAGAGGGAACATCACAGCTGAGGGGCGTTCTGGCTCAACGCCGCCGCCGGGATCCTCGCTGGAGGCATCCGCTGGGGTGTGATGGGATGAGGATGTTCATCTGATATCTAGGTGGGAGATTCTGGCCAAGCTGACCTGGCAGGGTCCTTGCCGAAAGGGGATTTTAGCAGGCGGTACACAGGTGGGCCCAGGGGCAGGATCAGACACCTCCTCTCGGGGCTTCTGTCTCCCGTCTGTAGCACTGAGCGGGGCAGGATACCCTCGAGGACCCCGGGGCTGAGGGACATCTAGGCCACAAAGGCTGCGGGATCCCAGGCTCAGTGTTCAGCCTGGCCCTGCTGCCGCTTCGGGACGAATCCGGGGTTCTTGTGGATTTCCCAATGTGGTTCCTCCCGCCAAGGTCAATACAAAAGGTACTCGGCATGTTTTCTTTTTTTTTTTTTTTTTTTTTTTTTTTTTTTTTTGCGATATGCGGGCCTCTCACTGCTGTGGCCTCTCCCGTTGTGGAGCACAGGCTCCGGACGCGCAGGCTCAGCGGCCATGGCTTCACGGGCCCAGCCGCTGCCGCGGCATGTGGGATCTTCCCGGACCGGGACACGAACCCATGTCCCCTGCATCGGCAGGCGGACTCCCAACCACTGCGCCACCAGGGAAGCCCTCGGCATGTTTTCTTAACAGCATCGGGATCTGCCCCCGCAGAGGGGGAAGCGACCCCCCAGAGCTGCTGGGAGTGGATGGGACGCGGTCCACAGGCCCCACGGGTGGCTGTGCCACATCCGTGTGTCTGTAGGACCAGCCTTGGCTCTGGGCCAGTGCCGAGAAGGCCAGTTTGGCAAGAACCTGTCGGCGAGTCCGTCCAGGCTCTCCCGAGGGGCCGTAATCCCGGCTTTGCTCAGAGGGAGCTCAGACAGGAAACCAGGACCCACAGAGCTTGGGGTGGGGGGGCACATCCATCTTTAGCCGCCTTCCTGGTTTGGACGCGGAGGCAGCTTGGGGTTCCCAAGGGCACCCCGGGTCATAAGGCTAGATAGCCTCCCTTGTGGAGAAAGGCTGGGACGTGCGGGGACAAGGTGACCCGTGAGCCTGTCACACGGGGCTTTCAATGAGAATTTGAAAGGAGTGACTGGGTGGCACTGGGGAGGGTTGCTGCTGTCACATTTAGGTGCCTGTTGCCCCCCCCAGTCGTTAGTAAGGCTTTTTGGGGGTCTCCCCGCTCCCACGCCCAGCCTGGGCTCTCCTGGCTGTCGGAAGGGTCAGAGGGGCGTCGTGTCCTCCCTAGGTCCCAGCACCAACAGGGACCTGGTGTGACAGCAGGTGTGATCCGGATGCCCAAGCAGGCGCCCCAGGGGGGGCGGGGATGCGGGGCTTCTCCTCTCCCCGCACCCCACCCTCGAGGGAGGCTGCTGGGGTTGGGGGTGGGACCCCGGGGATATGCTCCACGAACCACGCCGTACCCTTCATTCATTCTTGTGTTCACTCACTCATTTACTCATCCACCGGCTCCGGAAGGTACCACCTCCACATACCACCCCCCTGGGGGTTAGGGCTTCCACGTGTGACTCTGGGGACATGAACATCCAGTCCACAGCAGCCAGCTGAGACAGCAATCCCACCATCCCTCCTCCAGGCCATAGCACCTTATTCTCGGGGCCACGTCATCACCTCCAGTGACAATCGCAGGGCTCGGCCTACCAAAGACGTTTGTCACTGTTGGCGGGTTGATGAGAGGCTGACCCTTCCTGCCACCCCACCACGTACCAGGGCCCCTCCCCTCCGGAAAGCCTCACTCAGCAGGGAGTACAGAATTCCTGGCGGGCTGCAGGGCTGCAGGCGTTGATGTCCTGAAGCCACACGGAGGCTCATGAAGCAGCCAGCGTTTCTGCCCTCATCCTGCAGCAGGGCCCCTCCCATCTGCTTGAAATCGTCTTCCTTTGAATTCAGAGAATATGCCTTTTGCAGTACCCCAAAGAGAGACCCGGGGGTGCCCACTGCTTTGGGAATTCTCCAATCGATTTTAGGAAAATCTGATCTATGTTTAGGACCAATAAAGCCTCTACTTCTCCCTCTTAAGTTACGCAAACCTTATCCCAGCTGCCTGTGTGCCCGGTTCTCCCCCAAAGTGTGGAAAGCACTTTTCTGCACCACATTTTCTTTCCAAGATAACCCATTTGGGGAGGGCTGTGTGCATCCTATTAGGGCCAAGGGGCTCTGAAGGATGTTTTCTTCTTTAGTCACTAAGTTACAGGTATCCCATCGGGTTCGCTCTGCAGACTTCAAGTTGATTTAGGAGTTTCATGGAGTTGGCTGAGCACGAGTCCTGCGAATCGGGCCAATTTCTGACCGTCACTGGAGTAACTTGCTCCCTAAGAAAGAAAGTCAGAGCAGAGAAGCCAGAAGCCTGCTTCCACGTGGGCACGTGGGACCCAGCGCTTCCCGGGGGCTCTTCTGACGGCAATCTCCTCACCTCCGAGTCTGCTTGTCATTGGGAGGTGAGAGCACGTCCCTCTCAGGGTCTCTTCCTCCTCCTGTGACCACCCCGACGGTCAGCATGTCTGAGCAGCAGGCAGCCACGCACAGGCAGAGAGATGAACAGATTCCGGCACGTTCCAGCCACGGAGGGATTGCAGAGAGCACGTGAACCACCATTTACAACATCCCCAGCTCACCGCCAGGCACGTATGAGGACCCCTGGACGCTAGTCCCCTTGTCCCCCGCTGGTGGGACTGACGGAGGGAAGAAAGTACACTCCTGGGGGTGAGGGGAGATGGCCTGATTCGCTTTTGCAGCATCGGTGCCAGCGCAGGGCCTGGCACACAGCAAGTGCTCAGTCAGTACTGATTCCTGTGTGACCTCAGACTGGGAGCTTAGCCTCTCTGAGCCTCAGTTTCTTTTTTTTGTAGAGTGAGGTTGATGGTCCACCTGCTGTCGTGCTCCATCTTCCATGGGAGGCAGTTGACAACGGCTCCTGTCACGCGGTGCCCACCAGGTGCCCAGCGTTGCCCTGAATGCTTCCGCTATAAGAACCCGCTTCACGCTCACAGAGAATGAAGTGGCATCATCCCCTCCCCAACCCAGGAGGTGCGGGGAAGGGGAGCGACTTGGCCAACGCGGTCCGTGGTGCAGGTGTGAGTGGAACCCAGGCACCTCCCTCCACGAAACCACACACTGTTTTGGGGCGAGAATCCCCAGGTCAGTGCTTGTGCCCTTTGCTCAGTGACTAGTCACTGGACACCTGCCCCATGCCAGGTACTGCTGGGGAAACAGCCCTGAGCAGTCGGAGCCCTGCCCCCATGGCTGAGTCATGCTCCCTGAGGCTCCTTCTTCCCGGTTCTAGTTTTGTCGGCTTCTCCCCATCCAAGCATCCATGCAGCCAGTCCTTCACTGAGCACTTGTTGAGCACCTCTTGTGTGCTGGGGCCTGGATTCAGTCAGGGTTTTCTCTGCTCTCCTCTCCCTGCTCAGAGGCTGGTAGAGGGATGACACAGGTACAGCGGAAGCCAAACAGGCAGACGTGCTGGGATGGAGCGGCCCAGGTAGTGGAGCCCTTCCCTAGCCAGGCTGCCTGCCCTAGGGCACTCCTGTCTGCCTGTCACTCTTCAGAACCCACACGGCTCCCACAGCTAAATGTGGAGCCCCAACTGGGCCAGAGGGCTGTCCAGGTTGTAGGACTGTCCCCTGCCTCACGCCCGGCACCGTGTGTCTCTCAGCCTCCAGGATAAAAGATAGTGAGGGGCTTCTGCTAGTCCTGGTGGATCCTGCCTGCTGTGTACGGCCTGAGGACAGAGAGCAGGGAGGTGGCACTGTGGGGAAGGGCACAGGCCCAGGGTCAGACAAAGACATAAACCTACAGATTTAAGATGACTGAACCCCAAACAGGATCAACCCAAATAAATCCATGCCAAGACACATCATAATCAAACTTTAAAATTAAAGACAAAGAAAAAGATCCTGAAAGCAGTCAGAGAAAAGTGATACCTACCAGGGGAAACAATTTGAATGCAAAGGAGATTTCTCATCACAAACCGCGCTGGGAAAAAAGAATCGTCAACCCAGAGTTCCAAACTCAGAGAAAATGTTCTTTAGGAATTAAGGGGTAATCAAGGTATTCTGAGATGATGAAAAACTATGGGTGTTTGTCATCAACAGACCTATCCTTACAGACTGGTTAAAGGAAATTCTCTAAACAGAAAGAAAATGGTAAAATAAGGGGCCTTGGAACATCGGGAAGGAAGAAAGAACGTGACAAGCAAACATATGTGTAAATGAAACAGGCCTCCCTTCTCCTGGATTTTCTAAATCACATTTGACAGTTGATGCAAAAATTATAACACCGTCTGATGTGACTCTCAATGTATGTGCAGGAGATAGTGAAGGCGTTTATATTATAAATGTGGGGCAGCAAAAGGACCTAAAGGGAGGAGATGTTTTTTTACGTCATTAAAACTGGAAAATAATGACTGCACTGGCCTGTGATAAGTTATGTATATAATGTCATAGCTGGAGCAACCGTTTCAAAACCTGTACCAAGAAACACAGTCCACAACAAGAGATAAATCAAAACAGAATTCTAAACAACGCTCAAGTAACCCAAAGGAAAGTAGGGGGGAAAAGCAGAGGAGGAGAAAACTGAGAAAACAACGAACAAAAAATAAAATGACAGAGCTTCCCTGGTGGCGCGGTGGTTGAGAGTCCGCCTGCCGTTGCAGAGGACGCGGGTTCGTGCCCCGGTCCAGGAAGATCCCACATGCCGCGGAGCGGCTGGGCCCGTGAGCCATGGCCGCTGAGCCTGCGCGTCCGGAGCCTGTGCTCCGCAACGGGAGAGGCCACAGCGGTGAGAGGCCCGCATACCGCAAAAAAAAAATAAAATAAAATAAAATGACAACTTAAGCCTTAACTTAATTACAAGTGGTCTAAATACACCGAATTAATACAGATTGGCAGAGTGGACAATAAAAACATGACCCCAAAAATGCTGTGTACAAGAAGCTCCCTTCATATATAATAAAAAGTATGTTGAAAACAAACGCATGGAGAAAGATAAATCATGGAAATATTAATCAGAAGAAAGTGTGAGTGGTCGTGTTAATATCACACAATACTGTGTAGACAATATTAGTATCAGAGAAGGTGGACTTCAGAACAAAGAAAAGCACCAGGGACAGGGACAG
Organism: Phocoena sinus; assembly: GCF_008692025.1. Lineage (NCBI taxonomy): Eukaryota > Metazoa > Chordata > Mammalia > Artiodactyla > Phocoenidae > Phocoena > Phocoena sinus. Next base: position 2,734,556 of record NC_045767.1, on the reverse strand, counting down.
AGATACAAAATGATGTAGTGATGAAAAGAGCACTGTCAAGAGGACAGCGATGTTAAACATGCATGCACCAACCAGCAGCCCTGCAAAATACGTGAGGCCACAACGGATAGACCGAAAGAACCGGGTGCTGGCTCGGGTGATTGCTTTCTCACGGACGTCTCCAAGGACGCTTTTGACAATTCCCCATCACAGAGGTGGTTTCGTACGTGCCCTTTCCTTACAGACTAAGATAATCTGTTTTTACAAGACAAATACTGTTTGAGGGAAAATAGCAAAGCGTGGCTACAATTCATTCCAGGATGATTCATTATCCCTGAATTTTTTCCATTAGCTTCTATTGTCAGCTGTTCCCCAATGATTTTATTAGATGACATAATAAATATGTGATAGAGAAAAGAAGAAAATGATGCGAGGACTCTTGTGGAAAACAACGTTTGTCTCAAAGAGCTGGGTTGGTCACCACGGGCTGGCAGAGGACCTCCTACGGGCACTGCTCAGTCTGCAGAAGGGGCTAGCGGGGCTGGCACACGTAATACCCATAGCTGCTTGGGAAGGCTGTAGTGGGAGAGAGTCAGAGCGCATTTAGTCTGGCTGGAAAGGTCGGTGGAGCCATTGGAGAGAGGAAATCCAGCCAGGGAACTTTATCATCAAGGGCTGCGAGGTCTCCAGGCCCAGGCGAGTCTCGGTGGTAGAACTTCCTGCGGGAAGATGTGTTGCTCCTTCTGTTTCAGCGTTAAGCTCTTCGTCAGGCCTTCTCACTCCACGAAGCAAGCAGGGTGTCAGGGAGGGATGTTGCCAGCTCAGGACAGTCCTAATGAAACTGTCCTCGGCCTGGTTTCTGCCCTGGGTAGATATATCTTCAGCTGTTACATCACACGTGAGCGTGTTTGGAAGGTCAGTCCTGTGGGACTCCCCTGCTTCAACCGCGTACCGTGTTTTCTCTCTGCGAGTCTCCATTTTCTCTTTTGTAAACAGGGATGCTGAGCCTTCTATCTGCAGGGATTTACAAGGCTGGAGGCAGTGCGGGTGCCTACCACCTGCCACCATCCTTGGCACACAGTAGATACTCAGTAAATGGTACTTGATTGGATGTTATAATTATTGATTTTAAAATTTTTTCATACATTGTCTTCCATATTAGATTGTGATCCTAAAATGAAATAAATGGTTTAACCTATAACACAAATAAATTTTAAAGAGCGATATAATGCCCTACCTATAGTGCACAGAAGAGATCAAAGGAAAAAGAGTTATCATTTTTAACAATCTGTGTGCCAGGGTGTGGGTGCTGGTGGGGCCACAGTGCAACTGGGACTTGGGTGCCAGTAGCAGCGTGGACGCTGGTGACATATTTCCATTTTGGGTGAAATCAGGCTCAACTCCTTATAAAGTACCAAAATAAGCAAGTTCTATCTGTCCCCAATTTACATAATAGGTGCTTTCCTGGAAAATACAGCTTGTATTAAAAGTATTTTAAAAACTACCTCAGTGTTTGTTTGTAAAATCGCTAGTTTCTAGGTTCAGACATCCATCAACAGGATTTTCACCCACAAGAGGTGCCCCGTGGTATCTGAGGAGTTTTGGGGAATGAAGCCCACTGCTTCGGTATGGGGCTTGTCCCACATGTTACGGAACCCCCAGCTTCCCTGGACCCTGACCTCCACTTGCCAGTTGAAATCCCATCTTCGGGACCCCCAAGAACACCCCGAAATTCCCCCTGGGGGCAACTGGCCTGCTGACTCAGGGGACCACCCCTGTGGCCCAGAGCCCAGGGGCGCTCACTGAAGGTCTGCTGTTGTAAACTGGCCGCGTGTCCCCTGAACTGCTCCTCTGGGTGCTGGCAGCCTGAGGGATGCGTTTGGGAAACGGTCCTCCGTCACCAGGAAGAGACCCGCACCTGCACAGAGGCTCAACTTCGTTCCTTCTTTTTTCCCCACGCCATAATCTGGTAGAGTCTGTGCCACAGCTGCTCTTCCTTAACAGAAAGTAAGGCAGAGGCCACCACAGCAGCAAACTGAGAACCAGCCCGAGCCAGAAAGGCCCCAGGTGGCAACAGTCAGCTGCCCTGAGCTGGGTGCAGCCCGATCACGAGGGTGGCACCCGCGCACAGGGGACCCAAACGTCCACAAGTTGCCTCTGCCTCCTTGCCACCCCGGGATCCCCGCCCCAAGCGGGTACTTGCACTTTGCTTTAGCACAGTGAGGCCCAAAGGACCGCGCCGGCTCCGGCTGTTTCTGGAAATCGCCACTCCTTTCCCCGAGCTCAGGTAGCACAACCACCTCTGAGCCCTTAAAGGTTTCCTCCCCTGGGGAGAAGGGGTCTTCACAGTGTGAGCTCTCCGCCCCCCAGTCATGGATCAACGGGTAAAGTTTCTGCTCTCCTTTGCTGAACCCGGGCTCCTTCAATTGGCTCGAGTGGCACCAGAACAGGGAAGGACCTGGCTGGGGTCCACCCAGTCCGAGAGGGCTGGTAACACCTCTGTTCCCGGAGTCCTGCTAACTCGGCGAGGGTGAAACCCACTGGACTCCCCGGATGCTGGAAACGGCTGTTCCAGGAGCAGAACCCCCCTCACAGGTTTTCAGTCAGTGTCTCCAGAAGCAAAGGATGGAAAACCACCGGTGGGCAGCCTGTAAAAATACTGAGTCACATCCATACACTTCTTATGTATAACATAGATAACGAATGAGAACCTACTGCACGGTACAGGGAACTCTACTCAATGCTCTGTAGTACCTAAGCGGGAAGGAAATCCAAAAAAGAGGGAAGGTATGTATACGTAGACCTGATTCACTTTGCTGTACGGCAGAAACTAGCACAATATTGTAAAGCCATTATACTCCAATAAAAATGATTTTTAAAAAGAAAAGGAAGCAAATATACTCATCCCCTCACTATAATGTCTACAATAAACTGTTATTTTATTTTATGTTATTTTGCGGTACACGGGCCTCTCACTGTTGTGGCCTCTCCCGTTGCGGAGCACAGGCTCCGGACGCGCAGGCTCAGCGGCCATGGCTCACGGGCCCAGCCGCCCCGCGGCATGTGGGATCTTCCCGGACCGGGGCACGAACCCGCGTCCCCTGCATCGGCAGGCGGACTCTCAACCACTGCGCCACCAGGGAAGCCCTAAACTGTTATCTTAATATAAAAAAATACTGAGTCACTGTGCTGTACACATCAAACCAATATGATATTACAAATCAACTAAACCTCCATAAAAATATAAATAAGTCATTTATGAAGTCATATAACACAAGTCCTGGGTGGGAGGCTTCAGGGAGGCCGTCAAGAACAGGGTCCTTCCCCTCTCCACTCCGCTCTGTCCCCGGAGGCCCTTGTGGGTGCAAGGGGCTCTCCCAGGCCGGCGGCCGGTGCACAGATGGCTACATGTGGGGAAGGACGATTGTGACTCCAGTGAACCTCTTTGCAAAGCCCGAAGAGCTCTCCTCACGCACTGTGGGCCGGAGGGAAGGCTTCCTGGGGACTGTCGCTCCCAGGGCCACCCCTGGGTTGGCATCGTGGACAATGCCCAGCCGAGGGGCTGCACGTCTTACCCGCTGCAAGCCCGGTGGCAGGACCAGGAATGGGGAAGGTGACGAGGCTCTGGCCTCAGGTTCAGAATTTCAGAGGACACCGAAAACCTCCGCGATGGAGGTGAACACTTTTAATGCAGTGCTGTGAAAGGCCACAATGAAGGCAAAAAATCTGCCACGAAGAAAATACCAATATTTTAAAGACAAGATCTGACCTGCACTCATGAGACTCACCCCACTTGCCTCGCCCTAATCCCTGCCTGGTCCAGCCCTATGTTCGCTTCAAATCTTGACGTTTTGTTCCTTGTGGATTTTTTTTTTTTTGCATTCATTTTGGTCTTTAAAATATTGCATTAACATATGATTTGTCTTGAGGACTGAGTTTTTTGAGGTGCCCTGAAATTTTGCCCGTGATGGGGGTGCCTCACCCGCCCCACCCTGGTCTGGCTCCCTCCAGCCCCTGACTTGCAGGAAGGGGGAAGCATCTCAGGTCAAGCTCAGGCTTCCTTTGCCAGCCCAGTTTCTGGACCATCTTCGCAGGCTGCCAGTCTGTATGTGCAGTCGATGTCACGGGATCACGGCCTCAGTCAAAGCTCTTGGCTGGACCTCACCTTGGATCCCAAGCCCTGAAGCCTCCTCGGCAGGGTCTGCTAACCCCTCTCACCTCCACACTCGGATTTGCACCAACTGGATTTCCCCTGTGCTCACAGAGGACACCCCGAAGAGACTCCTGGTGGGGGCTTGGGAAAGCAGGCCTAGTTTCTCCCCCAGTCTTACCCGCGGTTGCTCTGAGCCTCTGTTGTCCCCTTAGCGCCCAGGGGGCTGTTCCCAGCTCCTTTCTCAGGAGCCCTTAGGGGAGCCCTTAGGAGTAGCCAATCCACACCACCTTGAAACTCCCTACACTTTCCCCCAGAGCCATAACCTCGGGGCGCATGCAGTGCGCACCCCACATTTAAACAGGCAACAAACGGTTTCATCGAATGGAAGATCCCTTTCCCCATCTTCCGCCAAGTCTATGTTTTAGGGTTCACTCCTTTTCCTCCTGGAGCCCCACTTCTGGTGCCAAATTCTGTAAGTAGTCATAGTTTTCGCCTGAAAGCAACAGAAACCAACTAGGGCCATTTGAGCTGAAGAGGAATTCTTGACGGGGCTGTTGAGAGTTCAGAAATTCTCCAGAAGGGCTGGGACCCCTGGTTCAGAGCTGCACTCACCTCCCACCCCAGAAAGTTCCAGTGGGCTCCGGGCGATGCCTTCCTGCGGCTGCGGCTCAGGCCCCTTTCTGCCTGCCTCCTGGCTCACCGGGGACCCAGCGTGTTTAGTCACTGCTCCCACTGCCAGAACTCTCCTCTGGGCTTCTTTCTTCCCCTTTGTTTCCTGCTCCTGATTTAAAGTCTGAGGGTGGAGGCTACCTGGCGCACCTACGATGACGAAGACAGGCTCGTACCCCCACCAGCGCCGCCTGCGGTGGAGGGACTCCGGTACCAAAGCAGGTTGGAGGCCAGTGCCCCGCCCAGAGGAAGGTCAAGCATCCAGGCCTGTCCCAAGCTTGTCCCAAGATGGGCCCAGCCCCTTCCCAGCCTCCCCGAAGCCGTGGCACCACCGTCCCCAGGTTTCTCTTCCTGCGGCTGCAGGGGCCTGCCCCTCCTGGGGCCCGTCCTCCTCCCTGCAGGCTCCCGCAGGGCTCTCATCCTCTCTCGCTGCACACACGCCCCCCGGGGGCTCGCACCGCCCTGACCTCCATGTCCCGCCCTGACCCTCACTCAAGCCCGAGATCCCCACCACCAGCGCCTGCTGGGCGTTCTGCTTGCTGACCCTTGGATACCCCCTAAACTTGAACCTGAGCGCGGTTCGCGCAGCAAGGCCTCCCCACACCCACTCACAAGCCCACAACCTGGGCCCCCCCCCCACTTCTTTCCTGCTCACGTGACCTGCACCTGGTCAGTTTCTAAGGGCTGTACTCTCGTCCCCACTAATTTCTTCCTGCCGGACGGGGCAAGCCCCTGTTATCCTGGGAGCACCTGGACCCAGCGGGGGGGGGCCTTGGCTCAGTGCCTGCACGCGGCTTGCCTCAGTCACGTTTGGGGTTGCTTTTGTTACGGACCAAGCCACTCCTGGCCTGAAGCACCCCGTTCTCCTTCCTTCCTGTAAAGTCCCGGCACTCTTGTAGCCCTATCTCAAGCCCCATGTCCTTGGCCTTTGGAGGACTCCAGCTGGAAGCTTCATCCACAGACTGAACTCGACCCTCAGGGCTCTGCCCCGGGTGCTGGGGGCCAAGCTCATCCTTGCCTCAAAGATCTGAGGAGGAAGTTGTAGGTGAGAGCCGGCGTCTGCCAGCCCTGGCGCTTTGAGAATTTTAGGTGAGAGTTAAAGGCTACGGTGCCTCAACGCCTGTAAAGTGATTAACCCCAAGGAGAGCAGATGCCGGGAGGGTCCCCTGCCACCCCTCCCCCTCCCCCCACCCACACATCCCTCTGTCTCATTCCCAGGTCCTAAACACCCCACTGCGCAAACCACTGGGTGTGTGGTGAATGCCCTTCTGCTCCCCCCAACCCAAATAGCTTTATTGCTTCTGCAATTATACAAATAGCACTTGCCCGTTGTGGTTTTTTAATAAGAAAAAAGTATAAGGAGAAAATTGAAAGTCACCTGAAATTCCACCATCCTGTGAAGAGCACCTTTGTCACTGGTGACCACGCTTCCATGTCTCTCTTAGGTGGAATAAAAGCGACCCAAGGGCTTCCCTGGTGGCGCAGTGGTTGAGAGTCCGCCTGCCGATGCAGGGGATGCGGGTTCGTGACCCAGTCTGGGAAGATCCCACATGCCACGGAGAGGCTGGGCCCGTGAGCCATGGCCGCTGGGCCTGCGCGTCCGGAGCCTGCGCTCCTCAACGGGAGAGGCCACAAGAGTGAGAGGCCCGCGTACAGCAAAAAAAAAAGGACAAAGGAGACAAGGGCAGGCAGAGGCTGTGCCTGCTGGCCTCCGGGCAGCTCCTCCACGGTGCCCTGAGCAGGGCCTGGAGTGGAGCTGGCAGGCAGCGCCCACCTGCCAAATCAGCTGAGATGAGCGATTTGCTTTGTCTTTGCAGACCCTGCCCAGGTACTAGGAGAAAACGTGATGGAGGGTCACGTATCAGCACAGAGCAGGCGGATGGTTGACAGGACACGCTGCGTGTCCCATGCAGGAGCGCAAATGCCCCTGGGGGTGTGCTGTGCACGCCTGCGCCAGTGCCCTGGGCGCACAGGTGTGCCGCGATGTGCGTGCGGGCCACATGTGTGCACATGTGCACGTCCCTGTGGGCTGCAGCCACACTGCACTTGCCTATGTGGGCATGCAGGTTTCACAGTGGCACGAGTGGTCACAGCTCTGCCCACAAATTTCCCTTAGTGGGCAGAGGGCCGGGTGGCGGAAGGGCCCACTGAAGCTAATACTCTACCCCTGGAAGGTTCTGGGAGTCCCAGTTTTCTCAGAGTGTGGTCCTCCCGGTTCCTGCTTCTAAGTTCCCTGGACCCTGGTTAAAACGCAGCTTGTGGGAGCAGGGCCCTAGGATCTGCATTTTAGCAAGTGGCCCTGGGTGACTCTGAACTTCGCAGAGTCTGAAATTTTCCCGGCTCTTCTGCCCTCCAGTGCCGGTCACTCCCGCGGTGTCCCCGCTGACCGCGTCAGATGGGAGTGACACATCGTCTCAGGGATGCCAGAGACCCGCCCCGGCTACGTGCTTTGACTGGTGGGTTCCGCGATGTCCCCAAAGCCCGAGTGTCCTCACGAAGGGGTGGCGGGGGGAGCTCTGTCGTCTCCTGGCACCGGTGAGGAAACTGAGTCCGGGAGAGGCGGAGCGCAGGCTGGGAAGGAGCAGGTCCAAACGGCAAGGGCAGCCCCTGCAGGCGCCACGCAGAAACAACTCCAGCTGCTGGCGCTGCTGACCCGCCCTGGGGATGCCCGTGCAGCAGGTCCACGGGACACGCGGGGGCTGGAGTGGGGCAGCAGAGCCCTGGGAGGCCTCCTCTGGGGTCTTCTGAGTGCATTCTGGAATTCTCCCCTTTAGCATCCCCTCACCTCAGGTAGAATGCGGATCCGCAGGCCAGGGGTGCAGGGGCTCCACGCCGCAGGGAGTGCCTAAGGGGTGGGGCCAAGTGATCCTGAGCCCCTCCCTCTCCCTCGTCTTCCCTGAGCTGCCTTTGGGGGTTCTGCGGCGTCCAGCCCCCGGGGCAGTGCTCAGTCCTCCTGCGAAAACCCCGTTGCGGTTTGCTACAAGACCAGCACGTATGATCTCTGAAAAGGAGGTGCCAGAGCCTGGCGCCTGGCCTGACCACCTTCCAGAACAGACCCTCGGGGCCAGCCGGGTAGCATCCCCGTGGAGCAAGGGCTGGGCCTGCGGCCAGTTCCCTGAGCTGTCCTGCACTCGGCGTCCCTTCCTGGTGGCACGTTGCCACCCAGGGCACTGCCGTCTCGACCTCGGCCCTGCGGCTGAGCCAGGTTGAGGCAGCCTTGGCCAGCCCCTCTCTGGGTCCCTGGCTGGTCGGGTACTGGCCCAGTCGGTCCTGGACGCGCACCCTGAGCCTGTGCCAAGGCTCTCATGTCACAGTTGAACATTTCCTTGAGTGCTGCCAGACCAGGGAGCAGGGGTGAGGGGAGGTGGAGGCCAGCAGCTTGGCACACCCGTGGCCAGACCACACAGGGTGGAGCTCAACCGACCAACTTTCCTGGATCCCTCTGGGAGTTAGTTTATCGCACGCAGGCAGGTTGTGTAACAGTGAGGAAAGATGCCCGCCACCCCGGCTCCCAACCTTCACCTGCCGACTCCCACGGTCTGGGGTGGATGGGATGCAGACGGGCAGGAGGGGGCTGGGAGGAGATCGCAGGCAATCCCTTTGGACCCTCCCCCGACCAAGAAAGGGGGCCCCACTAGCCTCGCTGGACAGGTGAGGGACTGGGGGCCCCAGAGGGGTGTACTGGGGTGAACCTCCACTTTCCATCCTGAAATTCACATCCACTTGGAAGCTCAGAATGGGGCCTTATCTGGAAATAGGGTCTTTGCAGATGGAATCAGTTAAGATGAGGTCAGCCTGGATTTAGGGCGGGCCCTAATCCCATCTGACTGATGTACCTGTAAGAAGGGGAGAGACACACAAGGAGGAGGCCGTGTAAAGACAGATGCAGAGACTGGAGCAACGCGGCCGCAGCCAAGGATTTCTGCAGCCACCAGAACCTGGGAAAGACAAGGAGGGATTCTCCTTTAGAGCCTCCAGGTGCAGCCCAGCCCGGGGGACACCTGAGTTTCAGACTTATGGCCTCCAGAGCCGTGAGAGAATCCATTTCTGCTGTTGTAAGCCCCCAGTTTGTAGTACCTTGTCACAACAGTCAAGGAAACTATACAGAGGGAATGTGATTGATCCAAGACACCCGGTCAGGAGTCCCGTGGCTTTTACGTTACATCAAACCAAACCCTTTGCACTTTGGTTAGGTTTTCCCAAGACCCGTTGGTCAGACAGGGAGGAGGGAGAAATGTGGTCTCCACCTTCAGACGTCAGTGTGGCTGCAAAGAGCTCCCAAGGGGCCAGGGCAGAGGGCCCGGAACAGGGCAGGAGGGAGGTGAATCTGGATCCTGGCTGGGCCTTTCCTGGCCCTGGGAGGGCACAGGGGGCTTGGCCTCTCCGGGTGTCAGGTTCCACACCCGTAAAATGGGGCCATAATGACAGAGGCTGACAGTAAAGTGTTTCGCACGAGGCCACCACTCCATCAATGTCATTATTTTTTCTATTTTCAAACAAGGAAGTGTTTGTAAAGCACTTAAGCCAGTATCTGGCCAAGAGTCATCACGTGATAGCACCGTCATTATTACTGCCCTCAATGCTGGCGCTATACCCAGATGTTGAATGCAGCTTTCTGTCCTCTCACCACTTCAGCCAAATTCACACCTCCGAGACAGGTAGGGACCACCTGTGCAGGTCTTGTAGGGGCGCGGCCTGAAGCTGGTTCTGCAGCGTCAGCCCATGAGCCGCACCCCAGTTCCCTGTTGCTGAGATCTGGTTTGCAAAACGACAGTCATTTAATTCTAGCTCACGGCTCCGTGGGTCAGGGACGCAGACGGGGCCCTGCCAGTGGCCTTACTGAGGTCACTCAGTGCCACTCCGCTGATGGGGGGTCTGGGATGGAAGGTCCAAGACGGTGGCACTCGTGTCTGGCTCCTTGGCCGAGGTGACTGCCAAGCTGGGCTCCACCGCAGGGCTGGTGGCCGGAGCACCTAGTCCTGGCCCGGCCGGCATGACACACTCAGGAAGTCGGACTCCTGCTGGGAGGGTGAGGGCACATTCATTAATTCATCTGCTCATTCAATCATCCAATAGGTTTTGATTGGCCACCTGCCCTTTGCCAGGCCCTGTACGGGGCGGGGCTGGGATACCTCAGTGGCTGACGCAAATTCCTGTCCGCACGGTGCTTTCATTCCATGAGTGAAACAGAATCAAACGAGATTGATGACATAGATGGCTAATGAGACAGCGGTAAGCGCTGGAGAAAAAGCAAGGAAGAGAGACTGAAACGTAGTGCAGAGTGGCTGTCAAACTTTCTAGATTCCACGTCTTGAAAGTGGCTTTTAGGTAAAAAGCCGGAGTAAGTGAGGCACTTACTCTGTTTGGATCTGTGGGAGCTTTGGAGGGCTTGGGCGGAGATGTGACGGGACCAACCTAGGGTTGGCCAGGATCCTTCCAGAGGCTCTGTTGGATGGAACTTCAGGGCCAAGGTGGTGGCAGAGAGAGCAGCAAGGGGGCCGATCCAGCCATCCAGGCGGGACGATGGCAGCTGCCACAGGTGGGACCACTGTGGAGGGAGCGACAGCCCAGCAGGCTTGCTCTGTCCGGACGTGGGAGGGGGGAGGAGACAGAGCCGACCCCCACCCAGGGTTGGCAGGACGGAGCCCCTCCATGTGACAGGAAGACGGCGGAGCAGCAGGTGGGGAGGGAAGATGGGGCCCCAGGGGGCATGTCAGCTTCGGAGCCCCCGATGGAGATGCAGCTGAGGTGGCTGGTTATAGGCCTAGGGGGTCCAGGAGGGGGACCCAGGATGGAGATACGGTTCAAGACAGACTGCATAGCCCTGAGCCTGAGTGAGGCCACCGTGGGAGAGAGGGCACCAAGGCGAGAGCTCAGGGCACCGCGGCACTGAGAGGACAGGAGGGGACGGGCAAGGCACCCGGAAGCAGCCCAGTGAGGTTGTTGCACTCCCGCCCACTCTCTCCTGTGGTCTCCAGGGCGGGACCAGACCTGCCCCCACCAGCTCCGAGCTCCTAAGCTCCCTGTGGCCTCTCCCATTGCGCTCCTCCTGCCACGCCAGCTCTCGGCAGCCCCGTCCACCTGTCAGGCCCACGTCTGCCTCGGGGCCTTTGCTCCTGCTGTGCCCTCTGCCTTCAATGCTGGGTCGTGCCTGGCCCCTCACTTACTCCGGGGAGACGGGGAGGCAGGTCATCCCCGGAAGCCAGATGGGAAAGTACATCAAGGAGGAGGGCGAAATCAGCCCTGAGAAGAGCTGATGGGGGCTTCCCTGGTGGCCTGGTGGTAAAGAATCCACCTGCCAATGCAGGGGATGTGCATTCGATCCCTGGTCAGGGAGCTAAGATCCCACAGGCCACAGGGCAACTAAGCCCACGTGCCACAACTACTGAGCTCGCACGCCACAACTACAGAGCCCACACGCTCTGGAGCCCGCGCCACAACGTGAGAGAAGCCCGTGTGCCACAACAAAGATCACAAGTGCCGCAATGCGTGCTCCCGGGCCACAAGTGGACCCTGCAGAAGGGGCCAGACGGGGGTCCTCTTAAAGGGGTCCCCTCTGAGGAAGCACCTGGAAGGGCAAGGCAACCCGCACCAAGGGTGGACGGCCAGAAACGGGTGCTGAAGGGAGTGAGGGACCCCACATGTGCTGGTGAGGGGCCGGCTCTGGGTGTCACCCCCAGGACCTCACTGCCCAGGCTGGGCCCGGGCCCTCACCCTCCCACCACCTGCACCGAGCTCCCTGGGCGGGTGTGGGCCTAAGGAGTCGTCTCAGATGCAAGTGGGGGGAACAAAGGAGAGAGCTGCTGACTTACCCCTCCCCGGTGCATCTGGGGGACACTTCAGGCCCAGGCTGGGGGCAGGGAGGTATTTCACACAGGGCCAAGGTCTGCAGTTACCATCTTAGACCCATCTGGACTCCCTTACCTGAGCATCGTGGGAGGAGCCAGCATCACCTGAAGTGTGCCAGAGAGTTCATCAGCTTGGGAAGGACGGGTTCCAGGGGTTGACCGTGTGCTCGTGTGGTGTGTGCTCGCGTATGTATGTGTCTACGTGTGTGCGTATGTGTATACACGTGTATGTGTACAGTTTCAGGGCTGCTGAGAGAATAGGTGTTTCTCACCTGCCTCTGACCTGTTCAGCTTTTCCATAAGCCGTGACAGCCTCAGAGGAGGCAGTGTGACGCTGACCCAAGGAGTGGGATGGCGGGGCTCAGTGGGGAGGGGGCTTCTTGGCAAATGGGCGTTAGAGGTGAGCCTCGGACCACAGCCGGGGTTTGCAGAGATGGGGAGGGCAAGCTGGCAGCCCGCGGGGGTCAGGGCACAGGGCGCCGGCTGGGGGTAGAGGCCCGGGCAGCACTTTTCGCCTCTGCCCGTGAGGCTGACGAGGTGGGCGGAGTCAGATCCTGGGCGCTGGCCGGGAGGCGGGAGTGTCTCCTGGGGTGATGGGGGCGAGAAGGGCACGGGCTCCCTTCCCTGACTCTCAGGCTTCAGAGGGCATTGCTGTCCCCCAGGCACGAGGGTCTGCCCCTTTGCCTGCAGAGCTGCCGGGGGTGACGGGGCTCGGCACCTGCCGGAACCCCGCGGGCCTGCTCCGTGTGAGGGCGGTAATTACGGTTGCTGTCAGGCGGCTTCCTCACCAGCCGTCAAGTCACTTAAAAACAACTTGCACAGAATGAGTCACCTGACCTGCCTCGCCGAGAAGCAGCCTGGTCTGACGGTGTCCCTGCACCCCGAGGCTGGTGGGGTCTCCACGAACGGAGCGCACCACGGCCCGATGCAGGCGCTCCGGAGCCAGCGCCAGGACCCTGCTTCTGTCCACACCCTGCCCTTCTCCCAGGACCGGAGAGGGATGCGAGTGGCCCCCACTGCCCACATAGGACACCTCCCACGGTCAGCCGACCGGCAGCATCCCCGGGTTCCAACCTGCAGCCGGGTGGGATCACTGTCTCCGTTTTGCAGACGAGGTTAACTTGTGATTCAGAGCCAGAGGTGGCGGATTCAAGTCTGATTCCAGAGCAGGACACTTGGTGACAAAGTCAGCGGGGTCAGCTGGGCAGAGTAATCCACATGACGGACACAAAGTACCCTTTCCACCCACATGACATCAAAGGGACACAATACAACACTCCATGCTAGGGTCTGACTGTGTCTCCCCAGAAATCATTTGTTGAACTCCTACCCCCCAGTGATGGTGTTAGGAGGGGACCTTTGGGTCATGAGGGTGGTGTCCCTGTGAATGGAATTCATGCTCTTATAAAAGAGGCCCCAGGCATGTAAATCAATGAAGTTAGAACACTACCTCTCACCATACACAAAAATAAACTCAAAATGGCTTGAAGACTTAAATATAAGACATGACACTGTAAAGCTCCTGGAAGAGAACCTAGCCAAAGCATTCTCTGACAAAAGTTCTACCGATGTTTTCTTAGGTCAGTCTCCCGCAAGACAAAAGAAATAAAAGCAAAGTATAAACAAATAGGACCTAATCAAGCTCATACGGTTCTGCATAGCAGAGGAAACCATAAACAACACGAAAAGACCACCTGTGGACTGGGAGAAAATATTTGCAAATGAGGTAACCAACAAGGGCTTAATTTCCGATATATAAAATAGTTCACACAGCTCAATATCAAAAAACAAACAGGGGCTTCCCTGGTGGCGCAGTGGTTGAGAGTCCGCCTGCCGATGCAGGGGACACGGGTTCGTGCCCCGGTCTGGGAGGATCCCACATGCCGCGGAGCGGCTGGGCCCGTGAGCCATGGCCGCTAAGCCTGCGCGTCCGGAGCCTGTGCCCCGCAATGGGAGAGGCCACAACAGCGAGAGGCCCGCGTACCGCAAAAAAAAAAAAATAAAACAAACAACCTGATCAAAAAATGGACAGAAGACCTAAATAGACATTTCTTCAAAGAAGACATACAGACGGCCAACAGACACATGAAAAGATGCTCAACATTGCTAATTATTAGAGAAATACAAATCAAAACTACGATGAGGTATCACCTCACACAGATCAGAATGGCCATCATTAAACAAGTCTACAGGGGGCTTCCCTGGTGGCGCAGTGGTTGAGGGTCCGCCTGCCGATGCAGGGGACCCGGGTTCGTGCCCCGGTCCGGGAAGATCCCACGTGCCGCGGAGCGGCTGGGCCCGTGAGCCGTGGCTGCTGAGCGTGCGCGTCCGGAGCCTGTGCTCCGCAACGGGAGAGGCCACAGCGGTGAGAGGCCCGCGTACCGCAAAAAAAAAAAAAAAAAAAAAGTCTACAGGGACTTCCTTGGTGATCCAGTGGCTAGAACTTCACCTTCCAATGCAGCGGGTGCGGGTTTGATCCCTGGTTGGGGAGCTAAGATCCCACATGCCTCGTGGCCAAAACACCAAAACATAAAACAGAAGCGATATTGTAACAAATTCAATAAAGACTTTAAAAACGGTCCCCAGCAAAAAAATCTTTTTAAAAAAAGTCTACAAATAATAAATGCTGGAGAGGGTGTAGAGAAAAGGGAACCCTCCTACACTGTGGGTGGGAATGTAAGTTGGTGCAGCCACTGTGGAGAACAGGATGGAGGTTCCTTAAAAAACTAAAAATAGTGTTACCATATGATCCAGCAATCCCACCTCTGGGTATAAATCTGGAAAAGTTGAAAACTCTAATTTGAAAAGATACCTGCACCCCAATGTTCACTGCAGCGCTATTGACAATAGCCAGGACATGGAAGCAGCCGAAGTGTCCATCAACAGATGAATGGATAAAGACGTGGTAAATATACACAGTGGAATATTACTCGGTCACGAAAAGGAATGAAATATGCCATTTGCAGCAACATGGATGGACCTAGAGATGATCCTACTAAATGAAGTAAGTCAGACAGAGACATATTATATGATATCACTTATGTACAGCATCTAAAAAAGAAATGATACAAATGAACTTATTTACAAAACAGAAAGAGACTCACAGACTTAGAGACCAAATGTATGGTTACCGGGGGAAAGGGTGGTGGGGGGGGATAGACTGGGAGTTTGGGATTAACATATACACACTACTATATGTAAAATAGATAAACAAGGACCTACTGTACAGCACAGGGAACTGTACTTAATATCTTGTAATAACCTGTAACGGAAAAGAATCTGAAAGACTGTATATCTGTATCTCTGAATCACTGTGCTGCACACCTGAAACTAACACAGCATTGTAAATCAACTATGCCTCAACTGAAATAAAATAAAATAGAAGAGGCCCTAGGGAGCTCCCAGGCCCCTTCCACCAGGACCCAGGGAGCCACAGCCACCAGCAGTCTGCCCCCAGGAGGTGGCCCTCACCAGAACCGGACCACGCTAGCACCCTCATCTTGGACGTCCAGCCTACAGAAACGTACGCAATAAACGTCTGTTGCTGCTAAGCCGCCCTGTCGGTGGTGTTTTGTTACAGGAGCCTGGATGGACTCAGACCCCGGTCCATCCCAAGTGCAGTGAGAGCAAAGGAAGTGCCACTCAGACCCCGGTTCGTCCCAAGGGCAGTGAGAGCAAAGGAAGTACCAGCTTCGCAGCCTTTGAGGAAAGAAATTGGCAAAATGTATTTTCAAACCTTAGAATTTTCTATTCCTTTTAACCCAGAACTTCCACATGTAAGGTGGAAGCCATCCTGGGCGGACGTCAAATTAGCCACAGGCTCGTTTTCTCACTAAAGCCTTCTTGGCGAGGGTGAGAGGTTGGAACCCCCCTGACTGTCCAACAACACAGATTAGCTAAACGACCTGCAGCACTTGTGGTGGGATGAATACGGTCCCCGTAAGTGCCCACGCCCCAGTCCTCAGATCCTGTGAACGTGTTACTTTACACGGTTAAGAAGGACTTCGCAGATGTGATGGAGGTGAGGTCCTGGAGATGGGGAGATAGTTCTGAATTATCCAGGTGTGCCCAGTGTCATCGCTAGGACCCAGGGTCCTTGTAAGAGGGAGGGAGGAGGCTGAGAGAGAGAAGATACAATTTGACAATGTGGTATTGCTGGCTTTGAAGACAGAGGAGGGGCCACAAGCCAGGGAAGGCGGGCGCCCTC
Source organism: Phocoena sinus (assembly GCF_008692025.1). Taxonomy (NCBI): domain Eukaryota; kingdom Metazoa; phylum Chordata; class Mammalia; order Artiodactyla; family Phocoenidae; genus Phocoena; species Phocoena sinus. Next base: position 2,718,700 of record NC_045767.1, on the reverse strand, counting down.
TAGAAGCGGGAAGAGGCAGGAAACGGATTCTCCCCTAGAGGGAGAGAGAGAAGGAACCGGAAGACACCAGCCCTGCTGACCCTTGATTTCAGGACTCCCGGCCTCCAGGCTGTAAGAGATTACGCTTGTGTTGCTTTAAGCCTCTAGGTGTGCAGTGATTTATTACAACGGCCGTGGGAAGCTCAGAGGACGCTCATGTGTGGCGGGTATGGGCCATACCGGCGGGTCCATGGCATGGTCACTGGAAGTGGAAAAGGGGGGGTGCAGTCCAGGGCACACGATGACAACGTTTCTGGTTGTTCGTTCAGTATCAGCCGGGGGTTACTCCAAGAGGAACTGGTGGGGAGGGAGGGCCTGAGCAAGGCCCTGATGTCTGGTGGGCAGGGTGCTGGCAGGGACATCTGAGGGCAGCCCCTGCCAGGCGCAGAGCCTGGGGGGTGAGAGTACACGTTGGAGAAGGGGGCGTGGGAGGCATGGGAGAGGCTGCAGCAGCTTCCCGAGGGACCAAGGACCAACGGGACACGGGATAGCCAGGCCCCGAGAGGTCACGTCCAGGCTGAGGGCGGCAGGCTTCAGGGCAAATCAGGTTTGCCTTTTTTTTTTTTTTTTTTTTTTTGCGGTACGTGGGCCTCTCACTGTTGTGGCCTCTCCCGTTGCGGAGCACAGGCTCCGGACGCGCAGGCTCAGCGGCCATGGCGGCATGTGGGATCTTCCCGGACCGGGGCACAAACCCGCGTCCCCTGCATCGGCAGGCGGACTCTCAACCACTGCGCCACCAGGGAAGCCCTGGTTTGCCTTTTTACTTAATTGCTTCACTCTGCCTAGTTCTGTAGCCCCTGAAAGACCAGGGGGCTCTGCACAGCGGCCGGGGGCCTGACTTGCTAAGTCTCCCTTGCCCGACACAGATCCAGGCTTGCAGGAGTCAGAGAAAGGAGAGTGGCTTTGTGGCGTGGATTTGGGGGAGAGGTGATGAGATGGGGCAAAAGGCCCTTTATACTCCAGCACCCCAAAGCCCAGCCCGTTGGCTGTGTCCTACCTTCACCCTCCCCAGAGAGCCTGGGCCACCAGGCGGGACTCCACCGGGTCCCCACCGCAGCCTGCCAGCCAGCCCTGCTGGGGTCAGGCCCGCAGACTTCGGCCGTGCCCACCTGCCCCGGTGATGGGATCAGTGCCTTTGTAAGAAGAGATGCCAGAGTTTTCCCCCTCACTCACTCTCTCCCTTCCTGAGGGCACACAGCGCGTGTCACATGACCACACGGCAAGACGGCTGCTGCCTACAAGCCAGGAAGAGGCTAGAACCCAACCATTCTGGCGTCTCTGGGCCTCCGTTTCCCTGCCTGTGATGGGACTGGGCTGGATTGGGTACACCTTGATTTTGAACTTCCAGCATCTAGGACTGTGGGAGATAAATACACGTTGTTTATACGCCTTCTCTCCTCCGGAGCTGCACGTAGCCGAGGTCTGCTCTTCGTCTCTCAGCGGGTCAGGGCGTTCTGTCTCACCACCCAAGAACCTTCGAATCTTGTAAAACAGACCTCACGTGGCCTGAGCAAGTCCAAGGACGGCCATCAACTGGGTGGGACAAGCAGGGCACACAGGCTGGGGCTCTGAGATGCCCCCGGGGCATCCGTGGGCGCGAGTCTGGAGCTGGGGCAGCAGCCCACGTGGACATGCGCACTGGGGAGTCCTTGACCACAGGTATTAAAACTCTGAGGCCGGGAGTGCAGACAGCTCGAAGGAGGGGTGTGATCCGAGGTGAGGACCGAGGAGGAAGCAGCTGGAGGGAGAGGGGAGAGCCAGGGAGCTGGGGGAGGGACCGCAGCTGGGGGTCCTGGGAACCAAGAGAAAAGGGCTTCGGGGGTGATGAGCTGCGTTCTTCGATGCTGAAAAGTCAGGTGCTCAGTGGACAGAGAGCTGACCCGGCTCCTTGCCCAGAGCGGTGTAGCAGTGAGGAGACAGGAGGACACACGGGCGACCCCGGCCCCTGCACCTCTCGGCGTGTTGAACTGGGTGTTTCCCAACAAGCGTGTCCTTTCGGCCTCGACATCATGTCACATTCTAATAGTGATTATTACCAGAACGTAATGAACACTCGCTAGGCACCCTCCGTGGGGCTCCGACATCTCCGTGGCTTGAATATCTTTTTGATGAGCATTGAGGATCTCCCCGAGCTGGTGTGAGCACGTGGCAATGATCAGGAATCCCACGTGGGGCTTTGGGCTGCGGCCTGGCCGCATGCCGTGTGTTGAGCGGCCAAGAGAGTGGTGAAGCTCAGGGGACCTGCCAGTGTGAGACCGCACCCCACACCCCGCCACGGGGATCCCTGGCGTTCAGGGCAGGTCCCACACTCCTTACACCCCACAGAGGCCGAGCCCAGGGCAGGCAGAACCATTACGGTGGATTACGTGGTCCAGGGGCAGAGGTAGATGGAGCAGGGCACTGGGTTTCTATTTCGAATACCTCTGGTGGCTTTGAGAAAAGTTTCTCATTTCCACTAAAAACGCCGGTGCCCAGGACGCATGGTTACCCCGCCCCGTGCTACCCAGCCTGACTTCCCACTTCCTCTGTGTGTGAGCTTCCTACGGCTCTTCTAACAAATCACCTCCTGGGTAGTGTATTGAAACAACACAGATTTAATCTCTAACAGTTCTGGGCGTCAGAAGTCTGAAAGCCAGGTGTCTGGGGCTCTGGGCAAGCATCCATTTCCTGGCCTCTTCCAGCTTCTAGAGGCCGCCTGCTTTCCCGGGCTGCCGGCCAGCGGCTCCCCAGCCTCTTGCTTCCGTGGTCACTCCCCCGCCTCTGGCACGTGTCCACTCCTCACCCACCTGGGTGGTCCCCATCTCAAGGTCCTTAATCACACCGGCAGAGTCTTGCCCTGTAAGGTGACACGTTCACAGGTTTTAGGCACTAGGACCTGGGCGTCTGTGGGGCCCTTATTCAGCCCACCTCACTCCTCTGCCAGGACCCACGCGTCTGAAGGGCCGCTGTCCTGCCAGCTGCCCACAAGCAAGTTCTGGATCCATGAAAACACGAGAGCTGGCCGCCAGGCCTCAGCTTTCCCAGCCTTCAAATGGGACTGACCAAAGCAGTGTGTCTTGGGGTTACCATGGGGTTCAGAGGCGGGGGAGACTTGAAAATGGGGAATACAGGTCTCACCCACAGACGCCAGCTGCTGAGGGCGATGACACCAGGTCTGTGCAGGTGTCCCTGGGGTATGGGGCTCAGGCATGGGCAGAGGGTGACCGTTGAGCCCCAGCAGAGCCTCAGGAAGGTGCGTGCCTTGCGGGGAGCGGGGCTGTGGCTCGTCTGATGCTGCGTGCCGTGAGAGACCCTTTCTCTGAAATTCTGGATCTAAGGAGGCCCCTAACTGTCAGCCCCTTGATCAGAAAGCCCATTGAAGCATCAAATCAGCTGGGCACCTGAGAACGCTGAGCGGCCCTTCCAGCCTAACCCTCTGCTCGTCCCAGGGCTCCTGCCCCGATGGGGAAGCCATCCAGGGGAGGCTGGTTCCTCATGGGATCCAGGCGCAGCCATGGACGAGGTGACCTCGGAGCATATCCGCGTGGCCAGTGCGGCCAACCCCGTGTTCTCACCAGAGACGGATTGGGCTCAAACTCAAAGCAAATTAGTCAGACGTTTATTCCAGAACAAATCAGGGGGTGGGGGGGCACATCTCCCCTTAAACTTCCAAATGCTCCTTGTCACTCCCAGAAAAAATTCCCAAACCCCTTGACGGGAACCCAGTGTTCCCCTACCGCATGTCCCACCTGTGCCCTGAGCGCATGCCCGGGTGACCATCACTGCTGGGCCACCAGCTTTCGGAGATGCTCTCCCTTTGGCCTGGACTGACCGGCTCTGGCCCCCGGCCGCTCCTCATACATCCTCCAGAGGCCATGTCTGACGTGAGAAACCCTGTGAGAAGACCCCTGCTGGGCTCCCCCAGCCCTGGGTGCACCTCAAGGGAGGCTGGGCTGTGAGAGCTTGAGGTCACCCACCTGTCCATCTTCCCGAATACGCCATGAGCCCCTGCGACGTCCACCCCGTGCTGGCACGTGGCCGGTGTCCCTGGAATGCTCCTTAAACACCACCCGCATTGCAGAATTGAGACCCTGTGCTCCCAGCCCTGGGCTCCGCGTGGTAGGGGCACCACTTGTTCTATCCTCTCAACGGCCCCTTAGGGTACTAACATCCCCCTGTTCCACAGACGGGGAAGCAGAGGCTCATGGGAGCCTTGCCTGGGCCACGGCCAGGAAACCGCAAGCCAGGGTGTGGCCTGTGTCTCGGGAATTGGGCCGTGCCCTGTGCCAGCCGTGTGTCGGGTCGATGGGCCTCGCCAGGTTCCAGTGGTGCTGAGCACAGTCTGTAGATGCGGGCAGAGCAGGGAGCAAGCTCGGAGGCTGCTCCATCCACAGGGAGGCAGGGAGGACCGCACGGGCTGGGGTCCCTTGACTTGGTGGCATCCCTGCACCAGCCCTGTTCACTCATCAGTTGTCCCTGGAGTGAGGAACTCCTGGGCTCCTGGCCCCCTTTGGGGTACGGGGGACACAGAGGGGGCAGGCGAGCATCCCTTGCAGTAGGGCCCGGAGAAAGCGAGACAGGCTGGGGCCGATTGGGACAATCAGGGAGGCCTGCTGGAGGAGGTGCTGGAGGACGGTGGGAGGGAGGAGGGGGCAGCGCACCAGTGGAGCAAGCGGTGAGCAGAGGCTTGGGATGCACACCCGAGGCCCGGGACCCTTGTCGTCGCTACAGAACCGGGGCGCACAGGCGGGCGGGTCAGCACAGGGCAGGAGAACCCTGCCGGCCCGGCCCAGGCGCTATGGTAGGATTGGCCGCCCTCCACAGGTACCTGGAAGGATCCGCACTGACCCCAACCCCGCATACCAGCGAGGAGGGCAGACCTGCCCAGGACCACCTCGCCGGCGCGAGCCGTCGGCTCTCGGGCAGGCGTTCCCACCAGGACCCACGCTGCCTCCCAGGGGTCCTGCAGTCTGGGACGGATTGGGTGGGCTTCCCAGATGCAGCAGGAGCCTGGTAGGTCCCAGGGGCCCTGGGTTCCAGGGCACCTGGACAGGCCCCACCCCCAGACTCTGTTTCCTTGCCCATGATTGGGAGTCAGCGTGCCCACAGGCAGAATGACGTGTGAAGTCATCTGTCTGTGACTCCCACCAGGCTGGGCACACAGTAGGTGCTTAATGGCCCGGGACATTCCAGGGTGGGCTCCTCACAGGCCCTGGGTTCCATCCTGGGAGATGCTGACCTGCGTTCATATACTGTTGCTATATTTGTTCACTGTGTGACCTTGGGAACGTTACTTAACCTCTCTGAGCCTCTATTCCAAGATCTGTTCAGATCTGTTCAATATCTCATCTCTGCTTCACAACCCTCAATGTGAGGGTCACATGAGATGATGATGCCCCCAAATCCCTCGTGAATGGTCACAAGAGAACCACATGAGAGATGATGGCTGAGACTGGGACGGGGTGGGCAGGATCAAGCCTCAAGGGCCATCAGAGCGATGAACCCACTACCCTGACTCGGCCATCAAGTTGGCAGCAGGCACTGGGCACTCAGCACATGCCAGGTTTGAAGAACGAGATCCAGCTGGCCTTGTCGCTCCCGCACTAGACACCTAAGCCCCAGAGGCACACGGTCTGGCGGTCAACTTGGCCTCTGCCCAGTCCTGCTGGCCCCCATCACACCCCGGGCCTCTGCCCTCAGACCCTCTGATTTGCCTCGCTGGCCCTGGACGTGCTCTGACTGCAGGGTGCCTTGTGCCTTCCCTTCCTTCCAAGCTGCTTGTGAGACCCCTGCCCACTTCCACGAAGTTTCCAGACCCTCCCAGCAGGGAGAACTGGAGTGCGTCAGCCAGGGATGACAAAGAGCGCTCCCTGCGTGCAGGTCACTACGCCCCCTCGCCCTCACGCACAGTGAGGCACATGCTACCCCACTGTACCCCGTTTCAAGCTGGGGAAGCAGAGGCTGAGAGAGGCTGAGTCCCAGGCCTCTATTATTCCTTAGCCGCACCAGCTTCTGCCCCAGGGCCTTTGCACTTCCCAGGTAGGAGGTGGCAAAACTCAGGCAAACCCAGGCTCACTGATTCCAGCGTCTGAGCTCTTAACCCCTTCACTCCATCCTGGCTTGTCTACATGGGCTCGTGTCCCACGCACCCAGCTGCCCTTGGCCAGGCTCCTGGGTGTATGCATTCCATCCACCCTGAATTGCCCCTCCAGCCTGGACCTCACCCAGAAACACCAGGCCTGCATATCCAGCTATCTCCCCTTGGTGGTCTAAGAAGCATCACTTAATAGTCAAACCTTTTAATTCCCAGCTCAACCCTGACCCAGTCTGCCTCACCTGAGCCTGTGTCACCTCTGTTCTTCTACGTCCTGAAGCCATCCTTGATTCCTCTCTCTCTCACCCCACTTTCAAGCTGCTGGTAAATCCAACTGGCTCTGCCTTCAATACACATCTAGGGTCGACCGTCTCTGCTTCCCCCAGCCAGGTCCAAGCCACCTCCATCATGTCCCCGTGGTCTCCTCACCTGTGCCCTGATCAGCTCTTCTCCATGCTGCACCACAGGGAGACAGAAAGCAGAAACGTGCCACTCCTCTGCTCAGAACCTCCCGGTGAGCTCCCCTCCCACTCAGAGCCAGGTCCAAAGTCCCTACCACGGCCCCGAGGTCCCGCAGGACATGACCATGACCCTGTTCCTTTCTCTCCTCCCCTGTTCACGCCTGCTATTTCTTGACCGCACAGCTTCTGCCCCAGGGCCTTTGCACCTGCTCTTCCCTCTGTCTGGACCTCTCCTGTGATGTCACCATAGCTCACCATCACTTCCTTTAATTCTCTGCTCGAGTGACCCTCCACAGGGAAGGGACTGCCCCTGACCCCACTTTGCCCGGCACTGGTTACTCCCTTAGCACACAGCTCCTCCTGGCACACGCATTGCTGGCTTATGGTCAGTCTCTCTTCCATTCCTCTCTCCAGCTGGAATGGAAGCTCCAGGGTGCAGGTATATGGCCCTTTGTTTCCTGCTGTACAGGACGTACAGACATAGTACCTGCTCAAAACACATCTGTGGCACGAATCCTCCTGTCCATCCTTCTCTTGCTAGAGACTCATGAACTTAGTGACAATTCATTTCACGTTTGAAATTTGCATCGAGGATAAATCTCCAGGGTTACAAAAAGATCAGTAAAATTCATTCTCAAGGACCCAGATTAAATTTAAATAGAAAAGCACTATTTAACCAACCCAGGAAAACATTTATATAAATGTGCTTATATAATGCATTAAAACGTGCAGAAAAGCCGCCTGTGTGGTCACATTCACATTTCTCACACAAATAGCGGCATATGCTAAAACCACTTAAATCTGCTCTGCATCTCCTCTCTTAAAGCTCTGAGATTAAACCGACATGCTTTTGCCCTTAAAAACATGTCCTTTCTTTGTCTTACTAAGTGGCTGGAGGTTTTGCAATTCCAAAATGAAGCCGTCACAGGAGGTGGTGAGCCTAGATCTTTAGATAAACATCCTTCTTTCATTTCTCTCAAACTTGTGAAGACTCGGGCTCCACAGGGCTGGGGACACGGGGTCCCCAGAGGTCAATCCAATTAGTCGGGTAGTCCCTGTGCCAGGAGGCGTGAGCAGGGGGACTCCCACAAGCCCGCGGCTGTGCTGCTTCCACAGGGCGAGGTTCTGTCCCTGGCGACAGCGCTCAGAGCTTCCTCAGCATCTTCCATAGGAGCTTCTGTTCTCGAAATAGCATGTGACTGACAATTTCTTCCTCCAGGATGAAAAATAGTTAAATGAATGAGACATTCTCAGAAAACCCACATTTGAGTTGGGGAGTGGTGATTCAAACCCTGGAAGAGAAAGTAGTTTGATTTTTAAATGATGAAATCTGTATATTCTTTCTTTTTCTCTGGATTCTTTAAGATGGGTGACAGAATATCAGTGAATTCTTTTAAAAACTGAAATTGTTTTAAAAATGTACATCACTCGGGGGCTTCCCTGGTGGCGTGGTGGTTAAGAATCTGCCTGCCAATGCAGGGGACACGGGTTCGAGCCCTGTGATGGGAAGATCCCTCATGCCACGGAGCAACTAAGCCTGTGCGCCACAACTACTGAGCCTGAGCTCTAGAGCCCGCAAGCCACAACTACTGAGCCCGCGTGCCAGAGCTACTGAAGCCCGCATGCCTAGAGCCCATGCTCCACAGCAAGAGAAGCCACCGCAGTGAGAAGCCCGCACACAGCAGCAAAGAGTAGACCCCGCTCACCGCAACTAGAGAAAGCCCGCGTGCAGCAATGAAGACCCAACGCAGTCAAAAGTAAATTAATTAATTAATTTTTTAAAATGTACATCACTCTGTGTGACAAACTGCTTTGTCTCTGGTTGTGTCAGGTTTTATTTGGGGGGGCGGTTTTGGAAGCATAAATCCCGAGTCTTCCTACTCACTCTTTAGTGCCTCTCTGCTGGCAGAGGGAACTCTTCTGCCCTGGATCTTCCAGGGACCCACTTACCTTGGGCTCCTGGAACTCTTTGTTTGTGACTCTCTGTGAGGGGTCAGCTGTCTTCCTGGTGCTCCTGGGAAAAGTGTGGCAACTGCCTTGGAGTCTGCTTGGTTAAAAAGGATCCAGAGGGTGTAAATGACAGAAGGTTCATTTAAGCAGGTGGGGTTGATTAGAAAGGAATTTCAATCTTCGATCATAATAATAGGACCAGAGTGTCTGGAATAGAGGAGGCGATCGTTCTGTTGCATCCTGGGTGGCTCATACATTCTTGGCAGTGTTGTAGTTGATTGTGGGTCCCTTTGGGTAATCTGGGCCTTGGCATGTTGAGCAGGTTGGAAAGGGGACCTGAGGCTGGGTCCTTGGAGGAAGGCATCCAGGAATCAGGGCTGCTTCACCAGGGCTCTGGGGACCTGGCCACTGCCTGTGATTTCTGAAGGGCTGTCGGGGCCACAGGGATTGGTTTTGTGTGGCCCCAAAGGCGGAGCCAGGACCACTTGGGGGTACTTTGGTCATCTACTGCTGCGCACCAAGCACCCCAAAAATCATTGGCTTAAAACACCAATTTAGGGACTTCCCAGGTGGTGCAGTGGTGAAGAATCCGCCTGCCAATGCTGGGGACAGGGGTTCGAGCCCTGGTCCAGGAAGATCCCACGTGCTACGGAGCAACTAAGCCCTTGAGCCACAACTACTGAAGCCCGTGCACCTAGAGCCCGTGCTCTGCAACAAGAGAAGCCACCAAAATGAGAAGCCTGCTCACTGCAACAAAGAGCAGCCCCCCGCTCGCCACAACTAGAGAAAGCCTGCGTGCAGCAATGGAGACCCAACGCAGCCAAAAATACATAAACAAATTTATTTTTAAAAAACGCAGAACACTAATTTATCCCTATCTCCCAGTGTTCTGTAGGCTGAGTGGGGTCGGCTACGAGGCTGTCCCTCGTGGCACCATGGGAGGTTGGCTGGGCGGCAGTGTCTGAAGCCTCGGCTGCCCTGGACGCCCAGGTTAGTCCCCTGCGTGGCTGGCAGCTGGTGTCAGGGCTGCTGACCACAGAGCCTCCACGTGGCCTCTCCGCGTGGCTTGGGCTTCCCTCGGATGGCGCCTGGGTTCTGAGAGCACGTGCTCCAAGACATCGGGCGGGAGGTGCACGGCTTCTCATGACCCGGCTTGGGGGTCCCAGGAAGTCACCACCACCTCATACCACCGGGCGGGCTTGGATGGAAGGGAGGCGGACGCTGCGATGGGACAGTGGCGTGCGCGTGCCAACGCCAGCTTTCCCAACGACGTTCCCCAAGGGGAACCCCGGAGGAGTCCTCCCCCAGGCCCCAGGCCCAGCTGCCAACTGTACCAGCCTGTGGGCCACACAACAGAACACCGGACCAGCGGCTTCAACAGCAAAAACTGTTGGGCCCAGCGTAAGTGAAAGTACAGGTCCTTCTCTCCAAAGTCAGGAAGATGGGGGGCCTCGAGGACATCACGCTAAGTGGAATGTAGTAAGTCAGATGGAGAAAGACAAACGCTGTAGGATTTCACTCACGTGTGGAAGCTAAAATAATAAAGAGTCAAATCAACGAAAACAAAATAAATGAACAAACCAAAGCAAACAGACACAAACACATAGATCGAGAACAGAGCAGTGGTTGCCAGAGGGCTCAGGGGAGGGAGAAATGGGTACGGGGGCCAGCTATACACATGGTATGCATGGAAACTATCTTTGGTGGTGAGCACTCTTGTGTATACAGAAGTAGAAATATAACGATGTACACGTGAACATATAACGTTATAAATCAGTGTTACTTCAATTAAAAAAGAAATAGGCAGGAGAAAACCTGTCTGCTTTCCCTGACTGTCTCTTGACCTGTCTAGAGGTTTCCTATGCACTGTTCAACATGACCCCTGGGGCAGGGGCCTCTGAGGGGTGCGTGTGGACCCCAGAGCCCCACCCCAATACTGGGGACAACCAGGCCCTGCCCAGGGGGGGATGGGGGATGGGGGATGGGGGAGGGGTCACTGGGCGGGGCAGAGGGCAGGCCTCCAGAACCCATCCCTGTGAGGCCCAATCCAGGGGTGATGGGAGACAGGACCTCTGTGAACTGGCCCCATGCATGCTGCAGGTGCCAGGGGACTCCATTCACAAAAGCACAGCACTCTAATGGCATATATGGGAAAAGAATCTAAAAAAGAGTGGATATACGTATACGTACGACAGATTCACTTTGCTGTACACAACATTGTATGTCAGCTATACCCCCGAAAAAATTATATATTAGAAAAAAGATAAAACTGTTAGGACCGCAGAGCGCGGACCCCACGAGCTCGAGGACTGCACCGCTGCCCGGAGCTTCCCCCCAGGGCGTCCAAAGCCGAGAAGCTGGAGGACTTATTCTGCACCCACCAGTCCTGGATGTCGGCCGCCTGGTGGGTGGGCTGGGGGAGCTTGCGGGCCCTCCCGGGCACTGCACAGACCAAGAAGGCCTCAGCTGCCTGAGGGTCACCCTCCAACCAGGACACTGGGCAGCTGGCTCTTGAGAGGGACAGCGGGTGCCGTCTGACTGCGCCCAGCGGTTCAGGATGCTGGGGTGTGGGTGGAGCTGAGGCGTGTCAGTCGAGGGGGAGGTGCAACAGAGCTGGCGGAAGGGCCAGGCTGCAGCTCGGGGAGGGCCCCTGCCTTTCTGCCCAGTCCGTGCACGAGGAGGGCTGTGGCCCAGGGGAGCCGCTATTCTTCCATTACTGCCCGTGGGCGTCTGTTTTGTAGAATTAAGCGCTGGAAAGCCTCCCTTGCTGCTCTGTTCGCCCGCCTCTCTCTCTGGCTGTGGAGTGTGCAGCCTTCCCCCGTCAGACCCAACCCTCCCCGGCCAAGGTGCCCATCCCCAAGGCCTGGGCTGCGGGTGGGGCACAGCTGGGCGCCCCCTCCCTGCTGTGGGGTGTCGGGTGAGCCACATCCTCCCTCGCTGAGCTCCGGAGTCCTGTCTGTAAAAGGAGGATGCGAATAACACTAACAATGAAAACTGTCCCCCCTGGGTCATCCTGGGCTGAAAGAGGTGACGTGGAAACAAGGACATTCCGGCATATCCGTGGAGGGAGGGGCTCTTCATCCCATCCCCATCCTGTAGGCGGGGTGGGACCAGCAGCGTGGAGCCGGACACAGCGCCGCGGGGACAAAACGTGTCTTAATATGCAGCCCTCCAGCTGCCCGGAGGATTTCGTGCCGCCCTGAAAGCAGCCCCTGCATAGATGCTCACGCCGGCCTCTCTCCTAACAGGGCCGTCAGATAAAAAGGGACTCCCAGTTAAATTTTAATTTCAGATAAACAAGGAAGACATTTTTAGTGTATTTCCTAATATTGCATGGAATATACTTAAGATTTAGTCATCGTTCATTTGAAATTGGAATTTGACCGGGTGTCCTGTATCTTCATCTGGTAAACCTGGCTTATTCCATTGTCCTGCTGGAAACTCAGGGTATCGGCAGGCTCAATCTCTGGTTCCCAGGGCGCCAGTGCTGAGCAGGGTCTCCATCTGGTGGGCAGCAGGGAGGTAGTGTTGTCCTGGACCACCTTCTCTTGTTTGGACTAAATTCAAAGGCTGAGCGCAGGTTTGGGGGTGACAAAGTCTTAGGGTTGCATCCTGGGTTGGCCATTTTTGCTGTGGGTCTTTGGGCAGGTGACTCAACCTCTCTGGCCCCCAGTTTCCTCATCTCTAAAAAGGAGCACTGTTGGCATGAGCAGTGATGCAAGGATTGTTGGTGGGACCCAGCACTTGGCACTTGACACATCTGAGGGCCCCTCAGGTGGCCCTTCCCACCCTGGTCTCGACTTTTCCTTGTCCCTCTGAAAATCTGACATGATGATGTGAGCTATCTGTGGGACCCTTCTAAGGATGAAATAAAGACATGTGGGTAATTACGAAGTCACAGTTTTGAATTGTCACCTCCAGAAAAAGAATGACATTTATTACGCATCATTCACGCCCGGTTCCAGGTGGCAAGCATCTTCCCCTCCTGGTCTTTTTTTTTTAAATTGGTTCCTCTTCTGGCGACTCGTTCCCGGTTTTTCCCTGTGAGAGTAACTCCCTGCCTCTCTTGTCTCTGCCGTCCCCACCTGCACCCTCGCAGCCCCCGATGGGCTGGGTCTTCTCAGCCCAGGGGCGGTTCTCCCCCAGGGGGAACCCCCCCAGCTCCTGAGTCTGCAGTTCAGCTCAGACAGCTCTGCAATGATGCTTTCCGTCCCTTCTGTGGAAACACACACACACACACCCCACCCCGCTGCTGTGTCCCTCGTTGGTGGGAGAAGATGCTGGGTCTGGGGAGGAGGTGAGAGAGAAGGTGCCTGTGGTCTCACCACCCCAGCTCGGCTTTTAGAAACATCACTTTCTAGTTTTTTCTGTGTGCCATAGGCGTTTCTATGAGTTTCTCCTCTTATGGACTCAAATTCCATTCTTCTGTTCGGTCGTCTCGGGTGCTTCTCCGTGGCTGTGGTTCCTGACACCCCGATTCCTCTGCGTGGCAGCCCTGTTACTTCCTAAGCTGCCCTGCTGGAGCCGAGGGGACCGGGAGCTCCTGCGGTTGAGGGACCAGGCTCTGCGCCCAGCACAGGCAGCGTGGCCGGAACGAAGGAATGAATGAGCAAGTGATCTCAAGCCATTCTCTCATTCCTGGATACGCCCCACTTGGTCATGGTGTGTGATCCTTTGAATGTGCTGCTGGATTCTGTTCGCTAGTATTTTGTGGAGGATTTTCGCATCTATATTCATCAGTGATATTGGCCTGTAGTTTTCTTTCTTTGTGACATCTTGTCTGGTTTTGGTATCAGGGTGATGGTGGCCTCGTAGAATGAGTTTGGGAGTGTTCCTCCCTCTCCTATATATATATATATATATATTTTTTTTTTTTTTTTTTTTTTTGCGGTACGCGGGCCTCTCACTGTCGTGGCCTCTCCCGTTGCGGAGCACAGGCTCCGGACGCGCAGGCTCAGCGGCCATGGCTCACGGGCCCAACCTCTCCGCGGCATGTGGGATCTTCCCGGACCGGGGCATGAACCCACGTCCCCTGCATCAGCAGGCGGACTCTCAACCACTGCGCCACCAGGGAAGCCCCCTCTGCTATATTGTGGAAGAGTCTGAGAAGGATGGGTGTTAGCTCTTCTCTAAATGTTTGATAGAATTCTCCTGTGAAGCCACCTGGTCCTGGGCTTTTGTTTGTTGGAAGATTTTTAGTTACAGTTTCAATTTCATTACCTGTGATTGGTCTGTTTATATTTTCTAATTCTTCCTGGCTCAGTCTCGGAAGGTTGTGCTTTTCTAAGAATTTGCCCATTTCTTCCAGGTTGTCCGTTTTATTGGCATAGAGTTGCTTGTAGTAATCTCTCATGATCCTTTGTATTTCTGTGGTGTCTGTTGTTACTTCTCCTTTTTCATTTCTAACTCTATTGATTTGAGTCTTCTCCCTTTTTTTCTTGATGAGTCTGGCTAATGGTTTATCAATTTTGTTTATCTTCTCCAAGAACCAGCTTTTAGCTTTGTTGATCTTTACTCTTGTTTCTTTCATTTCTTTTTCATTTATTTCTGACCTGACATGTATGATTTCTTTCCTTCTGCTGACTTTGGGGGTTTTTTGTTCTTCTTTCTCTGATTGTTCTAAGTGTAAGGTTAGGTTGTTTATTCGAAGTCTTTCTTGTTTCTTGAGGTAGGATTGTATTGCTATAAACTTCCCTCTTAGAACTGCTTTTGCTGCATCCCATAGGTTTTGGGTCGTTGTGTCTCCATCGTCATTTGTTTGTCGGTACTTTTTGTTTTCCTCTTTGATTTCTTCAGTGATCTCTTGGTTATGTAGTAGTGTATGTAAGGTCCGTTGGCCTGGGTGAAAGGAGGCCTGGGGGGGTAAGAGAAAACATCGACCAGTATGAGGTAGGAGAGGCATTGGGACATAATGACCTCACCTGTTCTGGGAATCAACAAGAGACTCTAACTTCCTGCCCAGAAAACAATGGGGCTGACGGGAAAGGAAAATGGGCTTACGCCCCACAACAGACCAACCAACACCTGGCCCTGCTGTAGCCTCACCAAATAAGGAATTACCCTGTATAGCAAACCACCCCCTCCCCTTGCAAGCTGCCTTCTGCTTTTACCCCAATAAAAATTCCCCTCATCCAGTACTAGACGCGACTTCTCTGGCCCCTTTCTCTCGGACCAGTGAACCTCGCCCGGGAGCGCTCCCTAATAAAACTCACTTGAAGCTTTCCTTTGTTCTGCGGTGCCGTTTTGTTAAGATCCGACCTTACAGTGTATTGTTTAGCCTCCATGTGTTTGTATTTTTTACAGATTTTTTCCTGTAATTGATATCTAGTCTCATAGCATTGTGGTTGGAAAAGATACTTGATACGATTTCAGTTTTCTTAAATTTACCAAGGCTTGATTTGTGACCCAAGATATGATCTATCCTGGAGAATGTTCCATGAGCACTTGAGAAGAATGTGTATTCTGTTGTTTTGGGATGGAATGTCCTATAAATATCAATTAAGTCCATCTTTTTTAATGTATCATTTAAAGCTTGTGTTTCCTTATTTATTTTCATTTTGGATGATCTGTCCATTGGTGAAAGGATTCTTCAATATACGCAAATCAATCAATGTGAAAAACCATACTAACAAATTGAAGGAGAAAAACCATGTAATCATCTCAATAGATGCAGAAAAAGCTTTCAACAAAATTCAACACCCATTTATGATAAAAAACCCTCCACATGCCATGGAGCAGCTGGGCCCGTGAGCCATGGCCGCTGAGCCTGCATGTCCAGAGCCTGTGCTCCGCAACGGGAGAGGCCACAACAGTGAGAGGCCCACGTACCACACACACACAAAAAAAAAAACCCTCCAGAAAGTAGGCATAGAGTGAACTTACCTCAACATAATAAAGACCATATATGACAAACCCACAGTCAACATTGTTCTCAATGGTGAAAAACTGAAAGCATTTTCATTAAGATCAGGAACAAGACAAGGATGTCCACTCTCACCACTATTATTCAACAGAGTTTTGGAAGTTTTAGCCACGGCAATCAGAGAAGAAAAAGAAATGAAAGGAATCCAAATCGGAAAAGAAGAAGTAAAGCTGTCACTGTTTGCAGATGACATGATACTATACATAGGGAATCCTAAAGATGCTACCAGAAAACTACTAGAGCTAATCAATGAATTTGGTAAAGTAGCAGGATACAAAATTAATGCACAGAAATCTCTTGCATTCCTATACATTAATGATGAAAAATCTGAAATGGAAATTAAGAAAACTCTCCCACTTACCATGGCAACAAAAATAACAAAATACCTAGGAATAAACCTACCTAAGGAGACAGAAGACCTGTATGCAGAAAACTATAAGACAGTGATGAAAGAAATTAAAGATGATACAAACACATGGAGAGATATACCAGGTTCTTGAATTGGAAGAATCAACATTGTGAAAATGACTATACTACCCAAAGCAATCTACAGATTCAATGCAATCCCTATCAAACTACCAATGGCAATTTTCACAGGACTAGAACAAAAAATTTCACAATTTGTATGGAAACACAAAACACCCTGAATAGCCAAAGCAATCTTGAGAAAGAAAAACGGAGCTGGAGGAATCAGGCTCCCGGACTTCAGACTATACCACAAAGCTACAGTAATCAAGACAGTATGGTACTGGCACAAAAAACAGAAATATAGATCAATGGAACAGGATAGAAAGCCCAGAGATAAACCCACGCACATATGGTCACCTTATCTTTGATAAAGGAGGCAAGAATATACAATGGAGAAAAGACAGCCCCTTCAATAAGTGGTGCTGGGAAAACTG
Organism: Phocoena sinus; assembly: GCF_008692025.1. NCBI lineage: Eukaryota > Metazoa > Chordata > Mammalia > Artiodactyla > Phocoenidae > Phocoena > Phocoena sinus. The sequence goes on along the minus strand of NC_045767.1, from coordinate 2,702,353 downwards.
GACAGCTATATGTAAAAGAATGAAATTAGAACACTCCCTAACACCATATGCAAAAATAAACTCAAAATGGATTAAAGACCTAAATGTAAGGCCAGACACTATAAAACTCTTAGAGGAAAACATAGGCAGAACACTCTATGACATAAATCACAGTAAGATCCTTTTTGACCCACCTCCTAGAGAAATGGAAATGAAAATAAACAAATGGAGGGCTTTCCTGGTGGTGCAGTGGTTGAGAGTCTGCCTGCCAATGCAGGGGACACGGGTTCGTGTCCCAGGTCTGGGAAGATCCCACGTGCCGTGGAGCGGCTGGGCCCGTGAGCCATGGCTGCTAAGCCTGCGCGTCCGGAGCCTGTGCTCTGCAACGGGAGAGGCCACAGCAGTGAGAGGCCCGTGTCCCGCAAAAAAAAATAAAAATAACAATAAATAAATAAATAAACAAATGGAACCTAATGATACTTAAAAGCTTTTGCACAGCAAAGGAAACCATAAACAAGATGAAAAGACAACCCTCAGAATGGGAGAAAATATTTGCAAATGAAGCAAATGACAAAGGATTAATCTCCAAAATGTACAAGCAGCTCATGCAGCTCAATATCAAAAAAACAAACAACCCAGTCCCAAAATGGGCAGAAGACCTAAATAGACATTTCTCCAAAAAAGATATACAGATTACCAACAAACACATGAAAGGATGCTCAACATCATTAATCACTAGAGAAATGCAAATCAAACCTACAATGAGGTATCACCTCACACCAGCCAGAATGGCCATCATCAAACAATCTACAAACAATAAATGCTGGAGAGGGTGTGGAGAAAAGTGAACCCTCTTGCACTGTTGGTGGGAATGTAAATTGATACAGCCACTATGGAGAACAGTATGGAGGTTCCTTAAAAAAACTAAAAACAGAACTACCATATGACACAGCAATCCTACTACTGGACCTATACCCTGAGAAAACCATAATTCAAAGAGAGTCATGTACCACAATGTTCATTGCAGGTCTATTTACAATAGCCAGGACATGGAAGCAACCTAAGTGTCCATCAACAGATGAATGGATAAAGAAGATGTGGCACATATATACAATGGAATATTACTCAGCCATAAAAAGAAACGAAATTGAGTTATTTGTAGTGAGGTGGATGGACCTAGAGACTGTCATACAGAGTGAAGTAAGTCAGAAAGAGAGAAAAACAAATACCGTATGCTAACATATATATATGGAATCTAAAAAAAAAATGGTTCTGAAGAACCTAGGGGCAGGACAGGAATAAAGACACAGATGTAGAGAATGGACTTGAGGACACGGGGAGGCGGAAAGGTAAGCTGGGACGAAGTGAGAGAGTGGCATGGACATATATACACTACCAAATGTAAAATAGATAGCTAGTGGGAAGCAGCCGCATAGCACAGGGAGATCAGCTCGGTGCTCTGTGACCACCTAGAGGGGTGGGATAGGGAGGGTGGGAGGGAGGGAAACACAAGAGGGAGGGGATATGGGGATATAGGTATATGTACAGCTGATTCACTTTGTTATAAAGCAGAAACCAACACACCACTGTAAAGCATTTATACTCCCAAAAAGATGTTAAAAATAGATAAATAAATAAAAATAAAGCCATTCTCTCCACAGAGCCCGTCTTGCCGACACAACCGGTAGGGGAGAGACTTGCGGGCACGTTGAACAGTGGCGGTTCCCACGGATCCTGCACGTCATCTGCATTCCTCTCTCCTCGCAGCTGAACCTGAGCCTGGCAGTTAAGCAGGCACATTCTCCGGTGCCCCAAACTTCATCCCCTGTAACAACAGGAGACCCTTGAGGGCTGCCAGGGACGCCCTCTGCTCCTGGCTTCCGGCCGAGCCCTCGGCAAACAGTAGGTGCGCAGCAGATGGCAGCCTTGATGGGGACACGCAAAGGCCCGCCCTTCACGTTCCTGGCCTGCCTGGTTTCCGACGTCTTAGGATGTTTGTTGCTGTCGCCAGCCTTGTGGGGAATGCTCTGAAGCTTGGCCTGCAGAGAAGTCAGGGAGGTAAAGCGACTTGTCCCCAGATTCGATTATTTGAGGCTCTGCCCACAGAGTAAAGCTAATCATATTCATAGAGTCGTTGCACGTTTGCATAATTCCAGCTGCCGCGCAATGCCCTTGCACTGTGCGTGTGTGTGTAAACGGCTGCATCTGAGCATGTCCCGGGGATGAGCCCGGGCAGGCCTTTGGGTCTGGTCCCCACCATGACCCTGTCCCCTGAGCCACGTCACTGTCCACTCACTGTTTGCACCTGGGAGCTGGGGCTGCAGGGCCCTCTGCAGAAAGGTGCCTTGTGGACGGAGCAGGGGCAGGCCCAGTGGGAGCATAGCCGGCTGGGGGCGGGGTATCTGGGAGGCCCCTGGGGCAGGGAGCTCATCCTGCTGCCGCTGGTCCATGGCCTTGGCCAAAGCTCCTCCTTCCTGGGCCTCAGTTTCCTCTCTTTCCAAACGGAGTCATAGAACATACTTCGCTGGAACTTTCTCACAGAAGCTGGGAGAGTGTGGCCAGGCCTGCTCCTCCAGGCAGGCAGTGGAGTCCTGCTCTTCCCCTTCTCTTTCTTTTCCCCATCCATTCAAGCACGTATTCTCCCTGGAGAACCCCTCTCTGCCTCTCTTGGATCAAGGAGGGTTTCCAGAGAGATAGAGGGGTCTCCACCCGGGAAGATGGTCCCAATGACCCTCGGGAGACTCTCATACTTGAGATGAGAAAGGCATCCCCGGGGCAGCCTGCGTCTGAGTCAGTGAGTGGCCCAATGGGGACAGGTCAGAGAAGAGAGAAAACTCATGGAGGGCTTCCTGAAGGAGGCGGCCTCTCAGCTTGCAATGGAAAGAACAGGACAGGCACACGATCACAGTCCAAGAGTCTCACATGGAGTTCAAATGGTCTCCAAAACTTCAGCTGGCACATTTAAAGCGTCTTTGCCAAGACTAACTGCCCAGGGACCTCTATGTGTTTCTGTGAAGAAACCATCCTTCCTCCAAGGGTCCCATCTGGCAGCTCAGTCCACAGAGGTCTGCCCCATGGGGTCTCCCAGACCCATACGTACAACCCAAGTCTAGAGTTCATATTGGGGAAATTCATATGGGGGATAATTGTCTGATGACCGCCAGATTTGGACCAGCCTGGAGCCCAGTGGCTCATGTAAACAAAATGGATTTGTTTAGAGATGAGAGATGCTGGACAGCCCAAGCCCCTGGCATCGACCTGGCCTGAACTGGGTGTTAAATGGATGCATAATTTATCATCTGCCCCGGACGGAGGCTGCTGCCCACCCCACCCCCCCAGCCCCGCCCCACGCAGGCAGGATGGGAGTCCGGAATCAGAGAGCATCTTTAAGCCAGGAGCCTGAAATCCAATTTCCACCCTGTTCTGGGGACTAAAAGCTTTCTGTAAACAGCCGCACCAAATTCACAGATCCAATTATCTACTGCCTGAGCCACTTGCCAAGAGCAAGGGAAGAAGCCAGACTTTGCGCGTCCACGGCCTCAGGCTCTGGGAAGCAGAAGCTGGGCCACCACTCAGAGGCGGGAACCAGCGCTGCACGGCTCCCTGCAGCCGCCCGGCCTGGCGAGCATCCGGCAGGTCCAAACCCCAAGCCCCCATGCCATCCTGTCTTCCAGACACATGCCCACCCGGTGCCCAAGGTGCCCCCCAAGCCGTACCTTGGCACTCCTGGTTGCCCTCAATCATCCCCTCCTTCTTTAAAGACAAAGTCTCAGGTCTCCCAGCCCTGGAGCATTCTCTGCTCGATACTCCCTGCCACTCCCTCAAGCACCCCCTTCCTCCCTCCTCCCCCCACCTCTGTCTTCTCCTCCCTCTTTCCTCCCTTGGGTCAGAATTTGAGGCTCCCTCCCACCTCCGAGGGCTCGCCCACACCCCCAGCCCCAGGCACCCCTGGTTGGTGCCAGACTCCTTGGAGGGCACTGGGCACCAAGACGTACCAATAGGGCCCCTGTGCAGCAGAGGTGTAGGGCAGACACAGTGGAGACAGAGCAGTAAGGGTCCAGGGGCCTGGTGTCTTCCGGGGACGGGATGGTTGAGGCGGTGGCAGGTGGAAGGACCCACTTGAGCTGCACAGTGAAGGATGAGTGAGGTCACAGGGTGAGGGACAGCACTCCAGGTGGAGGGAGCAGCAAGTGCAAAGGCACTGAGACACAGGCTGCTGGCAGTGCTCTAGTAATACTCTAGAGAACTGGGGTGTCACCAGGAACCAGGGCTGCCCTCACTCCTCATAGCCACACCCATAATGCCCAACTCAGTCTTGCCCAGCACGTAGCACCTCTGCCCCCACTTCCTACCCCTGCCCTCGGCAGACATCACTAGTCGATTACGATCACGTTCCCCCACAGACCCCAGATGCAGCCTCAGATTCCTCAGCGTGGAATTGGAAACCTACTGAACAACCCGGCCTAACTCCTCTTCCATCACAGCAGCCCATGACATTACTGTTATTATTTTTAATCTTCTGGCCATGCCGCACGGCATGTGGGATCTTAGTTCCCCGACCAGGGATCAAACGTGCGCCCCCTGTGTTGGAAGCGTGAACTCAACCACTGGACCGCCAGGGAAGTCCCCGTGACGTTATTTTTCAGCTGACTGTACAGCCATGAGAAGTCAGGTACAAAGGGAATGGTTTTCTTTGGATCTTCTCACCCCGCAGAGGTGGCGCTGGCCCCGCTGGTTTCAGGAGAGGGGTTGATCTGACACTGCTTCTCTGTAAACCAAAGAAGCAAAGAATTCATCCATACACAGGGAAAGGAGAGGGATGAGGAAGGTGGGAGAGCACCACGGGGTGCCTGTGCACACAGATGCCAGACACTCGGGAAAAATCCGAAAAATCGGGAGAGCGCACATTCGCCGGCAAAGGGCAGTTGGCTCTACTGCGCTGGGAAGTTAGTGAGGTCCCCCTCGCGGTCGGGCTCCGTTTTGGCGATGCAAGCACCCTGCAGTTGGTTGGCAGAGGACAGAAGTGTTTGTTTTGGTCGTTTTGAGAAAAGAGAAACTTGAAATGCTGCCTGCATCTTACCTCTGGATACATAACCTAAGGAGAGGCTTCATTTATATGAACGTATCAAAAGGCATGTCTGCACCCACACGCACGCCCACCGGGACACCATGCACACGCACGTGAGAGGCCCGCGTGCCTGCACAGGTTCTCCAGCACACACGGGCACGTGCATTCAGGCTTCATCTGAGCTGAAACCCACAGCTACCATCCTGTATGTCCTGTAACAGTCTCATTTCCTGTTGAAATTGGAGAAGCGGGATGTCCGAGAAAGAGCCGCCCCCACCCCCCCACCGCCCCGCAAACCACCATCGACGCCTGACCCGGGGCTGGATGCTCTTCAGAAAGGCTTGTTCTGCGACTTTGAGGCCTAGAGGGGCCGGCGGCTCGGCTGCGGTGGATGGCCCAGCCGCCCTGCTGCCCCCTCACACCTATTTTTGGGGGGCTTCTCCTTTCATCCTAGTTCATTGGTCCACATGTTTGGGGTCCCCTCCATGCACAGGCAGCTCCTGTAAAGGGCGATGGGAAGTCCCGGGGTCTGGGAGCCTTCCCTCGGTGACCGTGAGCAAGCACGTCCCATCCCCTGGCCCCAGTGTCCACACTGGTCAACAGTGCTGGCCTCACAGGCTCGTGTGGTCACGGACGTACGGACCCTCCAGGTCACCGTCTGGCTGAGCCCCGAGGTGCGGCACCTGTGCTGCCCTGTCTGCCACAGGGACCCGGCTGCCGGGACCCCCGCTGCCCGCCGTGCCTGCGGCTCCCACAGGTGCGCCTGCAGCCCACCCCTTCCTCGCATTAACCTTGCACGCCTGGCAGCCACCTCCTCCCTGGCATGCCACACGAGTCTGCCCGCGTCCCACTGGCCAGCCTGCCCTCCGCGAGACCCCTCCACACTGCCCTCAGACCCACGTCCGACCCATCGGCAAAGCCCTGTGCTGTCCCCCCACATCGCTGTTAGAACTGAGGACTGGACACGAGGGCCGTGAGAGGAAGGGGACACACCGCGTGCTGGGGCTGCAGCTGCTGGGAGTGGGGGACACCAAGAGCTCCGTCTAGGACCTAACCCGTCGGGGGGCTGGCTTGACACCCAGGAGGGGTGCCCAGAAGGCGGGGGCGGGGAGTGGGCGGGGCCCCCGCTGTCGGGAGGCTCTCGGAGGGGCAGGACCCATCGCGGGAGAGCCAGCACTGCAGGCAGGGGGCCGCGTCAGACACCACTGGGGAGGGCAGGAGCCCAGCCTGGGAGGGCGCGGGGCGCGGGGTCAGTGCTGCGCTGCCTCTGCCTCCTCCCTGCTCCCAGGACGGACCCAGCCTGTCCGGCGCAGCACATCCACCACGGACATGTCCGCCACGGAGGCTGCAGGGTACTGAGAGGCCTGCCCTCTGGGACTCCCCGGACGTCCTTCCCGGGAGACCCAGCAGCCTGCACACTAGTGCTTTCCAGAGACGTTCAGGCCAAACGCCACCATTTCTAGGAAGGCTCAGCAGACCCCCCGACCAATCTCCGGGCCCCCAGGCCTCCACGGTGGCTGTGCGGTCCAGGGGTAGGCCCCGCAGGCCTAGAGATGGTGGTTTCGGCCCCAGCGGGGCTGCCCGCCGCCGGCTCTGACACCCGTTGGTGTGTCTGCTTCCCGCGGCCTCTGAGAGCTCCCTGGCGTGGTGGGGACCATGGTGACCCAAGGGCCAGCAGGGGAGCCTAGCAAGAAGCAGAGGCCCCTCCCAGCGCCTGGGCCTCGGGATGGGGGGCCAGCCCCGCTCACCGACCTTTGGGGCAGGGAGGGAGCTGAGGATTCGCCAAAGCCTCGAGGCCGTAGCACAGCCCCCAGGGAGCGGCTCGTCTACACAGCCTGCTGGGATCCGCCCTCAGCGGGCCTGGCCCAAGTGGGTCTCCTCTTGACCCCTTGCCTCTGCCGAAGCCCGGAGTGGGGCCCTGTGCACGGGGCGGGGGGGGCGCTTCCCAGCACTTCCAGACTTGCCCCCAGCCCTGAACCGGAGCCCAGACCAAACTTTGAAGTTGTGCTAGAAATCTCAGAGGTCAGCTGTTCTCTTGTGTTTCCAGAATTTATTGATTCTGTCTGGGCTGGAAAGGCAACAAAAATGCTTTTATTGTTCACTTCTGAGCTGTCTCAGGGGAGCTGCGAGCGCGGTGCCGCCCCCCGCCCCCCCAGGCGCATCCCAGGGGCTGCGGACCAACATGGGGCCAGCGCCTGCCCCAGACTGTCCCTCCTCCTCCCAACACGCTGCCCTGTGAGGCCTGTGTCCCCACGTGTCTGCTCCCCTCTGTGTCCGTGAGCCGAAGACAGGCCCCCCCAGGCTTTACCCAGCGGGGCTGTGCACGCTCTCTGCCCCGCTCCTGCCCGGGCGAGTGCACAGCAAGCCAGACAGAACCCGGCTTGCCTCTCCACGCTCCCTTGGGCCGCATCTCCCTGCAGTGAGGGGGGCTCAGGACACCCCGGGCCCCTGGGAAGAGGTAGAAATGAGGGAAGGGGGCAGAGGGAGGGCAAGCAGGGAGTTCAGCCGGAGGCCGGCACATCTCTAACCACAGGCCCTGAAGTGTCACTCATTCATTTGCTCACTCGCTCGTTCTTTCACATGTTTACCTTTTATTCCTTGGTCTATCCCCGGCCGCACGGAACTCCCATCCGCCCCCAGCCCTGGGCTGGCCCTGTGCACCCTGAGAACCATCTGACCAGGGCAGCCCTCTTCGAGCCTCTGGTCTATCAGGTTGGTTCCTCGGGCCCCGTCCTTCCGGGAGCCGGGCAGGGAGGTGCCGAGTTGCTGCACCAGAGCCATATATGCTCCTCGTGTTTGTTTAATGGGGCCTTTTCTCATTAAACCCAGAGCTGGGTGGTCCTGGCAGGGTGCAGGAGGCGCACGCTCAGTGGGCCCGGCGCTCTGTGCCACCGTGGACGTGCGTGACGTTGAGGGAGGTTCCCAGCCCCGTGTCTGTGTCCCAGCTGGAGCAGGACCTGCCTCCTGATTCCCACTCTTCTGTAAAGTGGGACTTTGGTCCCGCTCTCGTGCAGGGTTCCCCCGGGTCCCTGAGATCCTGATTCCTTTGAGCCACCGCATCTGAAGCCCTGATCCCGACCTGGGTGTCGTGCTGGTGGTTCCAGAGCCAGTCTGCCCAGTGCGTGTCCCCTGTCCGCAGTCTTCGCTCAAGCCACCCATCAGCTACTCCCTCCCCTCCATCAGCGATTCCCTCGATCCCACACATGGAATGCTCCCTCCCATGTGCTTCTCGGAGGACCAGAAGTGACCCAGCACTCCTGAGAAATGACCAGAATCGACAAGTGGGCCGTGGAATGGTGCCCACAGTGGGCAAGTCAGAGTCCAGCAGCCCGGGCTCCTGAGTGGGTGCTGCTTGCTCGCTGCCGCGGGCCAGACCCCTCCCCGAAAGCAGCTGCCTTGAGCTCATGTGTCCCAGCCCTGGCGCAGGGCCTGGCGCGTCATAGGAGCTCAGCAAACGCTTGCTGGATCCGTGAAGAGACGAAGGGGAGCCCGTCGTCTTGACCCCCGCTGTTTCCTCTCCTTTAGTCTCAGCGATGGGCCGCGCCAGGACGGAGTGAGCACCCTGTCATTAGAGGTATGCAAGAGCACCTGGAAGCCTTCTGGTGGGGACATTGCTAGAACAGCTGTGACATATGGATCTGCACACATTTTGGCTTCTTGGAACTCTCCTCCTTGGCTCGAAACAACAACAACAAAATCTTAGCCTTGCTTAGAATAGTCAAAATCATAAAGACAGAAGTTATCAGGTGGTTGCCAGGGATGGCGGGCGGGGCAGTCAGAGTTGGAGGGGGGCAGAGTTTCAGTTTTACAAGGTGAAAAGAGTTCTGGGGACGGATGGTGGTGATGGCCACACAATGCCATTAATGCCACTTAATGCACTTAATGCACTTAATGCCACTGAGCTATCTCTTAAAAATGATGACAACAGGACTTCCCTGGCGGTCCAGTGGTTAAGACTTCGCCTTCCAATGCAGGGGGTGTGGGTTCGATCCCTGGTCGGGGAGCTAAGACCCCACACTCCTCGCGGCCAAAAAACCAACACATAAAAAACAAACAAACAACAACAACAAAAAACCCAGAAGCAATATTGTAACACCTTCAATAAAGACTTTAGAAATGGTCCGTGTCAAAAAAGTCTTTAAAAGAATGCTGAAGACGGTAAATTTTATGTTGTGTGTATTTTACCACAATTAACAAAAATAGTTGAAAAAGTGCTCTGCTGGGCGCACAGGGCTCCAGGGAACACGGATGCTCGGCACGGGGGGGGGGGGGGCAGCAGGGCACGGACTCTGGCGCCTGTTCAGGGTTTAAGTGAAAGCTGTTCATTAGGGACGAACGCGAACCGTTGGCCAGTGGTTGTGGCCCCACCAGGAAGCCGCCGCTCAGAGCCGTGCATCGTCCGGGGACCTGGGCTCAGCAGCCCAGCAGGGGCTCGTTCAGGGTGGTCTGGATTTTCCCAGACCGGGGACTGGGGACAGCGTGGGCCTCCGACAGGCTTAGTGGCCGGGAACCCAGCCTCCAGCAGCCTCAGTCCCGTCCCAGGGCCAAGCAAAGCCTCGGCCCCCGTGCGGAGAGAGATCAGAGTGGGGCTGAGGCACGGGCCCAGCGCTGGGGAGGGGTCACTCCAGGAGGGGCCTCGGGGGGGGGGGGTCTTGGGCGGAGGACAGCCCTGCCACCAGGGACCCACCAGTGTGGTCTAAGGAAGGACTTTCTCCAGGTAAAGACGCAAAGTGGACCAGAGGCTGGCTTACCTTTCATCACACCAGAAACAGCTCAATACTCCCAGGGGCACAGATGCCTGCCCTTGAGGGGTGCACCAGCTGGGGGAGCAGGAAGGGGGCTCTCTGCAGGACAAGGACATCTAAGGCCCAGCCAGTGACCAGCCTCTTGCTGTCCAGAGGCCAGAGGGGCTTCAGGGAGAAAGTGGCAAAGCAGGGGCCCCCGTGGGGCTGCCTTACATCCACACACTGCCTGTTGCCCTCCCGGCCAGAACACCTGACTTTTTTGGGCAGAATCATCTCCATTCCCACCTTGGGTCCAGGTTGTCAAGTGGAGCTGATCCTCTTCTGGGCTTCTGGGCTAGGCATGGGACCTGATCCAGAGCCCACCGTCCCGGGGCTGCTGAGCTGGGAGGACATCCCGTCACCCAGGGGGGCTCTCAGGAGGAGGCAGGCAAGCAGAGAGGGGGATGGCAAGGGACAGAGCTGGTGACAAGCACACCTGATGCGGGTACAGCCCTCCACTAGAGCTTTCTTCTCTCAAGCTGATGTGAATGGGTTTCATCCTGGCTGCTGGCGGGGGCGGGGGCTGTTTCGTCTGGTAGTGTCCTCAGATCCCCCCACCACTCACCCTCCAATGCTCTCCCCTCCCCCAGCCTGATGCACAGCAGAGGCCTGAGGAAACGTTTGCTGAGCCGTGGCTCACACTGAAATGTGTTTCCCAGCTGGCGGTCGGCCATGTGTTCACCGGGCCCCAGTGCAGGCCCAGAGCACTGGGAGTATGTGCCCCCGGAAGGAACTGTGTCCCCAGCTCTTCATCCCTGTGCTCTGAAGAGGCCCCAACTCTGAGCCGCAGGTGGCGTGCGACTCAGGGAAGCGAATCTGTGGGACAGAAATCCCTGCGGCATCTGCCTGGGGCCCCCCAAAGCCGGTAGCTCCGCTGGGAGCTGGGAGACAGAGGGAGCCAGGGGAAGGGGCTTCTCCTGCTTCTCGAGCAGATCACCCCGAGCGGCAGGGAGCCTGGTGCACCTTACACAGGAGCACGGGCCCTGGGATGGGGGCTCAAACTCCAGCTTCAGAGTCGAGCAGCCCTGGGTGGGCCCCTCATTTGCTCAAGTCTCAGCCTCCCTGGCACCTGGGGGAGTTGTTGGTCTCTGTGCCACTGGCAGGTGGGAGGTGCTGAAGAAACACCCTAGTTGGAGAGCTTCATTTGGAGAGGTGAAGGAAGGTACCAACGCCACACAGCGGGGAGGTGACAGCCAGGACTTGAGCCCCATCCCTGAGGACAGGCCATCCCATGCTCCAGGCTCCTGGCCTCTGCCTGCAGCCCAGCTGGGTGGGGACCTGGCAAGAGTCTAGCCCTTACGGATGGTGGCAGCCGCCAGGGGTCATGTGCAGCAACGCTGCCCTGGCTCTCCAGGAGCAGAAAGGGCCCCATCTTGTAGCCAGCTCTCCTGGCCTCACCGTTGCTGATGGGAGATAAGAGCCTGGCTCCTGCTGGAGCCTTGAGGACAAGCTGGTAGTTTTCCATCATTATAACAAATGATAAACTTCACAGGAGGCCAAGTAGGGCTGAAGGATCCCTCCTCCTCGGCTCTGAGCAGCTTGGCTTGGGGCACCTTTCCAGAACCCTCGGGAGCCTGCCTCTTCCACCATCTATAAGCCCTGGGGGCCGGCCAGCCAGCCGCCTCCAGGAAGTGTTTATTGAGCCTCTGAGAACTACCCTGGCCCTGGGCGTGGCACTTGTAAGTTTCCAAAGACTACCTGGTGGAATTCCCACTCTCCCTGCTGGATCCACGTCTGTGTCTCCTTTTACAGATGGAGAACCTACCTTGGAGAAGTTAGCGGGTGCTCAAGGGGTGTCTGGGAACTCACTGTGCATTCTACTCCACCATGTTATGAACCTAAAACTGCTCTAGAATATAAAGTCTATTTTAAAAAATCGTGTGAATGGAACCCTCGAGTGCCGCCTTTTCAGTCTGCCTTCCTTCTCTTACCTAAGGCGTTAGAGAGCCACCTCGTTTTGCGCACGTCCGGAGCTTGTCCCTTCGTACTGATGCTTGGATACATCACAGTTTATTTATCCACTTACCAGCGGATGGATTTTGGAATAGTTTCCGGTTTGGGGCTATTATGAATAAAGCTGCTATAAACATTTTTTTTAACCACCTGGGGGTCACAGAGGTGGTGGGCTACAGAGCACAGCTCCACACACAACGAGCCTCTTTGGCTTGGTGGCCATTTCCGAGGCCCGCTGGTTTCTACCAACCCAGGACTGTGAACACGGGATTTCCCGGCCCTGACTCCATCCAGCTGCGAGTCCTTGGGAGGTTGCCTGAAGTGCTCCAAGGGACCCCACCCATTCAGGGTTGGTGTGCAGACTGAGAGCAACCGCCCTGGGAGCCTGACCTCCCCTGAGGGCAGGCCAAGCCCCGGGCACTCTTCCAGTGCTTTCTGGGACCCCCATGGGACGGGGGGTAAACAGTCCTTGGGCTACAGGAGGGGAAACTAAGGCAGGAGAGCACGAGAACTTGCCCACGTCACATGCCACGTGTGCAGCCCGGAAATGGACTCAGGAGCTGTGTCCCCTCGAATTCATTTGTTGAAGCCCGAGCCCCCAGAACCTCGGAATGTGACTGTATTTGGAGAGAAGGCCTTTACAGAGCTAATGAAGGTAAAATGAGGGCTTCAGGGTGAGCCCTGATGCAATTTGACTGGTGCCCTTATAAGAAGAGGAGATTAGGACCCAAAGGGATGACCACGTGAGGACACAGGGAGAAGACGGCCGTATACACGCCAAGGAGTGAGGCCTCAGGAGGAGTCCATCATGCGAACACCTTGATCCCAGCCTCCCAGCCTCCAGGACTGTGAGGAAATACATTTCTGCTGTTTAAGCCCCCGTCTGGGGTGCCGAGTTGTGGCGGCCCCAGGACACTGATACAGGCCCAACCCCAGAGCATGTGCTCCAGCTGTTCCATCTACAGGTAAGACTGTGTCCCACGCAGACATGCCAGGAGGAGGCTGCTCACCGTCAGCTGGCGCCCCGGCCCCACCGCTCACCCCAGCGTCCGGTCACCGGCACACCGCACAACACGCTTTGTAATGTTATATTTGCTTGGGTGGTCCTGTGGCCACTGTCCTCCCAGAGACCGCACACTCCACGGCGGCAGGGGCGTATCTTTATTTTGCTAACCTGGTTCCAGGTGGGCTGTGGGCTCCTCAGCAGAGGTTTTTTAAAGGAATGATGGTCAGTGTGCGTTGTTTTTGCCATACGGATGGATCATCGTTACAGGAGGGCATTGAGTTCTTATAGGATCGCACTGGCGTTTCCCCCACGTGCCCACGTGCAGCTGGGGTCGCATAAATGCTTCTTGAATGAGTGAAGTGGGCGACTGGATGGACCAACAAATGAATGAATGAATGAATGAATGCCCCTCCACCCCCAGTGACCTGAGCCAGAGCGCCAGAGGCGGGGTGACTGCGGGCGCCTCACAGATCTGCGTCATTTGAGACAAAGTCCTGCCGGAATTAGCGTCAGATCTGGATTCTCTGCCGCCTTCAGAGAGAAGCCCTGTTATGCTCCTGCCGTGTGACCAGCATGTCCCACTGGGCCTGAGCTTGGAGGGCCCCAAAGGGCCCAGCTGGGGGGGGTCAATGCTCTGTGGCCTCCGTCTTGAACTTCTCAACCTTCTCCACAACTCTCTTTGACGTTGCATTTGTCTGAGGTCCTCTGGGATGACGGGGGCTCCGTGCCTGTGTGTGCCCCCCTCCCTCCATCTCCCCAGGATGGGTTCCTGCTGCCCACTCCCCTCTCCCACCCTGTCACCCTCCACCCCCGGAGGGGCTCTGGGTGAGGGCACAGGGAGGGCGGTGGCTGGTGGGTGTCCTGCAGCATCTCAGGGCAGGCAGGGAGAGGTCACCCTGTCCCGGCTGGCAAAGGTGCCTTGGTGAGGGCCCCTGCCCGCCCCCATAAGGGTACTGAGCATACCAAGCTTTGAGGTCACAATTCCTTAAGGGGTGGCCTCCCCATCCCCCAGTTGGGACCCCACATTGGCTTCTTACGCCGAGCCCACAAATTATGTAATCGGCCCTGCCTCCGGTAAATCCATCTCTGACACCCAGGGGATCCCACCACTGATGTTCAGGAGACCCCATCTCTGATGCCCAGGGGAACCCACCTGTGACACCCAGATGACCCCCAGCACAGGGCTTCCTCAGGCCTCCCGGCCGCCTGTCCATCCCGGCTGCTCAGCTGCCTGGCGTTGAGCCCATTGACAGGCAAGCCAGCTCGTCCCCAGGGTCCCGACCCCGGGTGTCCCGCAGGCGGTGCTCCCTGGTGGCTTAGTGGGGGATAGCCCAGTGAGCTGTCTTCCTACATCCCAGGCCTGCTCTGGCCGCAGCATGGGCACAAAAACAGGTTTAAAGAAAACAGGGGAGAGGGGGAAAGACATATATGCAAGGTTGGCTGGAGTTCTTCTGACGCCCAGATTTCCTTGGAATTTTATCCTAAGGTCTAGGGTTGAAAGTTCAGGGTGGTAGTTTCCCCCTTCATGAAATGGAGAACTCAAAAAAGTCAGGGAGTGCTTATAAGGACTGGATTGTCTCGGGAAAGTAGTGAGCTCTCCATACGTGGAGGTATGTAGGAGGGAGGCGATGAGCAACCCCAGGGTGAGGAGACTGTCTGGGGGCAGGGAGGCGGGACCTATGGGTGTCCTCCATCCCCAAGCCTGTGCTGTTCCACCCACGTCTTCCTGCTGTGGCCTCACGGCCCCAAACACAGAGGGGACAGAGTGAAGTCAGACAGGTTGTCCCTCCAAGCCCCCGCTGTCCTCCCCTCTGCGGCTTTGTGGTTATTTAGGGAGCCAGCAGGGGGAGCTGGGAGGAGGACGACCCCATGGCCTGGACTCTGCCCCTGAGAGGATGAGTGGCCTTAGAACAGGGCTTGATCCTCTCCGAGCCTCAGTTTCCCCATCAGTAAAATGAGTCTAGGTGGTCTCTGAGTGCTTTGAGCTCCAATTGCCCCCAAGCCCTGGAGGAGGCCAGTGGCCCGGCCTGAGCACCCGCTTCTGTCCTGCGAAAGGGCCAGAGCCCTTGCCATCCAAGGACCCCTCCCCGCCACTCAGGGGCTAGTCCCACCACTGGAGAGGAGGGCCCGTGAACCTGCCACCCCCCGCCCCGTGCCCAGGGCTTCGGAAGCCACTCACCTCCTCCGATGGCCAGTCCCCAGAACCCAGTGGGAAAAGCTTATGCGGCTAAAGCCGGGCTAGGTCTGCCCAAGGGAAATGCCCGGCCGAGCAGGCTCTCACCACCTGAGTGGTTCAGTTGTCACCGGGGTCTTCAGGTTCCCACTGGCTTTCCACAGAAGGGGGGGGGGGGGACACTGTGGCTTGCGCCCACTTTCCAGAGGAGGAAACTGAGGCTCAGGGATCACACAGCTCAGTTGGGTCCCAAGCCCAACCGGGGCCTCAGGAAGCCTGGCATCACACTGCACGCCCAGCCTTAGCCACCCGGGGACACCTACCCCTCACCAGGCACGGGACCAGACTCCAGGCACGTTTGCGGTGACCCAGGGCCGTGATGGGCAAATCCCACCCCGGCTGCGAGGGCCCGGGCTCGGGGCCGCTGGGCCTGTCGATTACAGAGCAATGCCCAAAGTGAGAGGATCACTCCACTGTTTTGCTTCTACTTGAGTCCTTGCAGAAAGGAACAACGGCAATCCAATCTTGAATAACAGTTTCATTTGAACCAATTAAAAGAGGACTGATTTTGCTTTCAATTCGATCTGCGATGGCGGCACGCTCTAGGAAACAGGTAACTGAAGTATTCTTCACCACAAACATTTTGGCATTTTATATCCTGGGTGGGGTGATCTTGAAAAGCGGGTTCATTATTCAGAATGATTTCTGAGCCGGCAGAATAAAAACAAAGCCAGCCCCTTATTCACATCATGAAGGGTTAGGGATGTGGTGGGTTTTATGCAGTAGCTGAGGTTTCAGAGGGTGGATTACATCAAAAATAAGGAAGCGACACCAGAGATGTGTAATTCCTGGGCCCTGTCAGATCTTATCGGTGTAACATTTAACCTAAGGGTTGTTCCGTGTGGAAAAGGATGGGGAAATAACTCAAAGGCCGATTCTGTGCACAGAACGCCCAACACTTGGTTTTCTCTTCTGTGAAATGAGATTAATTAACATCTACTTGGAGGGCTTGGGGAGGCTTCAACAAGGTGGGGGGAGTAATGCGAACAGCCCAGCGTCTGGCTTCGAGGCAGCGTCTCATCACGGCATACCCTCTCCGGAGCTCAGTTTTCTTGTCTGTAAGATGGGACCATCCACGCCCACCTGGCAGAATCCTGAGAAGCAAACACTCAGAGCTCCGGCCAAAGTCGGCAAGCAGAAGCCACATGGCAAACTGGCTGCCAGGCTCACAGTCATTCTCCGTAACGACTCCCCTCTCTGGGCCCCTCTGTAAAATGGGGAGGGGGCTACTGAACCGGAACACCCGTCGGGTAACTTCTACCCAGAGCTCTCCGAGGAGCCCAGCCCCACCCCCAAAGGCTGCATGAAGATTCTTCTGTTTTCAAAGCTGCTGCACAGTTAAGAGCTAATTGAAGCGGGGGGAAAACCCGCCCACCAACATTTGAACAGACGGCTGCAGCAGCCGGGCCGTGAGCCGAGGCCCGAGCTGTCGCCAGTTCTCCTGCCTTTGCTCCTCGAAATTTCTCCCCAACGGCCTGAGAGCGGACGTAGGGTGTCCACTTCAGCGCCCCCTGCACGGCCTGCGAGACAGTGTCCTGGCATGGTGGACATGCCCTGGGTGGCTCTCCGGTTTGGCGTCCAGGGATGATCCTTGGGGGTTTCGTCATGGGAGAGGAAGGACAGCCCTGCATCCCCGAGGGAGGCCTGCTTGGCCGTTCCCCTGGCCAGAATGACACACTGTCCCTGCGTTCAGAGTCTCTCTGCCCCCATCCCACCCCCAACCCATGCTGGGCTCCCTGCGCTAAGGGGAAGGGGTCGTGCCCAGCCAGGCTTGAGGACCTGCAGCTGGGGAGGGTGGGGGGGTTGGAGGAAGCTCCCAAAGGTTTCCTGGGGATGAAGCCCGATCTGAGTCTCGCAGAGCCTATGAGAGGAGCTCGGGAAAAGATGGGAAAGGCACTCCTGGCGGAAGCAGAGAATAAACAAAGCGGGGGCCTGGGACGGGTGAGCGCCAGCCTGAAAGCCGGTAGAGCGTGGGCTTGACTGGTAACACGTCGGCTTTGCGGCCCCGAAGGCTCACTCTGCCACTGGGGTGAGAAGGCCACAGTCCCAGACCCCAGGCAGGCCCCTCCCCCGTGACTGCGCTGCCCCTCAGCCCTCGCAGCTCCGAGCCAGGGCCTGGCCCAGGGAGGAAGTGGCCTTGTCTGGTGCATCTGGTGATGGAGGCTGGATCCAGGGGGCTGGGAACTGGCCATTCCCCCACCCCAACAGGGACGATGGTGTGACTGCCCCCCTAGGGTTCTGCGTGGTCCCCAAAGTCCCCACCCTTACAGGCACACACCCCCAAGCACAGTGGCCTGCAGGATGGCACCCAGCACAGGCAGTCTTACAGGTGGTCTTCCGGAGGCCGGCCCACTTGTCCCCGCTTCTCCTATCAACCTGGCAGCAGACAGCAGGTATGCATCCTGTTTCCTTCCTCTCTGTCACTGCCAGGCAGCTCAGGGCACATTTTGTGCTCAGCCAGGAGAGCAGATGCCCTTAAACGGGGCTTTCTGGGCCAGCGCTCCCTCTCCACCCTACATGGCAATCCCTTATCTTGACACAAGGATCCCATTGTGCCCGAGGCTTTTGCTGGGAGCAGCCATAAATCCTTCTGGCAGGAAGAAATGCATTTGGTCCCCAGGGCTTTCCTTTGGCTCGTGGTTGGCAGTCGACTCTGCTCCCTGGGCAGATTTCAGAGGCACTGTGCCCCGCCTGGAGGTCCCGGACCCTCTCACATGTGTGCCTCCACCCAGCCGGGAGAGGATGTACACCCTGTTTACAGGTGGCGGGAGATGCGGTGGGGCTCATGCAGGGGGCAGACCTAGGGTGCCTGCCGGGTCCCTCTCAGGCAGACTGGATGCTTCTACCATCCAAACCCCTCACCCTCACCCCCAACCCAGCTGCATTGGATGATCTCAACAGTCCAGCTGGTCAAATGGGAGGCTGACCTTCTGTTTGGCATGCGGGGCGGGGCGCATGCTGAGGTCCCCTGGCCGTGCTCATGGCAGACCCAGAGCAGGGACTCGGGGTCCCCGGTGAGGGTCTCGCCATTCTCCTCTACTCCCCAGCTCCAACGAGCTGGGCTTCTACTAACGCAGAACTCGTACCCTCCTAGCCTGGCAGGGTGCAGGGCGTCTTCAGCCGGGATGCCTTCTGCCTCCCCATTGCGTGACGAGGGCTGCGGGGGGCTGCAGGGGACTGGGGGCCGGGGTTCGGCCCAGCAACGCACCGCAGCTGCCCACCCAGACTCAAGATGGGCCTGCAGGCGCCGAGTGTTTTGATCCGAGGCTGCGCTGGAATATCTGAGCCCTGCCAATGGATGCGATATAAAAATATAGCCGGCTGCCAGCACAGCCGAGAAGGACCGCTTCCTCGCCAGCAAGTGCCTCGGCAACGAGTTTTCTCCCATCCCTCAGCCCCCACCCCCAGAGCTGGGGGTAGGATTCAAAGACTGGAGCTGCTCTTCTAAAGTGTTAACAATTCTATTTTGCCTGCTCCAAGTGTTTTTCTTTTTCTTTTTTTTTCTGAACTCCATACCGAGCTGTAACAGAATACTTGGATTATTCTTTCCCCCTTTTCTACAAACTCAGCAACTGAATTTAAAAAAGACAGGAATTTATAAGAATGTGTATCTACACATGTCTGTGGAAACTACATCAGCGGTGGGCTCCGGCCAGCTGGGGGCAGCGCTGATCCCCTGCTTGGGGCCCTGCCCTCCTTAATCTCGTCGTGGGTGTTTTTTTATTTTGCTGGAAATCTCCTGAGAGAGCCGAGGGGAAGCCTGAGGCAGGAAGGCGGCTGTGTACAACGCTTCTCCATCAGCGAGGTCCAGAGATCGCCGGTGCTCATAGGACTGGAGCTGGGGTGCTCGGGGCACAGCTCTCCTGACCTGGGCGTTTCTGGGCTCGTGGCTGGCTCTGCCCCTTCAAGCCTGTGGGTCCTGGCCCAGGTGGTCAGCTCTGGGCCTCCGTTTCCTCAGCCACAGACGGGGGTTGACAGTGATGGCACCGTGGCGTAGACACGAAGACGCGCCTAAGAGAGGAGAGCACTGCGCGAGTGATGGTGTGCGGTGGACGGACCCGCTGGACGAGGATGGGCAGAGGTCTGGGCCCCTCCTCTGTACCCCCGAGAAATCCCCCTGCACGACGGCTCCCGGACCGCGCTGGGAGCAGTCAGCGCCCACGGGCACCCCCAGAGGTGTCAGCGCTCCCGCTTCGTCGATGGAGCCAGAGACTCAGAGCAAGGCGACTGGCCCATTACCCTGCGGCAGGTGGGGTGAGAAGCCAGGTTCTGTCTCTGTTTATCCAGCTGAAAAGAGAGTCTCCCCAGGCAGCAATTACGATGAAGTGGTGAATATCTGTTGGATGAATGGGGTATTAAGCACCGGGCGTCTGCAGTCCCAGCCACAGCCCTGGAAGGTGTCAATTCTCGGGATTAGGAAAGGGAAAGGTGGTTTGCTGACATTCTTCCGTGGGCCGTGTTCCAGGCTACGTGATCCTGCTGGAGTCCCGGGGTTCATCCCCCCAAGAGCCGGGGGGAGGGTATGGCATTACCCCATTGCACCAGGGAGGCAATACCAGTGTTAGCCAGGCTCTCCCTGAAGGAAAGTTCCCCCTCTTTGCTTCCCCCCATTCAGCTGGCCAGTTGGACCACAGACGACAGGCCAGGCAGGGCCTGAGGTTTCAGCCCCTGCCCCACTTCACCGGAAGGGTGCTGAGGCCCAGAGAGGGCAGGGGTTTATCTGAGCTAGCTCAGTAATCCTGCAACAGAGCCGGGCCTACGACACGGACACCGTGTCCAGGCCCCTGCCCATTGGTGGGAGGTCAGGGATGTTCCCATCGGCCCTGGCCAGCTGCTCCCTCCACTGCTTTCCCCACCACTGCTCGAGTCTGGGAGAGCTCTTCCCAGTTGGGGTGTCCTGAGGACCCATAACTTGGGGTGATAAGGCCAGGCAGCTGCAGGGGAGGACTTCTCCAAGGGACAGCCCTGAGAAGTCAGACCAGGAGAGGGGCCTGCTGATTCAGGGCACGGGGCCTTGAAATGCAGGACCCAGGGCTGACCTCTCCTCGAGAGAGAGACCCATGGCCACCCCAGGCCAAAGACAGGTGGGTGGTGATCCAGGAGAGAGCTGGGCTGGCAGGCAGGGGTTACATACAGGCAGGCCAAGACAGGCACAGAGAGGGACAGGAGGGTTGGATGGTCACAGCAGGGATCCCTGGCATGAGCCCCTCCAGCCCACTAAGCCTGTGTATGTATGTGTGTGTCTCAGGGGTCCTGTTCCTACCCCTCCCCCCAGCTATCCCAGGAGCTTCTGGGCTCTGTGATGAGGGCTGGAAGAGCCAGGAAGAGACCCTCTCTGATACTTGACTCTCCCTCCTTCTCTCCTCAAGCCTTAGTGCAGGGTGAGCACGGACTCCCTGGGGGTGGTGAGGGCTGAGCAAGGGGGCCAGGCTGGGCTGCAGTGGGGGAAGCCTAGACTCAGATCTGGGCAGGGGGGAGGGTTATGAAGGGAGGACAGCCCTCCAGCATCTAAATTTGGAGTTAATTTACAGCCCTTTGATTTCCTTGGTCTCTCGGCCGGTCACAGTACAAGAATTCTGAGTATATATTTTGTAAGTCTGCAAAACAGTGCCCCTTAAGCAAAGACCCCCTCCTCGTGCAAAAGGGGAGGATGGAATCTGGCGACCTGGAGCGCCCTCCTGCCACCTTTGGTGGGAGGTCGGGCAGGGTGAGGGTCTGAAGGACTGACTATTGCACCCATCACTTAGATTACAAAGGTTTATTTAGAAAAGAGTTTGGTTGTTTTCGCTGTCAGTCATTGTTGGCAAACATTTAGATACTTTCGTAACCAAAGATGGTCAGTGCCCTCCTTCCTCCCCCAGAAGAGCCACCCCGCGAGGTCTTGGGAGGTCAGCCCTTGCTCAAAGGGGGATGGGGTGGTGGCCTCTGGTGGGGGCAGGACAGGCTCCTTCTTCACCAACTTGGGAGGATCCGTGTGCTACCTCACAGACACACCATGGTGCGGCCCCCAGAGTTGGACCCGGGCCTGCAGCCCCAGAAGCAGCCCCTTGCTGAGACAGGAAGGCAGAGGGGTCTCCCCTCTCTCCTTCCCCCTCCCCGGGGGCCCTGCAGTCTCTCAGCCCTCCCTCCAGCCGTGCAGCACCCTCCCCTGCGCCCTGAAGGCCCATCCATCCCTGGGTCCCTGGGAAAGTTGCTCCCAGTTTCTCCTGGGAGGCCACGCCTGCCCGCCCCCTCCGCTGGGAGCTGTCCAGGGTCTCTGAGCCAGGTAGAGTGAGTGGATCACTGCCTGAAGCCCTTTCTCCTCCGTCGGAAGAGGATGTGCTTGAAAGAGCGCCGGAAGTCCTGATTGAAAACGGTGTAGATGACCGGGTTGAGCGAGCTGTTGCAGTAGCCGATCCAGAAGAAGAACTTGAAGAGCGGGCCGGGCACCTGGCAGGCCTCGCGGCAGATGCCGTACAGGCTGTAGCTGAAGAAGAAGGGGAACCAGCAGAGCACAAACACGCCCATGACCACCGCCAGCACGAAGGTGAAGCGCTTCTCGCGCGCCTGGGCCACCTTGCGGCGGCACACGCTGCTGCGCGCCCGGCGCCGGCGCGACAGGAAGAACTCGACGGAACGCGAGCTGGCGCGGGACAGGCGCCAGCTGGGGACCGGGGACCTCGCGGCGGCCATCGCGCCCGGCTCGGCCGTCCCCGTCCCGGGCCCCGACTCCTCGCCGTCTGTGGCCCCCTCGCCGCTCGCGCGCCGCCGCCCGCCCCGCCGCAGCGCGCCTCGGCGCCGCCTCCTCTCGGCCGCCACGCTGATGTCCTCCGGCTTCACATCGGCGCGCGGGCGGCGCGGGGTCGCGCAGTGCCCGTTCTCGCCCGCGCCAAGCCCGTTCTCCGTGGTCGGGGACGCGCCGTCGGGGCCCGCGGGCTCGCGCTTCTCGCTAAGCGTGCGCGTGCGCAGCTTGGCCACCCGGTAGATGCGCGCGTAGACCAGGCCCATGATGAGGCAGGGCGCGAAGAAGGACCCGATGCAGGAGGACAAGATGTACCAGGTCTCGTCATTGAGGCCACACTGCGGGTAGGCGGCGCCGTCGGGCTGGCGGTAGAGCGAGACAAGCGGCGGGAAGGAGATGACGGCCGAGATGAGCCACACGGCCACGATGGTGGCCTTGACGCGGCGCGGCGTGCGCTTCAGGTTGTACTCGACAGCCTGCGTCACGGACCAGTAGCGGTCCAGGCTGATGGCGCACAGGTGCACAATGGACGAGGTGCAGAAGAGCACGTCGAGCGCCAGATACACGCCGCACCACACCTGCCCGAAGTACCAGTAGGCCATGAGCTCGTTGGCCAGCGAGAAGGGCATGACCAGCGTGGCCACCAGGATGTCGGCCGAGGCCAGTGACACCAGGAAGAGGTTCTGCGGCGCACGCAGCGCGCGGCTGGTCAGCACAGCGATCACCACCAGCACGTTGCCCACCACAGTGAAGACGATGAGGAAGCCCACCACGGCCGCTAGCCCCGCCACGGCGCCCGCCGAGTACTGGCCCGGGGGCGGCCCCCAGGCAGCCCCCGAGGCGTTGGCGGCCCCGCCGCTGCCCCCCTCGCCGGCGCCGCTCACGTTGGGGCCCGCCGCCGCCGCCGCCGCCAGCGCCGCCGCCAGCGCCGGGGACGCCATGGTCCTCCCGCAAGCTACGCGGTCCCGCCTGGAGCCGGGGCGCAGCCGCGGCAGCTCGGGCGCCCCCCAGCCCGGGTCGGCGCCCGCATCGCCGCCTGCTCCTCGGGCGCGTCCGCCGGGGACCGCGGCACCCCGCAGCCGGCCCTCGGCCGTGGCGGCTCAGCGGGCGAGCGGCGCGCCCGAGAGCGTGGCTGCCGGGCTCCCCGCCGCTGCCGCACGCGTAAGTGCAGAGCAGGAGGCGCCCGGAGAGAGCGGCGACGCGGCGGCGGCGGCGGCGGCGGCGGCGGGGGAGGGGAGGGGACAGGTCCCGGGGTACTCGCGCGGCCCCGCCCTTGGCCCCGCTCACGGGGAGCGCCCCGGCCGCGAGCCCACGGCGACTCGGCTCCCGAGCGGGCGTGCCCGGGCGACCCGGCGGCCCCAGCGCGCGGCCGGGGCGCAGGCTGCGGACAGCGGCAGCGGCGGCGCGGGCGCTCCGCCTCCCATCCGGCCGGCTAGGGCTCGGCGCGCCGGGGCGCAGGCCGCCGCTTCTTGGGGCCCCCGCGCCCGCGCGCCGCCTCAGGCTCCAACTTTACTTTCCCGGGCAGGGCGCCGGCGCCGCCGTGCGTCCTCCTCCGGCTCCTCCTCCCGCTGCTCCCGGCGCGGGCGCCCCCCGCGGTCCGCGCTCGGCCGTGCTGGCGCCGCCTCGCCTGCCTGGGCTCGCCGGAGCTGCGCCGCCGCCGTGCGCTCGGCGCGAGTGTCGCCGCTCGGGCTCGGCTTCCAACTTGGGTAGAGTTGCGCAGCGGGGCGGGGCGCGGACGGGCGGGGGCGGCCTGGCGGGCAGGCCAGCGCCGCCGGCCCGGGGGGAGCGGGCCCGGGAGCCGGAGCCCGCGGCCGCCTCGGCGAACCTGCCCGCGCGGCGCCGGGGAGGAGCCCGGGGCGGTGGCGTGGGTCGCGCGCGCTCGACGAGGGCGCCCCCTCCAGGGCCGTCCGCAGCCTGTGGGACTGGACCGAGTGCCAGCTGGCCTGGGCGGTGAGTTCCAGAAGCCTGCTCTTTCTAAGACGCGAGCCTCCTCACCTCCCCCGGACCCACGAACACGCGGGAGCGCACACTCGCGTGCCGGACGGGCGGCTCGGGGTCCGCGGCTTGATTGGAGAGCCAGCCACTCGCAGCCTGGCGGAGAACGCGTCGCTGCTTGGGTGCGCGGCGGAGCTGCCGAGGGCGGGTCCGGCTCCAGCTCCCATGTCTGGTGGATGCTTCGGTGCAGAGCCACCACCCCACCCCCGGCCTCAGTTCCAAGCGCTGCTGGAGCGTGAATCATGACGGCAGTGCCTGTGGAAGCCCTGGGCAGGCTCCCAGGCTCTGCACCCATGTTGACAATTATTGAAGTTCAATTCTTATGCTCTGTGGCCCTGCCTTTAAAGGCTGGGGGATGTTCAGCGTCACCGCCTCTGACAAACGCCCCAAACTGAATTGCCGGATGAGGGGCGGTTTGGCGTGGGAGCCTGATTCCTGCTTAGGGGCAAGGTATTGGGGTAACCCCCGCTTACCCCTGTCCCACGTCCCAGTGCATTCGTTCTGCAGACGTGCACTGTTGCTCCCAGCCGTGTCAGGTGCTGGTCCCCTCCTCCAGACACCCTGAGGTCTGTGGGGGACAGACCCTGGAGAGGAGGTTGGAGTTCCCAGGCCTGGCATCTCTCACTGAGACCAGCCGGAGGACCTTTCCTCCCAGCAAAGCAGAACCGCACCCAGGCTAGCCCTCAGCTCTCCCTGCATCGTCAGGTTGGGGGGGGGGGGGAGCTGTGGTTGTGGGATGCCTCTGGGTACTAAGAGGGTGACTCAGGGAGGGAATGGAGCCACACACCCCCAGTGATGCCTAGAAACGTGCGTGGCTTGGGGGCCACTTCTCTCTTCTCTGAGCTCTGGAAGGGCTCAGAGGCCTTACCAGGAAAGCATGCTCTCCTAGCAGAGATGCCCATGTAGAGCTCTGACATCCTTGTTAACAACGTTATACCAAGGAGCAGGCCAGGACCAGGTTGGAAATCAAAGACTCCAGATGGCAGACCTGCCCAACAAGGGCCAGTCCTTGGCATTTATGCCATTTTGGGAGCAAAGCCACAACCGCGTGTAACCCAGGAAAAGGTAGAGGCACCATACTTACGAAAGGTCCTCTGGTCCTGGAGGCGTAAAAGGTGCCACCAGTCAGGGTACTCAGGGGTGCATTTTGCAGGGAAGACCCCTACACACCTGATCCTCCATCTTTGGCACACACCGGCCCTGTCTGTATCAGGCCTTCTGCCTTGGGTGCTCACCGTCTGGGGTGGATGGTGCCACACACTGAGATGGGTGCAGTAAATGCCATCGATGCCCCGGGGCTCCTCTTCCAGCCTGAGAGTGGGGTTACCAAGGAAGGCTTCCTGGAGGAGGTGGCCTCTGGGCTGTGTTTGGAGAGTGAGAGGAGTTATTAAAAAGTGAGAGGCCCCTGTTGGTTGTGCTCCCTGGGGTGGGGGCGGGCTTTGTCCTTGTGGGCGTGTCCAAACAAGGAACATGGCCGTGGTCAGAGGTAGGTTTTGGAGAGATCTGTCCTTCTCCCAGCATCTGGACAGCCATGTGGACCTCCTCCTGACCTTGAGGGGTTCTTAACTTGCAAAAAGCACTTCGGGGGATGCATTCAAGGGTCCTGATGCCTCACAAGTTCGCAAGCCAGGCGAGTCTAGCATGAGGGATTTGAAGGAAAAGGACCCAGAGCTCTAGGGGGCCCAAAGCAGACAGGACGTCCCACTGCCCGGGCAGTGACTCTCTGACCAGCCCAGGCCGGGGACATTTGGAGTGCCTGGCCAGCCAAGTGACGCAGGCCCCTGGGGATGCCTGCCCCCGCTGGCCTCGCCCAGGAGGAAGCAGAAAGAAGCACCTCTCCTGTGGGTCCAGGACCCAGAGCTGAGGGGCGGCAGAGGGCTGGGCCCCTGAGGAGTCCTTGGGTAGAGAGCCCTTGCCTGGGCTTCAGGGAAGCACTAAATGCAGGCCTGCTCGCATGCACCAGAGGTCCCAGGGACCAAGCTGTTCACAGAGGAGCCGGAGAGGCCTCTTACCCCGACGCTGGAGGTTAGGCTTGACAAACTGCTCCCAACTGCCCTGGAACAGACAAAACAGCACGTGCCCGGGAAGACTGCCCGTGCTGAGGAGTCGCTGCCGGCCAGGCCCGGGCTTGGCAGGACCAGGAGGATGATGGGAGGGTAGTACTGGGGAGTCAGGCTGCACTGGTAGGGGGTGGGGTCGTTGCGGAGGGGGTGTGGGCCGTCTCAGCAGGAAATCATGTGGAAGCGGAGCATCCTTGGGCTACCAGGGTGTACTCGCCTTCATCCCACCGTGACCCACAGCCTTGGGACACTGGGACCTGGGCCCACCGCTGAGAGGAGGAATTTGGATGCACGCCCGCTGGGTGCGGTGCCCTGTGCTCCACGAGTGGCCTCAGCTCACGTAGAGAGGGGCTTGTCTCCTTGAACCACCTCCCTGTGTGCACAGTTACGCGTGCGCGCACACACACAGGCACACGTAGCCACGCACACCTATGCTCGCATCCTCACACACACGCAGCCAGGGATACGAACCACGAGACGCAGAGCCATGTGCATGAAAGTGCGTTAACACGAGTATCCACGTGTACGCACGTTGCACGCACTCACGTGTACGTGCACGTGTAAGCAGCATGCATGCACACCCACCCGCGTGTGCACACGTCACACAGTCACACGCATGCATGAGTTTGTGTGCACGCCTCACTTGTGCGTATACAAGCACCCAGCACACAGGCGTGCGTGTCCACACGTGCACACACGCTGCACACACCCACACGTGCACGTGTGCCTGTGGCCTCGCTCACCCTCTCAGGCTGCAGGGAGGGTGTATTTCCAGTGCAAGCAGCTCTTCCCAGATTTCAGGCTGGGTTCTGCTTCACCTCGGCCTGCTCCCTCCTGGCTGGGAGCCCATTTGTCACCGCCTGCCATGGACTCCGGGCCGGGCACATGACGTTCTCCAGGCTGGCAACTCTGCCCTGTCCATCCCTAGGGCTCTCCTCTTCCTTGAAAACATGTGGCATGAGATTCCTCCCTGGGAGGCCTCACTGCTCTCCCAGCCTGAGGTAGAGCCCCCTCCACTGGCCTCCTGTATGCCCCTCGAGGGCGAGCCATCATCAGACCACGTCTCTGCTGTGGGCTCTTGCGGACAGGCCATATCTCTGTCCCACAGTCTGGTGTGGGGACCAGTTCACGGCTCACAGTAGGGGCTCAATCAAAGCGTGGGGGAGGGATGGGTGGTACGAAGGGCCTGGTATCCTCCATCCTCCCCAGCCACACTGGATGCCTGCGGTGTAGCCGGTACAGGTGGGGCCCAGCAGAGCACAGTGGTACCTCGCCCAGAGCCAGACCCGGCACTCCCCCACCAGGCCCTTTCTGCATCCGTTCGGCGGAGGTTCTGGACTTAAGCTCCCACTTATCCCCTTATGTTCTGCCAGGCAGCCTGAGAACCTCCTGCCTCCAGAGGCCTCAGTTTTCCCATCCATAATGTAGGGAGATTGACTGGATGGTTCTAAGGTCGGTGCCGGCTCCGCCCCCACTTGGCTTCGAGCTCCTGGGGCTGGCGATGTGTCTGCCTGCTGTCTTTGCCCTCGGTGGGTACCTGCGGGGAAGGGGAAGAGCCCTTCCACTCCGCTGGCTGGTGCGGAACAGAGAACCGGCGCCCAGTCTCGGACCCAGGGACTTGTTTTCTCCTTAACTGGGCTGAGGGTATCTTTTGCCCCACTTTATTTGAAATTTCATTTTTAAAGCTGAGGCAGGAAAAAATGAAGCTTGCTTCTCTCCCTGTCCTTCCCTGAAGAATTCCAGAACCGCTTGGTCTTGTCAGAAAATGGCTGGGATCCGCCGGTGGAGCCTGGCTCTCCGTGTGCTAACTCCACTGCGATATCGATCACACTAATGCACTTGGCACTGCTGAGTTCTTCCCGAGCTGGAGGAGCTCTGGGGAAAGAATTGCTTTGGGGACCGTCTTTGACTTGCAATGGGAATAATGGATTGAAGCAGCGGGTCAGTCTGTCTTTCTGAGCACCAGCTGTGTACCTCGCTCAGCCCGGGGCCTGTTGGGGTTCAAGCTAGCACCCACCCATCACCCGTCCTGGCTGCCACGTGGCCTCCTCAGGGCTCCCCTCTGCCGGCCGCTCCAAGCCGGACCCGTCCTCCTTTGGGGGCCTTGCTGGTGCCCAGATGCCTGAGCCTGGCATTCGAGGCCCTCCTAAGCCTGGCCTCGACCCTGGACTCCGGGCTCGGGCCAATCAGGTGTCCCTACATGACCTTCCCTATCCGAGCCCGTGAATGGGGATGACGGAGCGCCTCCCGTACGGCAGATGTGCAGGTTCTCCGGAATGATGTGTGCAGAGCTTTCAGCCCTGTGTGCGCAGGCATTCTCCCACCTCTGGGCCTAGAACACCTGCTCCTGCCTCTGCCTGTCACCCACCTGAGCAGGTGGGAGACACAGCTCGGTGCCCCTCGGCACCGGGCTCCTCCTAGGAATGCCCCACAGGGTTCCGTGGTCTGCAGCAGCCACGAGAGCCCTTAGCGTCTCCTGAAGTCACTTCCCCGGGAAGCGTCACGATGCAGCTTCCATTCCGGCCACCCTCCTGTCCCTTGGCCCCCGCCCATCAGCAGTGCTCATGGGAGCCACCCTTAGGCTGTGTCCTGTCCTGAGCAGTCCGTGGGAGGTGGGCCCACCTCGCCCTCTTGGCGTCCCTTCAGGGTGTGTGCTGTGTGCATCCCGTCCTGCAGGTGAGGGTGGAGGCCCAGGTTCTCGAGAGCATGTGTGGGAGTGAGCCTGGGGCAGTGCGGTCCCCATCCCGCTGTCGCCACGCTGCCTGCCACCCTCTCGCCCTTGCCTCCCGTCTCCCCAGCCTCTGGCTTCAGTCAGTGGGGGGTCTTGGAAGGGCTCTTGGGAGTGACTGTTAAGCAGAGGCCCAAAGGGGGAGCGTTGGAGGCCCTGATGGCCCCGTCCACCCCTCTGGAGGACCTTCCCTGCCCTCCTGGACCCAGAATTCTAAGCCTGCCCCCCATCGCTTTTCCAAGCCTTAGGGTTCTCCCAGTAACACGAAGACTCCACGTCCATCCGGCGGGCATCTACTGAGCACCTGCTCTGTCAGGTGTGGACAGTGCCCGTTGTCTGTGGAGAGTATGGCACCCCTCAGGCCCAGGCCCTGACCTCCAGGGAGGGGCCGGGAGACCAAGAAACACCTGGTGGGGCCCGAGGGGGGCTGCCGGGGGGTTCGGGAGGACTTTCTGGAAGGAGCAGGGGCTCAGCTCAGATGGCAGGGTGAGTAGGCAGTCACTCCCTCCTCGCCCCTGAGGTGCGCAGCCTTCTCAGATGGCCTCCAGGGAGCCAGGCCTGCAAATTGGGAGGGGCATCGCTGCCCTGACTAAGCCCCTAACCGGTTGACTTTGAGTTAATCAAAGCAGATTCTCCTGGCTGGGCCTGACCTGATCAGGTGAAGCCTTTACAAGGTGATGAAGCATCAAAGGTGCTCTCCTGCTGGCCACAAAGATGAAGCAATGATGTGAGAGGCAGCCCCGGGGCGAGGACACGAATGTGGCCTTTAGGGGCCAAGTGGTCCCTGGCAAACGGCAAGAAAACGCACCTCAGCCACTCGGCCTCAGGGAACGGAATTCTCCCGACAGCCGTGTGAGCCTGGAGGGGGTCCCTGGGCCTCAGCTGGGAACATGGCCTTAGCTGACACCTTAATTTCAGCTTCCAGACCATGAGCAGGAGAGTCAGCTAGCCTACATCAGGACTCCTGGCCCATGGAAACTGAGGTAGTAAATGTGTTGTTTTAAGCTGGTAAATTTGTGGTACTTCTGTTTCGCAGCCTAGATAACTAATACACCTGCATACCTAGTTTGTTCTGGGGGAGGAACAGTGATTGCCCAGGAAAGGGGGACCCCCCTTCCCATTTCTGGGGGAAAATGGTGATGCCACTAAGGCTGTTTCGACAGACCCATTTCCATTTCCCCTGTGGCTGGAGGAGAGAGGTCACATGACCCAGTCTCAGCCAATAAGACCTCCCTGATGTCAAGTGAGAAATGTACAAGAAGACTCGCTGCCTGCCTTCCTGTTTGGTCATACAAGTGTGAGGATGTGATGCCCGGAGCTGCAGCAGCTCTCTTGGGACCAGGAGGAGCTGATGATGAAGATGACAGTCACAGCAGGAAAGAGTCTGTGTCCCTAATGCTGTTGTCCTTGAGCCTCCACATGAACCCACCATGGAGCCAGCCTTTGGACAGATTTCCTGCCGAGGGAGACACTAAGTGGCCCTTTGGGAGGAGGATTCTATAACTTGCAACTGAACGCATCCTAGCTGATTTGCTGTCCACAGCCCTATCCTGCCTCCTTTGAGAATCACCGTGTGAGTCTGCAGTAGGTAAAGTAAGACACCCAAAGGCATCCACGCCCTAATCTCCAGGACCTGTGGCTAAGTGACCTTACATGGCAGAAGGGATTTTGCTGATGAGATTAAGCTAAGGACTTTGAGATGGGGGATTATCCTAGATTATCTGAGTGAACCCTACATGTAATCACGTAATCTCGAGGGTCCTTCTAAGTGAAAGAGAGAGGCAAGGGGGTCAAAGTTAGAGGAGAGGTGATAGCAGAAGCAGAGAGCGGAGTGATGTGAGAAGGGGCCACAAGCTTAGGAATGCGGGCGCCTCTGGAAGCTGGAAAAGACAAGGAAACAGATTCTCCCCAGAGACTCCAAAGGGAACCAGCCCTGCCAGGCCATTCTACCCTTGTGGACTCCAGAACTGGAAGATAACAAATTTGTTGTTATAAGCGCTTAAGTTCGCGGTCATTTGTTAGAGCAACAACGGGAAATGAATACAGACCCCATGGGTGTTTGGGGATGAATGGATGAGTGAATGAATGCAATAGATAAAATGGAACTTCGTAAATTATCAAGTTAAACACAAGGGATTGCCATCACCGCAGCCCCGTCTCAACCATCGAGTCCTCGTGTGATGTTACGAGTCCCCCGCCCTTCCTGAGCCTCAGTGGCCCCGCCTGTGAGTTGAGGGACAGGACTCAGTGGCCTCACGGGGCCCTCGCAGGCACCCTGAATCTCGCAGGGCCCTTCTGGAGCCAGGGAGTCCAATAGAAGGAGATCAAAACGCCAGCCCTGCCAAAGCCAAGTTGGAAGGTGGGGGCTGGTCTGTGGGCACATGGGCTGGTCAGCTGTGGCTTGGCTGGGCTGGTCCAGGAGTCTCAGGGCATCTTGGGGGGCGGGTCTGTGTCTCCTGCAGGTCGGCAGGTGCCACCAGGAGAGGAGAGGAGAGCCAGGCTGAGCTGGGGACCTCAGGGCTCCTAGGAGAGCTTGGAGATGCAACTTAAACCTGCTTGGCCTGCAACCTCTAAGCAGCTGGGGGCTTTGGGCAAATGGCTTCCCCTCTCTGAGCCTCCTAATAGCATCTGAAGAATTAAGTGGGATTCTCTACGTCGGGTGCCTAGAAAGATAAAACCTTCGCCTGTCAGCCTGGGGTACCTGGCTTGTGGGAGGGAAGGAGGCCTCGGAGGAGGGCTGATGTTAATTTTTCTTTATATATCTCTGTATTGTTTAACTTGTTCTAAGAGCTTGAGTTACTTTGGCAAATAAAAAAAATCTAACAAAAGAGAACGAAGATCTTCCCATTGCTGGCGCTTAGCAAGCTCTCAGTACATTATAATTGATATAATCACCATGATGATTACTCTTAACTTGTATCTCAGCTGAATGAGTCCGCTTTGCGATGTCCCTTCAGGCCCGCCCCCAGCCTCTGCTTGCACACCCCGACAACGGGGAACTCACTGCCGAACATCCAGTTCACCTAGGGTAGCTCTGATTCTTTTCAACGTTGAGCACGTGGTCCCAGTGCCCCTCCATGATGGCCTTGGGGATGTAGGGAAACCAGCCTCGTGCCTGCTGTTGAGGGAGGTGGTTGGTCACTGGAGGGGCTGAGCAGTGAGGGGGGCTCCCTGAAGAGGGGGCATCTGCACCTGCCCTTGACAGGAGAGGGGAGACTTCCTCCAACAAGCAAATTGCTTCCGGGCAGCTCTCCCCACTGCCCCACCTCAGCCAGGATGCTCCCAGCTCCCAGCATGACCCCAGAGTTGGCACTGGGTCTCCTGCAGCGACCAGGCCACCACCAGTTCCCCCCGTCCAGGGCTCTCGTCTCTGGAGGCCTCCAAGGAGATGTCAGGATATTCAGCAGATTTAAAGCCTCACATTTTACCTTACTCTCCACGGGGCCTCAAAGAGTTGGGCGCCATCAACACCCCCACTTTACAGATAGATGAGAAAACGGAGGCTTCTAGGGGCAGACGTGGCAGCCCAGGTCCCCAAGGAGCGTCCCGGAAGATTGGGGCTCGGCCTCAGGCCCCTACCCCATCCGGCCTCACTGCCCACTGTGGATGCCTCCGTGGTGACCACCCACTCCAATAGAGACCCCCCGGGGGCCTGGCTCCATTGGGGGGCTTCTCTCCCCAAAGTAGTATTTCTGGGGACTCCCAGTTAACCACTTCTGTCCCACTGCTGGAGGCTGCTGTCTCCCTGTCGCCTGTTTAGGACCGGCACCCCGGTGCTAATCAACCCTTAATCCCAGCACCTGGAACAGTGATGAATGCCTGCATGAATGAATGGGACTTCTGCAGACCCCTGTGCAAGGAGGGCTCTTTTGTTCCTGCTTCATGGTTGAGACGCTCCAGGCCCAGAGACTGCGAGCCTCACTTCTCAATTAAAGCCACGTCCTTTCCCCTCTGCTTTGCTGCTTCCCGTTTGCCGAGCACCAAATACATGCAGGATTCAGAGGGGGCGAGAGAATGACACAAATCCTGTCCTTAACGGTAACGAGAGGTGACGGGAGCCTGGGATGCTGCCCGCTGTCCTGCGTGAGGGGAAAGCGCAGGCCGGGCTGCCCAGGAGCATCCGGGTACCGTGTCCAGCATCCCTGTATTCACTAAGGGGCTGCCCTCACCGTCCTGAGGCCTGACACCTCCTAACGCAGTGCCCCCTCTTAGAACCTGGGGAACATGCCTGGTGGGAAAGATTAGACAAATGAAAGCAATCTCATGCCCACGATTTGTGAATCTGACCGTGGATACATGCCCCAGAGCTGGAGGGGGTTCAGAGAGTTTTTCGTTTTGTTTGGCTTTGATTTTTCTCAGATAGGAAACTGTAGAAGAGCCCTTGACATGTTTGGGAAAATAAACTAAGAAATGCTCACATCCACCCTGACCCTGTGAAGCTGCTCCAGCCTCCTGTGTTGACCCTGATTCCCAAGTATTTCTAGAAGGAGGGGGCAGGCCCAGCAATCCTTACCACTGCCCGGAGTACTGGAATGTTTGTGCTGGAGCCTGGACTGCGGGCTCAAACTCAGCAAGATCAGCTATGTTTTCTTCTCAAGTTTTTCCTTCCCAGAAAGGCTCTGATTGAAACCAGAAATTTGTCACGGGAGGGAACGGAACTGGCCTGGGATTTAGGACTGTGAGTACGTCAGGGTACAGGTGATGCTGCTGTAACAAGGTGACCCCAAAACACAGTGCCTTGAACAAGAGAGGGGCTGGTTTCTCTCCACACAGAGGTCTGGGCAGGGCCAGCAGGCAGCCTGACGGGGTCCAGGATCCTGGTGCCTTACACCTTTCCTTGGCCATCCCAAGGAGGCAGCTCCCACCTCGAGGTCTCATTTGGCTGCTCTAGCTCCGGCCATTGCCATCACATCCATGATTCGCTCAGTGGGGTGGGAGGGCACATGGTCTGCCAATCACAAGGCATCCTCAACTGGATTTTGCACGTAGCCCTTATGCTGACATCCCATTGTTTAGGACGTGGTCACATGGCCTTACCTACAGCAAGGGAGGCTGGGAAATGTAGTCTTTAACAGGGCAGCCATGAGCCAAGATGAACGTATTGAGGGTTTTCCAACCTGGGCATCACTGACGTTTGGGGCTGGTTACTTCTTTGTCATGGGGGCCGTCCTGTGAATTGCAGGATGTTTAGTGGCATCCCTGGCCTCTACCCACCAATGACAGTAGCATCCCCCAGTTGCAACAACCAAAAATGTCCTCAGACATTGTCAGATGTCCCCAGGGGTAAAATCACTCCTAGTTGAGAACCACCGGGCCAGATCAAGGGTTCCAGTCTCCGGTGTTCACAGCACGCAGGCAGGAGGAGGGCTGGGTTGGGCTGGGGAGAGCCCCCTCAGGAGGGGACGGCTACCTCTGGGTTCCACTCTGCCAGTGTGGTGCTGGAAAAGGCCAGTTTTTCATGTGAAATATCCTAATTGCTTACTGATGACACCTAATTAAAAACTGAAAGAAGCTGTATGGTCATGATGAATCAAATTGTGTCCCCGCCCCCAAAAAAGAAAACAGACATGTTCAAGTCCTAACAACCCCTGGAACCTGTGAAGGTGACCTTATTTGGAAATAGGGTCTTTGCAGAGGCAATCAAGTTCAGTGACGTCGTACTGGACCAGGATGGGCCCTGATTCGACAGGGCTGGTGTCCTTACAAGAAGAGACACATGAAGAGGCCACCTAAGACAGAGGCAGAGATTGGGGTGATGCGGCCACAAGCCAAGGAATGCCGGGAGGCCCCAGAAGTTGGAAGAGGCTGGAAGGACCTTCGCCTAAAGCCTCCAGAGGGAGGCAGCCCTGCCAGCACCTTGATCTGACCTCCAGCCTCCAGAACTGCGAGATTAAATTTCTCTTGCTTTGAGCCGCCCAGCTTGTGGTACTTCCTGCTGCAGCTGCGGGGACCTAATGCAGGGGGCCAACGCCTGTCTGCGTCTCTGGGCTGGAGGGCTTCCTGGAGCCCCCTGCCCATGCCCCCAGCCTGATGGGCTGGTCTGTGGGTCTGACGTCAGCGTGTCACTTGATCCCGGCTGCACGAAGTGGTTGCAAAGCTGTCAGACCCTTGCACCTGGGGTCACTGAGACAGCGAGACAGGCCAGACAGACGAGTCCAGTCACAAAGCACCGCAGTCCAAGCCTGTCACCCCCCAGAACCTGGCCGGGGGCAGGATTGGTGTTGAGAACATATAGTCGGAGGTCCCAGCTGCTTTGCTGCAGCCTCTGTGCGGTGCTGCTGGGTCCTCTCAGACCCTCAGTTTCCTCGTCTAGCAAAAGGGGAGAATCAGTTTTCCTGGGGATAGGACAAGGCCTGCCCGCATGGGTGCCGCTGAGCGGGTGTGCGCGTCACGTGGCCGTCGATGTCATGCTGGTTCACTCGGGTGACCGGCAAATACCAGTGCAGGGATCACGGTGCGTCTGGCCCCATCTGGGACCAGGGGACACAGAAAACTATGAAGGACCTGAGAACACTCGGAAAAACGCAAAGCTCTGCAGCGATGGTGAGCCTTCCTCTGCTTTGAAGGTGGTTGGGCTGGGGTCAGGGCTAGGCTTAGGGTTGGAATGATGGCTGGAGCTAAGATTCAGTTAGGGTTTAAAGTGAGTATAAAGTTAAGCATTTAGATTGGAGTTTAGCTGGGATTTGGTTGGGGGTAAGTTTGTAAATAGAATTTGTGTTGGGGTGGGTTAGGGTGAATTTTGAGGTTAGATCCAGTATTTAAGGTGCGGTTTAGACCAAGAGTAGGATGCGGTTCGGGTGGGGGTCAGGGATGGCGTGGGCTGAGGTGGGGTTAAGGCGGGCGTAGCTGGGATTTGAACCCAGGCCCATCGCTGTGGCTTCCCCGGCTCACAGAGACCAGCCTGTGTCTCTCCACAGCCTCCTTGGTCCGACCACTGAGCACCCGGGTCTTACCTTGATCGAATGCTCTGTAACCTTTGGTGTCTCACCACACCCTGCGGCTCAGTTTACCCTGCTGAATGAGTGGCTAAGCTCTGATTTCCTCAAGGCCCTCCCAGCTCTAAAAATTCTAATTAGGCAGGATCCTCTCCAGGCTCGAATTGTGAGCTATTGCTATCCAGGAACACATGAGTACAAAGATACTTTTAAAAATGGAGCAGAATAAGAGATGCATTTTGGACATTTAAAGCATCGTCACTTGGTGTGGCTGCAAGGCAGGCTGGTGTCCAGGAGGGGGCGACATCCAAGGCCCCGCTCCTCCGGACCTGTCCCAGCGCTTGAAGCTTTGGGAGGACAGAAGGAGAATTAGTGGGTCTCAAGCCTTAAACTGGGATGTCATCCTCAGCCCCCAGGGATGGCCTGGCCATCGATTCTCACCCTACCCTCCATCAACCGTCCATGGGAGCTGCCCTGAGCCCAGACCAGATTTGCAGCCTGGCCTCCAGCCTCCCCGCTGCCCCAGAGGGAGCCTTCCAGATGGAACTCTGAGCACACCCTCCCTGCTGCCTCGAGGGCAGGAGGAAGACTGAGCTGGTACCCAGAACTCACCTGGCAGTGTGGTTGGGCCCTGGCGCCTCCATCATCCATCCTGGCCTCACACGCTTTGCTCCAGGAATGCCGACTGCTCTGCTCTTCCCTGAAGGCTCCCGTGCTTCCCCACCTCCACACCTTCATGAGTGGGACCCCCCCACCCACCCAGAGAAACTTTCCCAACATGGCCTTTACAGCTCTCTCTTCCTCATCCATCAAAATTAGCTCAGCCACCTCCTCCAGGAAGCCCTCCCAGGGCTCCTAAGGACACCTAAGGGCTGCCAAGGTCCCATCATAAGAGCTCGTTATCTCACTCTCCTGGCTGCCCTTCGTACACTCAGGGCTCCTGGGGGCAGGAACCCGGGCGCTTCACCTGCAGCATCCCGGGTCCACTATAGGGTGGAATCCTTCAGAACGACATTGCATGGATATGTGAGTGAGCGAGCTAGTGAGAAACACAGGAAGAGCCCACCCACGTGTGTGTCTCCAGAGCTGGCCCTCCCGGCCCAGGCTGGGTGCCGCCCCACCATCGCCGACCCTCCCTCTGCACAATCGCCCTGTCCCTGTGAACCATCCCCCCGCCCCTCCCCCGAGTGTGCTGTCTGCTTGCTGACCCACGCTGGCCTGGGCTAGGAATGTCCATTTAGCTAAATCCACCCCTAACGTGTATGATGTGGCCGATAGGGCCTTCCATGCTTCCTGGAGACGCAAGAGCACCGGCTCTCACGCCCGTGGGGCTTGCACTTGACCTGTGAACTTGAGTCTCTGATGCCTGTTTTGCAGGCTCCTGTGAGGATTAGACAAGGTCCACGAGGTAGACCCCCGGCCGCCTGAATGTCCTGCTCGGATTCGGAGGCTGCACCGACCTCTCTCCATCGTCGCTTTAGTTTAACATAAATTCTGCTGTGGAAGCTTCCCTGGTGGAGGACGCTTTCCGGACGACTGGCCTGCTCACCGGCCATCCTGGCTTGAGCCCCACGCTGCTTAAGTGAAAACAGTAAATGCACTTGAATGTGTATGAGGGAGCCAGCGCTGCCAGGGGCCGGCCTGTGGGGAGACGTCAAGGATTGGGGTGCCATCTCCCCACATCTGCACTTGCCGACTCAGTGACACCTGCCCGGCCCGCTAGCTGCACGCAGGCCTCACCAGCAGCCGAGCTAGGCTCCTGGCCAGTGCAACCCACCAGCTCCAGACAGACAAAGAGACCCACTCGGCCCAGGGGCCGTCCACGCTGGCAGGACCCTCAATCTCCCACCCCTTATCTCCTGAGGGGCAAACGGAGGTCCAGGGCAGTCCTGGGTCAAGAGTGAGAAGGTCTGTGGGCACCTCAGCACAAAATTCTTTCTTCTCTCCCCTCCACTCCCCAGACGTACACCCTTCCCAGCTGGTCTCTGATCGGCTCCTGCAGAGGGCAAGTACTCAGATGAGGTCTGGAGGGAGGGGGCGTGGCTCAGGTATGCTCCCTGGGCAGAGATGGGCAGGCTTCCAGGTTTGTTTGGACCGGACACGTCCTTGGTTCCACCTTCCTGGTGATGCCAGTGGCGGCCAGCACCCGGGGTTTCCTGCAGCCCCTGACACTGACCATCAAATTCACGCTACTCGTTCTGGTGTCAGCTGGGAGACAGACAGAGAGAATCCAAGACCGGCCAGCATGAGAAGCCAGGGTGGGCCAAGGATGCAGGTCAGAACAGGACTGGACGGTGTGGGGCGATGACCCGTCAGATACCGCCCAGAGGCCTGGAGGGGGCAGGTCCTACCCAGCCCCCGCAAACACCGTGGCTCTGGGGGAGGCTGGGGCACTGGCAGCAGGAGGCCTGGGTTCTGGACCCCCCACTCCCAGCATGTGACATGCTGGGCTCATGGTGGAAACCAACCGCAGGGGGAAGGGAGGCAGGACAGACAGCGTCCAGGAAGGCACAGGTGCTGGGTCCCAGTGACTCAGGGCGCTGCGGTCGGGTTCAACGGAAACATTACCAAGGCCACATATGGTGGGGACCGATTTCTCTGTGTTTCATCTCCGCTCCAGGACTTGCAGACTCCCCCGCCTCCCCTCTCTGATGTTTCTAGACAGAAGTCGGCAGGGACCGCCCCGTGGGATGGGGACGCTCGCATCAGCGCTGGTGTTCGTGCAGGCCTTGAAAACCCAGTGCCCTTGTCTAATTAAGCCATTATGAGCGGGTCTCCATGGAAACCACTGTACTTGGGTACTCGACACAGATGAATATTTATTCAATTAGCG
Organism: Phocoena sinus; assembly: GCF_008692025.1. Classification (NCBI taxonomy): domain Eukaryota; kingdom Metazoa; phylum Chordata; class Mammalia; order Artiodactyla; family Phocoenidae; genus Phocoena; species Phocoena sinus. Next base: position 2,664,058 of record NC_045767.1, on the reverse strand, counting down.
GGGTGCAGGGTGCTAGGGAGACCTTGGCTTCCTGCCATGACCAGCCTGGGGGCTCCTGGGGGACTGAGTCACTTTGGGGAGGACACATCTAGGCCTGGGCCTTTCATCCACACGATCTAGTCACCGTCACCCCCGTTTTATGGAACAAACGAAGGTTCAGAGGAGTGGGGCCTCCTCCACAAGCCCAGAGGCTGAACATGAACCCCAGATGATCCCATAGCGGGCAGGGAAACCCACTCGCACAGCCTGGACACGATGGCCAAGTGGCCTTGAGCAGTTGAGTGACCTGCGCATGGCCTGTGGGTCATCCTTGATTGGGCCTATTCACAGTACCTGTCTTGGTCTGTCCAGGCAGCTGAAACAAGATGCCACAGACCCGGTGGCTTAGGCTGGAAGCCCGGGACCAGGTGTCAGCATATAAGGTCACGTCCTGGTGACGACCCTCTTCCTGGGTCATAGCCGGCGTCTTCTCACTGAGTCGTCGAGAGATGGAAGGAGTGAGGGGGGCTTTGTGGGCCTCTTCTACAAGGATACTAATCCCATCCACAAGTAGTGAATTAGAGCACCTCCCAGGCCCCGCCACAAATACCATCACACTGGGGGCTAGGATTTCAACCTGTGAATTCTGGGGGACAAGCATTAAGACCATGGCCGGACCTCCTCAAGCTGCTGGTGGCAGGGGCAATGGGGCGGAGCGTGTCCAGGGCCTGGCACAGGCTGGCACATGAAGGAGTTCTGCCGGTGCTAGATGAGGACCCAGGGGAGCCCGGCTGCGGCCCCGGGACATGCTCCTCCCAGCGGCACGTGAAGGCCAGGGGTGCGTGTCACCCCGTCCGCACTTTCCAGACTTTATGTCCGCATGCAATTCTGCATTTGTGGCTGCATTTTTGAACGGGATGTCCTGTGGGATCCCAGCCTGGGGCCCAGGTGGAGGTCAGGGGGCTGGGACCGGTCGTCAGAAACTTCTCTGAAAATTCCATCTTTTACCAGAGTGCGAGGCCCCCTGGAGGCCTGAGCTGTGCCCAGTGCCAGGCTGTGCTCCCAGGGGAACTCGCTGCTTCCCAGGTGCTGTTCAGATGCTGCTGGAGTGGGCGTGTGCACGTGCACGCCTGTGTGTCTGTGGGTGCACTGTCCATGGGGGTGCGTGCGTGTGTGCGTCTGTGTATATCTGTATGTGTGCACCTGTGCCCCCCGAGGGCTGGCTCTCAGTCGCCCGCCCTGGTGCAGGAGCTGTTCTCCTTCATAGGAAGCAGGTAGTCTACCAGTCGTTTGGCTTCTGGTTTCCCCCTGGGTACACCTTGTGTGACAGGCGAGGGGTGCCCCCTTTCCAGCTATGCCCCATTTCCGGCGACCACGGGCTCTCTGCACTGGACCTTGGTCCGAGGTTACATTTTGTAAAACTTTCGTTTTAACTGTTGCTACTTACCACCTGGCAAGTGGTGTTTGGTGCGTAAAATCCTCCAGAATTGGGGGTCTATTGTGGGAAGCCATCTTTGGCGGTAAAGGTGCAAGGTCCTGGGCATGTTCCCTTCGTTTATTTGAAGGCGGTCTTGGCGGCCCTCCGAGCAGAATTTGGGGTCACTGGGCAGAGTCTGGGTCCTGGCTCTGCTGCTTCAGCGCCCAAAGTCCCGATGTCCTCACTGTACGGGGGTGTGCGGACACCCCCAGCACAGTGCAGGCAGGCACACCTCATTTCATACAAACGCATGAGCAGGGGTCCCTCCCGTGTGCACGTGCGTGAACGTGTGCGTGGTTTGCATCTCTCTGGGTGCCCGGGGGCTATGCCTACAGCACCAGAGGCGGGTGGCCCCTAGCTAGACCCCAAGCTTCTTCCTGGCCGGGTCCCCACCCAGCAGCAGCTGTTCTGAGCCTCCGTGAAGGGCTGGCTGCTCAGCTTGGGAACAAAATCACTTGTGTCTCATTATTTACTCACCTCCAGGTCTTTCACCACCGGCGTTGTTGTTTGGGACAAAAGTGAATCATGGGGACAGACACGTAGTTAGAGAGACGGGTGCAAACACTCCTGTGTGTACGGCCAGGGCCTTCTCTCCCTGCCTCTGGGGTCTGTGCAACGTCTGTGCACCCCAGTTCTGAGCTGCCCTTTCGAGGGTTGGTTCAAAAGCCGCCAGTTTGAGGAAGGACAAATCAACTCATAAAAGGGTAGAATCAGGGTGACCCCAAAGGAAAAGCAGAGAAATACGGAGGCTCCAACGTTTCCCAGAGGCGGGCACACGTCCACTTGCCTTCGGCCCATCCCTCTGGCCTGGGAGGAGCCGCCAGGACACGGAGCCCAACCTCCTACCCAACCGTGAACGCCCCACTCCCGGTGAGGTCCAGGCTGTGTTCACCTGCCTTCAATGATGGGGCACAATGAGGGCACAGGAGACGTGCTCGTCAAGGTGAAGAAAGCTGAATCGAATCGGGCAGTGAAGAAACGAAGTTACGTCCATGGGGGGTGGCTGGGAAGAGGGACGGGACAGGCCAGGGCTCTCCCCAAACCAGTCCCCCGAGGCCATGCAGACTAGACCATGTATTGGGGCTCAGATGGCACCCCTGTCGTGCTATGAGACCCAGGTTCAAATCCTGACTCTTCCCTGTGGTAACATGCTCTCCCCGCTCAGTGTCATGGTGGGCCAAGTAGGAATAAAAATAATGACCTCTAAGGACTGCTGCGTGGACATCTGTTTTGTGGGGTTTTGTTTTGTTTTGTTTTGTTTTGTTTTCGGTACGCGGGCCTCTCACTGTTGTGGCCTCTCCCGTTGCGGAGCACAGGCTCCGGACGCGCAGGCCCAGCGGCCATGGCTCACGGGCCCAGCCGCTCCGCGGCATGTGGGATCTTCCCGGAGCGGGACGCGAACCCGTGTCCCCTGCATCGGCAGGCGGACTCTCAACCACTGCGCCACCAGGGAAGTCCTGTGGGGTTTTTTTTTAACTAAGAAAGCCAGATCTGGAACAGGATGACCCACACAAAGGTACTTCTACCCTGACTCCATCCGTTTGGCATCCAGGGACTTCTGTTTCGAGATGCCGGCTGCATACACCCCACTACCTCCTGCTCCAAATCCCACAGACAATGGCAAAGCTGTATCAGCCAGGTGAACACATTCCATGCTTGGCAGCAAGGACCAGATGCTCTGAGAGGGGAAGGTGACGGGATTGGATTGGAGAGGGAGCCCCATCACACAGCACTTCTGGGGGTTTTGCCACAAAGGACAAAGGAAGTCCTTGTCCTGCCAGGTGTGGGAAGCCAGGAGCCAGGTGCTTGGCCTCATGGGACATTTCAGGAACAGCCGGGCACCCTGACAGGCTGTCTCCCCTCCTCCTCGCCGGGGCCACGCAGCGGTGAGGGCAGGTCGCGCTTCCAGGTGGGCGGCATGAGTCCGGAGCCCGAGGCCAGGAGGGGCTCGGAGGAGAGACAGGGAACCCTCGTGTTCAGAAGACCAGCCTCTGCCCAGGAGCCCCGGGCACCGGGGTACCCAGTCTGTTCCTCAGTCTCACTAAAACTCTGAGATGTGCAGCCGCGGCCCCGGCTCTCAGCCCTCCGTGGAGCAGGCAGTGAAGACAGAGCTAGACGTCACCGTGGGAATTAGAACGGCAAGGGCAGAGGGCAGCAGGGCCAAGGATCAGGAGGCTTTTGAAGGAAGGCGAGACCATGAAGTAGAGCTGACAAACTCCCCCTGAGAGCGGAGCTATGGAACAGTCAGCATAGACCTCCCAAGTTAGACAGATGCTGCCGGAGGGCTGAGAGGAGGCACTGCAGCCATGGAACGAGAAGGGGTTGTGATATGTATACGTGTAACTGAATCACCCGGCTGTACGCTTAGAACTAACGCAACATTGTAAATCAGCTGTACTTCGATTTAAAAATAACTCCATCAATGCCGAGCAGAAGAGCTGAAGGATGAGGTGGGACGGGGGACACAGTGGACACGCATGCCCACCGGTCCGGGTCCGTGATTTTGGCATAAGGAGGATGCAGAAGAATTCGGGACCGAGGAAGAGTTTTCTCTCCGAAAGGTCGGGTCCGCTCTCTCTAACGAGGCACCGATGACTCTGTACTCTTGTCTCTGTTCCGTCCCAGCCACCAGATCTCACAGGCGCCATTTCTCTGGTGTGGCTGGTGTTTCTCCGACGGCGCACAAGCCCTGCCTGGTCACACCCTCCCTCCCGCCTGCCTCCCGTCTTTCTCCCCTGCCTCTCTCACTCCCCAACCACACCGCTGGCTTGGCGACCCCGCGCTTCCTCGTCTGTGCGGAGGGACCCCGCTGCCTATAAGACTACGTCAGCTTGCTGGGGCCGCCAAAACAAACCCCCAAACACTGGGAAGAGGGCAAAGTTCTGGAGATGATGCAAAACAAGGCGACCCTTACACTTAAAAATGGGCTTAAATGGTCCATTTTATGTTATGTGTATTTTACCGCAATCAAAAATTTAAAATAAAATACAAGGGAAAGGGGGGCTTCCCTGGTGGCGCAGTGGTTGAGAGTCCGCCTGCCGATGCGGGGGACACGGGTTTGTGACCCGGTCCGGGAAGATCCCACATGCCGCGGAGCGACTGGGCCCGTGAGCCATGGCCGCTGAGCCTGCGCGTCCGGAGCCTGTGCTCCACAGCGGGAGAGGCCACGGCAGTGAGAGGCCCGCGTACCGCAAAAAAAAAAAAAAAAAAAAATACAAGGGAAAGGCCCCCTGCGTCTCTCAGGTAAGAAGTGGCATGAACGCCCTCTCTGATAGCCGGCCTCCACCAGGGCTGCCAGGGGTCCTAGGCTCTGGGGGTGGCCCCTGCAGCTGGGCCCCGCTGAGCTGGCAGACAGGTGTGCGGGGCCCCAGCTGGCCGACTGCACCTTCTCAGTGGAGAAATCTGGTAATAACAGAAGGAAGCAGCACCCGGCCCCTCGCAGGAGTGGAATGCAGGGTGTGTAGCCCTGCTCCTGGGCTGGGCTCCGAGCTCCAGCCCAGACAACCAGGGGACTGGTCAGGCTCCAGCTGGGGGAAGCAGGGGCACCCGGTCGCTGTCTTTCCCACAACTCTGCTCTGAACCAGCTTTCTCTGGGAAGCCTGCAAACGTGGAGACCCCAGTCCCCAGTCCTGAGATCCAAGGATGGCACCCGGGAATCTGCATTTCACAAGTTCCCTGGCTGATCGCCAAGTGGACTGGGTCCACAGTTGGAGAAACTGCTTTAGAATTCCCAAGGCTTCCAGTTGTGTGATTCCACTTCACCTTTACCACAGCCCAGCAAAATAAATGTTACGAACCCTCCCTTTTAAAAATTGTTCTACAACAACTTTTTTGAAGCGTAATTTATATAACACAAATCTTAGCTATTGTAAGTGTATCTCAGAACTGCTGTGAAGATCATACAGGGTCTGGCAAGTGCCTTATAAACTGTTAAGTGCTGTACGCAGAGAGGGGTTTCTTATTAGAGTAGATTATTACTGTTTTCACTAGCTACGTTGTACTATTATTATGGCGGGGCGTTCTGGTATCGTTTATCTGAAGGGTTCCTGGAAGGGGCTGCTGGGTGGGATCGTGGTCGGCTGCAAACAGCAGAGATTTACACGTAAGCAGTATCTCGACACCTCACTTAGATACTGGTAGAGAGCAGTTTGTTGTTTTTTTAAAACTATTATTTCATTTGGAAATAATCTCAAAGTGCAGAAAAGTTATGAGACTAAAAGTAGCACAAAGCCCCACCTACCACTGACCTGGGTTCCATTATTGCTAATGTGTTACCCATTGATTTCATCTGTTGTTTCCTCCTCCCTCCTCCTCCTTTTTCCTCCCCCCCACTTCTCGCTCCCCATGAGAATGTGTGATTTTTCTCTGTTTGAGACCTAGCTGCAGGCATCACAGCCCTTCACCCTTCGAGAGCAGATGTTCTCTTGTATAACGTCAGTGAAATTATCAACACTGCTCTGATACCTTTATCTAATCTGCCACTCAAATTCCCAGTTTGCCAATTGACCCTTTCTCGCCCTCTATCCCTAGCCCGGGATCTCTCAAGGATCAGGAATTGCATTTATTTGTCTGTCTCTTTAGTTCCATTTCATCTGGTACATTTTCATAATCCTTCGTTGTCTTTTATGTCACTGACATTTTTGAAGACTCTAGTTCTGTTTTAAATAGAACGGCGCTCCTTGGGGTTTGTCTGATGTTTCCTCATGCTTAGATTCTCGCCGCAGTACCACATAGATGATGTGTCTTCCCAGATTCCTGCCTCTCACTGGTGGTGTTTTGATGCGCTGGTCAAGGAATTGTCTGATTTACCTGCCGTATAGATACTCTTTATCTCCTTGCAACTAATAGACAGTCTGGGAAGGAGACACTTTAAGACCGTGGAAGTAATCTGCTTCTCATCAAAGCCTCCCCCTAGATTTAGCAGGGCGTCTAGACCAGCACTGGGTTCAAAAGTCACCTGGATTTGTTTTTATTTCCTTTTTGGGCTTCAGTGTGCCTCTGTTCTTTATGTGAAATACAATGGAGTTTGGTTTTTACCAGTTTGCTTTCAATTTTATCTTCCACTTTCTCCTCCTCGTTAACTGAATTGAGTTGAGTGTGTCAAACACGAACCTGCTTCCAAAGGCAAACTGCACAGAAGGTGTCGTCAGAAGAGTGGCCCCGACCCCCTCCCATGGCAGGGGACAAATCCCATCGTTGCCTTGTTCGTTTGCCCTGAGTGTCTTCTTGTAAAGACAGGCAGTCTGCGTACATTTATCCTGTTCCCTTTCTTTATGACACACAAAGTGCTTGGAGGAGACCACTTTCACTGGTGTCCTAGCCCCGCCCCGCTATGAGTGTGTGACGCCGTCCCCTGTCCCCGCCTTGCGCCTGCAGCTTTCACTGTTTTGCAGTGACAAATAATGCTGTAATAAATACCTCATGCCTCTGTATTTTGTGTTGTCAGAGGCATATCTTCAGGGTGAACTCCTAGAAGTGGGGTTGCCGGGTCAAAGAGTAAAAGCACACGTAGATTTGTGAGATCTTGTCCACCCACAAAGGGGACACCAGTTTGCTTGTCACCAACAGTGTCTGAACCTGCCTGTCTCCCAGCAGCTTCACCAGCAGGGCGTGTTGTCAAACTTCTGTGTTCTTGCCAACTGGATGGATGAGAAATGGCACCTCTGCCTGGCTTCAGTCTGTATCTCTCTTATATGGAGAAGTTGAATGCCTTTTTGTTTCTCCGAGGGCCATTTTTTAAATCTCTTTTGGGGGAACTGTTTTTTCTTGTCATTTGCTCTTTTTTCTGCATGATTTTTGTGCTTCTGTCTCTCAACTTTTAAAAGTTCTTTGTATATTAGAGCCATTCACCTTTTATCTATGAAGTTCCAGGTGTTTTCTCCTAGTTTGTCTTTTAATTTGCTTATTTTTTCATGCAAAAGTGGTTTTTCTGGCAGACAAATTTATCACTAGTTTCTTTGTTGGAGCTGGGTTTTCACGCATAGCTAGAAAGCCTTTCTCTCCACTTTGCTCGCAGAAGGATTCACCTGTGTTTGCTTCTGGTATTTGTATATCGAAGCTTCGTACATCTAGAGCTCTGATCTTGTGAGTTTATTTTTCTGCCTGGTGTGAGAAAAGGATCTAAGGTTATCTTTTTCCAAACAAGGATCTGCTCGTCCTGGTACCATTTTACTTGACGGATTATGATTGCTGTGGGGAATTGAAAGACATCCTTCATCACGTGCCAGTCTCCCCTGCCGCCGTTGGCCTCCGTGGCTCCGTGGCTCGTGGGTCTGCGCCTGTGTCATCACCGCACTGCCTTCGGGAGAGGTCTGCCCAGCGTGTCGTAACGCCCGCCCCTCACTCCTTCCTCTTCGCCGCTCCCTTAGCTATTCTTGCCTGTTTATTTTTCCAGACGAATGTTAATATCAACCTCAGCTTCGTGAAAAAATGCTCCTTGGAATTTTTATTAGGAGTTCATTAAATTTATGCCCTAAATTAGGGAGAACTGACATCTTGATGATGTCGGGATGTCCTAACCTTTTTACGCTGGGTCTTCTTCGTGTCTCACAAGAGTGTTTTATGGGTTCTTTCACACGGGCTGTGCACATTTCTTGTTGAGCTGATTGCTGTGGGCCAAGGAACAGGGCTTCAGCTGCGAGCTGCTGGCTCCCCGCCTGGACCCCCTTCCCCCTCCCGCCCCTGCCCTCTGACTGGTGTGGCCACTTCAAGAGGCCCCTTGCCTCCAGCTTCTCTCTGTGTTTGGCCAGTAGGAAGCCCACGGAGAGAACAGGATGGGACGAGAGAGACTGGGGTTTACTCCCTGGCTCACTGCCTGCCTGCCAAGCCGCATAGCCAAGGCTGCAGCTTTTCCACGTCAGCTCTGTCTCTCAGCCACAGCCCTCCCTCTGGGGTCTGGCCACACTCCTTCCTGGGCTCTTCAGGCCTGGGTGATCCTGGCTCCCCTGCTGCCAGCCCCAGGGGCTTCTCTGTCCACGGCTAGTTTGCTTTGACTTCACCTGCTGCTGTGGGCCCCCTACCCTGCCCCCGGCTCTCACCTTCTTTTCTGCAGAGGGTCCACCTGGAGCCACGACCTGGGGACCCCTTACCCCCCTCTTCCTTCACATCTTTGCCTGCCTGTGCCCAGCCTCGCCTCAGACACGGGGAAAGAGGGGATGATCAGCCTCGGTCCATCCTTAGTACCCGACATGTTGAGATCCCCTCTCAAGCCCATGGTCAGCTTCACCCTCGTGCCCCTGGACACTTGGTAGCCCCCCTGCCCTCCTCCCACTGCATGTCCCCTTATCCAGACCATTCTCTCAGGGTCACCAAGGGCCTTTGCTCCCCCCTAAAATGCGAACTTCATCACGCCCTCCCCTGCTTGTCAAACCCCAGGAGACATCCCGCTCCAGATGGCAGACCAGGGCTTGTGCTTGCCTCCCATCTCCCCCTGAGACCCCACAGAACTATAGTGACAATAACAAGCCCTCAGGAGGAAAGAGCTTAGGAGGGATGTAGGTCGCCAGCCATGGGAAGTTTCAATAAACATCTGGACCATGAAGAGGATGCGAGTAGGCTGATGGATGGTACAGAAGGGAGATCTAGAGCCTAAAGTCTCCAGGAGGAGGCGGAAGCCCACCTGCCCAACAGGAGTGCGCGACGGCCCTGGGCTCAGAGTCCCCAGCAGGGAGAGGTGGGAGAGGACCACTGCCCCCAGCTCCAGCCATTTCCTCCCTTAGAGGGCATCAGGCTGCGTGCACGCCCAGATGATAAAATACCACCTGGGGGAGATGATCTATCAACAAAAATGAGCCTTCAGTAGACACTAGTGGTCCCCCAAAAGCCTTTCACACTCCGGCTCTTGGGACCACCAGTCCTGAAAGTGGTTTCTTGTCATTCTGCTAAAGCCAGGCTTCCAGAGGACTTGGCTCGTCTGACCCAGAGGAGAAACAGCTACTGAGACAACGGCAGAGGAACCTGACGGCAACCCCTCAGGTGCTCACTCCTAAACAGGAAGGCGTTGCCGGGATCCGCAGGCAGGTGGACCAGCTGCCTACAAAGGACAAACAGACCCCAGGGAAACAGACTATTGAAGGAGCCCAAAACATTTTCAGAATTGCAAGAGCACACTGCCTAGTTTTCATGCATCTGGTGTGAGGACGTTTCTCAAAGACGTACTCCAGCGAAAGCAGGGAGTAAGACCAAGATGGAGGGAGATGGGGAAACTGAGAATCAGCGAGCCCGGCTCTGTGCGGAGGTGAGGGACGGCCCAGGGCAGCACCGGGAACGGGCCTGGCCAGCCACTGGTCCACACTGGAGCAGAGGCGGAAGTCTCCGGAAAAGGCGACTTGCAGAATGGATGTTATAATGCAGAAGCAACCATTTTGAGGGAGGAAATGATGGTATAATAAAGCACATATCTAGGGCTTCCCTGGTGGCGCAGTGGTTGAGAGTCCGCCTGCCAAGGCAGGGGACACGGGTTCGTGCCCCGGTCCGGGAAGATCCCACATGCCGCGGAGCGGCTGGGCCCGTGAGCCATGGCCGCTGAGCCTGCGCGTCCAGAGCCTGTGCTCCGCAACGGGAGAGGCCACGGCAGTGAGAGGCCCACGTACCGCAAAAAATAAAAAAATAAAATAAAGCACATATCTAAAACTAAATGCCATTGAAAACTCCAGGAAAACAAGAAAGCTGTACTAGAGGGTTGGGGAACAATTAAGAGACGTGACCTTGAGCAATTGTGGATTATGAATAGAAAGAATGCATTTGGCCTGGGATCACGGGAAGTCTTGGAAATTCAGGGCCTGTGACAAGGGACCTGTGGAAAGGGGACGTCATCTCAGCACTGGCCCAGGCCAGCTCCAAAGAGTGTTTTCACCATCAGAACAATCTAAAAGTTCTTCACTGATTTTCACATTTCCAAGCCAACCTAGGGTCAGGTGTGGTCACAGGTTGGGTGTGAATGTCAACTGCTTTGACAACATAAAAATAAATAATGCTGCTGACAGAAGGGGTACAGGGAGCAGGGACACTAGTTTAGTGATTTTGTTCATCTTGTCCACTTGTCTTTGGGCTTCTGTCTGTCTCTCCACTGGAACACAAGCCCCACTGAGGAGCCCTGGTTCCCTCTTGCCTGGGCCCTCATACAGAGTCTGCGGCCAGATGGGTGCTTGGCCGCGATTCGTGGGTGACAGGACAGGACAAGCACAACGGCCACCGGGTCACCTGGGGGGAGCTGGTCACAACCACAAGGCCAGATGCCAAGTCAAACCCAAGGCCAAAGCCCACCGCTGGGCTCCCTGCTTCAGGTGCACCTCACACCTCCCCTCGTGAGCCTCCCCTGATCCCCCTCCCAACTGCCTCACCTTTGCCGTCTGCCCATGGCTGGACCTTCTCCTCTAGGGGGACTGGGGGCTCCACAAGGGCACCAGACTGGATTCATGGCTTCTAAGAGCTCAGGGCAGTACTCAAAAGCCATCGGCCAACTCGTTAGTTTCTAGTAAGTTGGGTTTGTCCACCAAGAACCTGGTGAAATCGTCTTTCCAAGCCCTACACTTTGCCTTAATTGAGGGGAATTGGGGTCCAGTTTTCAAGCCAAGTTTTATGAAGACAACTGGGTGAAATCCCCACACCTCTAGTCTAGAACAGGGTGAAGTTTTGCATCCGCCAACATGGCTGAGCCTCCAGGAGTGGCCCCCGTTGCCACTTGGGGAGCCTTGAGTGGACACCTTGTTTGTGGTCTTTGCTCTCTTTTCTGGTCATCCACCTCTGTTTTCCTAGTTTGGGAGATGGCTGATCCCCACGGCCCCAAGGTCTCTGGGTGGTCACGTGGCCTGGATTTTACTCCCCGCCCCCCCAAGTTGATTGCCCTGAGTGTAGTCAGCCGAATCTTCCCAGGGCATCTTTCCAGAGCCACGGTGCTGCTGAGCTGGGGTGACGTGGTGACCCAAGTGGACAGCAGCTGCTGTGCCTGCGTCTGTCCTGTCCCCAGATCCTCAGGGACACAGGCCCGTAAAACCTCAGGCTGTGTTTGGCCTCAGCGTTCGTAGCCGAGAGGTACTGGTGGGTACGCCCTGGGGGACACCCCTCCCTGGGGGGAACACACCTCATCCCCACCTTTCATGAGAGCCCCTTGTACTCCAGCTGTGATGATACAGGTCTTCGGGTCCCTGTCTGTGGTGGGTGCCAAGCAGAGCCTGACACACGACGGATAAATGACGGGCGTGGTCACCCCATGGTCCCCCACTGCCACTCGAAAGTCTGCACCGGGAGAACTGCAGCACTGCCCACGAGAGATCTTGGCTGTGGCTACAGGCCAGGATGGCGGTCACCTCGTGGGGACCTGCTCTGTGGCCCAGCCAGAAACACCTCATCTTATCTAATTCCTAAAGCCCCTCAGGATGGGCACAGCCCCTCCCCCCTTGGCCTCAGGCAGGTGAGGAACTCGTCTTACAGGCTTAGCCAGATTTGAACCCGGATCGCTTTGCTCCAGCTGCGTCTCTACCAGTGGGTTTGTCTCTGACATCCACCTGCGAGGCCGCAAACTGGACTGATGTTCCACTGGATACTGGGTCAGTGAGGCGTCCTGAAGGCCCCGCTGGCTCTGGTTAGAGCTGCGTCTGGATCGATGGCTTTTGGACCACTCCGGTCACTTGCAGCCCTGCCGCTTCTGTCCCAGCCACAGTCCTCTGCTGCAGGCCCCTAACTGCTTTTCATTACTTGGCCAGATCTCTCCAGAGGCAAATGAAATGCTTGAACTACCAAATTTCCTCCCCAGAGTTATACCTTTGGACCTTTTAGAAGGAGCAAACATCTTCCTTTTTTAAAATGTGAATGCCTTTAATATCCTTTCGTGAAGAAGTTGGGGATGCAGGGCTGTCTGGGGAGGATGTGGCAGCCCTTCTCTTGGGCCTGGGGGCTCCCCCGCGGAAAGGCGCCCACCCAGAGGTCCTGAGACACGTGTCAGTGCTGAGTCTGAAGTAGGATTTGGGGGGTGGGGCGGGAGACGGGGCGGAGGCGGGAGGGGCGTTTGGGTGGCCCTTGACCTGCCCCACTGCTAACCCCAGGACAGGCCTGGCCCTGGCTCTGGTTTCTGAAGCATCTCTGTGGTCCCCCTCCGGTGCCGAGCCAGTCCTGAGCCTGCTGTATACGTACCGAGAGCCCCGCCCCCTGGCAGGTGGGTGAGGGCTGCAGGTGTCAGGCTGCCCTGGCCCCAGCTTCAGCCTCTCCTTCCCCAGGACAGGGCCCACTGGCCAGCCCTGCTCAGACAAGTCCTCACCCGAGGTGGGGCCCTGCTCCCTTGAACTCCATTCCAGACTACTCGGGAGGCCCGTCCCGCCATCCCCGGGGTTCAAAACCACCTCTGCCCAGACATCCTGCCAAGAGACCCTCCCAGGGGGGCAGGTGTCAGCCAGGAGGGCAGGGGAACACCTACTATGCACGTGCACCAGGGAGGTTCTTTGTAAGCCTCCCCACGTTTAACCCTCCCCAGGGGCGGTAACCGTCTCATTCAGCACCTGGTTAATCTCTATTGAGAATTTATTCTAAACCAGGGGATGTCGAGTACATCCATTAACTCATTTGGCCTTCAAACTGACCCTCTGGGGTAGACACTGTGATCGTCCCGATTTCACAGATGAGGAACAGAGGCCCAGAGAGGTTCAGAAACTTGCCCAGAGACACACAGCGAGGAAGTAGCAGAGCCGACCTTTATACATTTTACCCACAGTCTGCCTCCTGGCTCACAGTCTCGACTGTGCTGGCACAACTGGGAATTGCACTCTCAGCCCGGGCCATGTGCCCTTCGGGGGGGACCCAGGCTCCCACAGTGTCCAAGCCTCCCTGTTCCCTTGGACCAGGGGTGGCCCCCCACCAGGCACACAGCCCACCCAGCCCTGAGACCGCGGCGACCGACTTGCTGAGCTGGTGAGCAGTCCAGCGTCCGGAAACACACTCTTCTTGATTTTCCGTTTTGCTGCCTCTCTGTCCTCAGCGAGCCCAGGCAGGAGACATGACGGTGAACAGCCAGTGCTGTCTGGGGAAGTGCCCGCCAAGTTTCCTTGGAAATGACAGCAGCTCTTCTCCCGTCCTGGAGGCGCACAGCCTCCATCGGGACCTCCACGGCTCCCGGTGCCCAGGCCTGCCCGCCCCAGGGGCTGCGCACGAGGTGTTGGGTTTGAGCCCCTGCATGAGGCTGGTCACGGCTCAGCAAGGAGCAGGACACAAGGCCATTTGCAGGAGCCCACAGCCTCCCCTCGGTCTGTAAAACAAGAAACTAATCCTGAGCGCTGCTCCCAGAAAATTACGCAGGATCGCGGGAAGGGGTGTTGGCGGGATCCAGGGCCCGTTTCTGGCAGGGAGATGACCACCCAGCAGAGACTCACAGAGAGGGGATGAGGGAACGTGAGCCCCAGAACACGGCTCATTGCCGACTGCCCGAAGGAACCAGAGTCAGCTCGTGGGCTGGGGACCGCGGCCATCCCTGCCTGAGTTCTCCTGAGACAATCAAGCCTGGGCTCCCGGCAGGGCTGAGCCTGCAAGGGAGGTGGCGCCCGGCTAGGTCACCCTCCTAGCGGAGAACTCGCTTCTCGCGGGGGCTGCTCTGCTGACCCCCTGCTTCTCCGAGAGCCCCTGTCCCCAGCCCTGTCAATGCTGGGCGGTCACAGGGGTAGGACGGGCACCACGAAAGCAATTCCGCACGAGGAGCTGATTTCTTAATTGTAATTGCCTTTTTCCCCCAAAGTGGAAGGTCGAAACCTGGCTGAGTGAGCCGGCTAGTTAATCAGACCTTGTTACGCAGGGCACAGTGGAGGGGTAAGGAGAAAGCGCGGGCAGCCCCCAGACGGGGCTGGCAACCTCGTGAGTTCCAGCTTCTCGCTGGGCACCAGGACCATGGTGCAGCTGCCCGGGAGGCTCAGTGCAGGGAGAGCCGGGCTCCACCCTGCTCCTGAGACGCCCATGGGCGCCCCGCCAGCCACTTGCCCCCAAGGCTCACTTTCTTCCAGCTGAAGGGATTGTGCACCCTCAGCCCTCCCCCCTCCCCCCGCCCTGCACCCCTGCCCCAGAGGCTGCGCTGTGGATGCCCTCGGTGTGGGCAGATGCAGGGGCGGCCCCGGGGGTTCTGCTCTAGGTGGGTGTGGCCCAAAGCGTGTGACACCCTCTCTGCTGCATGGCTATGGAGGAAAACCACGGTGAAGGGGACAGAGGTGGAAACCCAGCTGCCGCAGGGCTGAGGCTGGGGCGCGCCGCCCACTGGTGTGTGTGCACGCATCTTTGCCTAGAGCAGTTTTAGGCTCACAGCAAAATGAGCACAGACATTTCCCATAAACCACCTCCCCCAAGCTCAACATCCACGCCAGGGGGTACATTTTGTAAACGCCCTGGCCTATGTCTCCGCGTCACTGTGGATAGAAATGGAGAATCGACTGACTTCCTCCTGAACCCCAAGAAGCCGAGACAGAGGACCAACGGGCGGGGGGTCTCGGGTTCGTCATGGTGCCGTCAAGCCCCAGCCGCCCCGAAGGATCTGGGCTGAGGATGTACAGGGGTAGCGTGTCCTGTGAGACCCCCCTCGGGAATGCAGGAGAGCGGGACCAGCCCCCAGGACCACCCCAGAGCCAGGGAGCGGAAGTGGCCCAAGACCCACAAGAACCAGGACCCCCCCACCACCTGCATTTGTTTCTCGGCGGGAGGAGGGTCTGTCTGCCTGCTGGTCTTTGGGGACCACAACAGCGGGAGGGTGGGGTCACAGCACGTCGTGACTTGGAGGTGGGGAAAGAGCTCCAATGTTAGGAGTAGCAGCGTGAAAGGAAGTGGGAGGTGGGAGGAGAGGGAAAGCGCGTGGCCCTGGGGGCTGAGATGAGGCCCGATGGATCCCTCCGAGGCCCTCCCAGCTTCCAGGGGGCCGGGACCAGTGTGAGCTGTGCTTTCGGGGCATCAGTGCCTGAGCTTTTTGCTTTACGAGGAGGCATTCAGCAACAGGCGTGTTGGCTCGGCCACGCTGGGAATGAAAGGCGGCGCACATGGGAATCCCAGAGCTTCAAATATTCACGGGCCTGCTCCATCCTCCCCGACATCCTGTCCTCGGCAGCCCATAGCAGCTGTTAGCTGGGGATGGGCACTAAAACTCGAGCAACAAAGACGGGAATTCAGTCCAAAACACCGTTGGCACCTTCACCTCTGAGATCTCGCGGAAATTCGATGATCGATTTATCGGTGACTTTAATGGAATATTATCTCCTTCTCTTTTGAAATCAATTTCACCAAAGCCAAAGCTTTAGATAAGGTTAGATAGCTACTGAAATGCCAGGGGTGGGGGTCAACCAACAAACAACAGGCTTTGTCTGGAATTGACTGAGGGAGAAGGGGGAGGAGTCACAGAACTGGGAACCCTAGACGGTTCTGTGGCCTCAGGAGAGAGCAGGACCCAGGTTTACTCATCAACCCCTGACACAGGGGAATGGCAGTAAATGCTAGTGAGTGGCTGTGAGCACACGTGAGTGAAGGGATGAATGAGTGGGTGTGCAAGAAGCGAGCCTGGGGCTTCCCTGGTGGTCGAGGGTCCGCCCGCCGATGCGGGGGACGCGGGTTCGCGCCCCGGTCCGGGAAGATCCCACGTGCCGCGGAGCGGCTGGGCCCGTGAGCCGTGGCCGCTGCGCCTGCGCGTCCGGAGCCTGTGCCCCGCAACGGGAGAGGCCGCAGCGGTGAGAGGCCCGCGCGCCGCAAAGAAAAAAAGCGAGCCTGTTAACCTCCATCACTGGCGTGATAACACTTGCTTTGCCTGCCTCAGAGGCATGAACTCAAGAGCCAGTGATGCCAAAGCTCTTCCAGGTGGGCCACTGTGACCATCTGGATCATCTCCGGGGGTGCAAGACCTGCTGGGGAGAAGCACGCCCCGCTTCTACGATCTGACTCCTACCCTGGCCCAGGCACCCGAGGGATGACAAGGGTTAAGAATATCCCGGCTCTGTCTACGTGGAGGAGAGACAGACACACGGTCCTGCCCTCGAGAAGCTCAGTCTATAGGGGTGGGAAGCCTGCACAAAACGAAAGGCAGAGGAGCCAGTCAAATTCTCGAGCAGTGGAGGGAGGAGTCTTCCCAGAGGGGTTCTTTTCGGGGGAATCACAAAACTTTTCCCCTGTTTTCATGAATTCCCACTCTCTGCCTACGGGCAGGAATACCAGGTGAGGCGCGAACCAGGTGCCAATGCTGGGGCGGAGGCAGGCAGAGTGAGGGAACCGACTTCCAAGGTCACCGCCGACTCTGGCCTTGAAGTCTGACTGTTGTGAGGCCCCCGTGAGCTGCAGGGCCCTCCTCTAGGGAGCGAGGGGACACCTGCAAGAGGCTGAACACCACACCTGGGCTAATTCAGAGGTAGGATGCTGTGGTCCACTGCGCGGGGCAGGCAGGGCCCCAGGAGGAGAGCGAGGCTTGGGGGCGGTGTGGCAAGGCCGGCATGCACCGCGTGCACCCCGGGCATCACGGCGGTACTAGGAGGACGACCAGGCTTGTACCATAAACCCGTCGGAGGAAAGGGGAGAGCTCGGCATTCTGGCTCAGGGCCATCGCCCGCTCCCTGACTTGTCGGGGAGCTGGAGCTGGGCCGGGAGGAGTGGCCCCCATGGGTGGGAGGAGAGGAGAGGCTGCTCCGCCTGGGCTGGGGGTCATCCCCCCACAGGGGCTGGGCCCTGAGACCACGGCCAGCGAGATGAGCCCTGAGCCACTGGTAACCAGCTCCAGGCTGCAGGAAACGTGCATGGATCTCTGTCAGCCTCCGCAGGGCTGGGGGCAAGCAGGATGCCGCATCTGGCTTGTCCCTTTTCTGATTACAAAAACAAGCCGTTCCCACTGCAGTGATCTGGGGAAACATAAGAAAAGGCAATGAACGTCAAAACCACCTGCACTCCACCCACCTGTGCAGCTACGGCCGTGGACGTGGCAGAGGCGGGGTCTCTCCTGGGGCACGAGCTGGGTAGGACGGCACGAGGCTCCTGCAATTGGCATCAGGTCATCCTGCCCCAGATCAACGTCCTCAGGCCACGAGTGGACTGAAAAGCCACGTCTGGGCTTGAATTACGTGGAGAAAAGTGTAAATGCGGGCGAGGTGAGGTCCCTGAGACCAGCCGAGAGACTGCCTGCTCGCTCGGGGGTCTCCGGTGGCCTGGCGCCCCGCCATCTTCGGGGACGATGGGACACCCTCCAGTTGTCCTGAGGGGGCTGGAGGAGCATGTACCCAACACGCGGGCCAGTGGCTGACCCTGCTGCCAGGGCCCCAGGATCCCTTACTGGGTGAGTCTGGAGAGCAGGCAGAGGTGACCTCACGGGGGAAGAGCCACAAGCATCCCGGCACAAGGCTCCCTTGCAGATCTGAGAGCATACTCCACGCCCCAGAGACCCTCCTTCTGGGTTGACAGGGAGAAGATGGGAGTCTGAGGCCCAGGGAGGGGCAGTCTTGCCCAAGGTCACAGGCTGGCTGGGGACGGCACAGCTCTGAGTGGACAAAAGCCTGTGCGTGGGTGGTCAGGTGCAGGAGAAAACCACCGAGGTCACATGGCCGTGGGGAACGATGCTTTCTGGTGTTACTATGACTTTTTTGTTCCCTAGAAAACAAGAGATGAACATCCCATCAGCTGGGTTTAGGGCTGAGGTTTAAATGTTTTGATTTAAGCTGCACTTAACTGGGGAGAAGTTTGCACCAGTTGACACAGCCTGCCTGGAGGCTGGTTTTTATGTCGACTGGACTCTCTGCCCTCCGAGGGAGGGTCAAGTAAATGAGCCCATGGTAACTAATTCGAGGCCGTGAGCAGGGACTAATTCCACCCTCTCTCTCGTCTTTTTTGCGGCCCGGGGTCAAGGGGCTAAGAAAGGCACACTTTCGCTTCTCGGGGGTGAGGGGCTGCCCCAGGGCTGTGGGCTGCTCGGATGCAGCCCTGAGACCCAACCCACCCCAGCCTTCCCCGACGGCTGCCCTCCTGAGTGCACATCCGTGTGCATGTCCAGGGAGAGTTCTGGCCTGGGGGCAGGGACTGGATGGGGGGCAGGGAAGGAGGACGACTGATGGGTAGACTGTGGGCCTGGCACTCATCGGGCCCAGCCTGAGGCCTGTCTGTGCTGCTTACTACCAGTCGAGCACCCTCGGTGGAAAGTTGCTCAGCTGTTCCATGCCTCCGTTTACCCTCCGTAAAACAGGAGTGGGGACCATGTTTATCTCTGAGCTTGGCATGTGCTAGCGTTAGGGCCCCCTCCCCGACTCTGTTCGTCTCCCTTTGTCACTGTTGTCCTTATTGAGGGCCTGGAGGGTGGAGAGAGAAGATGGGGAGGTTGGGGGCGTCTGGCAGGGGCCGCCCTGGATGTGCCCACCTGGTGCACAGCTCTGCCTTCCAGGCCCCCGGCAGAACCATCAGCCGGGGCGCGGTTACTACAGAGCCCAGTCACACAGCCCCAGGCAGATGGCTGGACCCAGAGCAGTCATTTTCCTTCAAAACGCCTTTCCCAGCAAGATGTCCAAATGTGAGGACGCCAGCCTGCGCTGACACGTTGTGGTTGTGACACATTTTAAATAACTTTCACTAATTGTGCTCCTTGCTCATCTCTTCCTACCATTTCATAAATTGCGTTTCATTGTTTTGGGGCGATTGTTTAAAAATAAATTGTTACCTAGAATCCTTCTCCAGGCGTCTGCCCACACGCGCGTCGGGTGACGCATCCCGAGGTGGCTGGGCCAGCCTCGCTTCTGTCTGTTTGCCTCGATAGCACCTCGCTGGATGCGGGCAGTTCCAACAGAAGCCTGAAGCTGGTGTTGCCAACGTCGTCCCCAAGCCAGAAGATGAACCCAGCCGAGCTGGCGAGCGCCGGCGAGCATCCACGCGGGAGGTGCCGGTTCCCACGCCAGGCATCTCGCGTGCATTCTTTTATTTCATCCTTGCAAGAACCCACAAGAAAGGTTCTTTCCCATAAGGAAGTGGGGGCTCAGAAAGGTGCCCGACGTGAAAACCTCCGCCGTTCCCTCCCTCCTCTTCCTCATTTCCGTGCCCTGCACCACCGACCAGCTCTGCGCCCTCAACCAGCTCTGCGCCCTCATCCCATCCCATCCTCGCCAGGAGGGGCCCAGCTTCCTCAGAGTACAAACGAGGCCGTTTCCTTGGCAATGAGGTCTTTCCGCCTCTCTGGGCAGGGCTGGCTTCACTGCCAGAAGCCCCTCCTGAGACCCCCTCTCTCTGTGCACCCCTCAGGGTCCCACCCTCGGGGGCCGTGGGCGGAATTTTAAGCTCAAGAGGTATTCTTAAAAAGCACCCATGTGCCTTCCTTAAACCTCCTAAAATAATCGCAGTGAAGCAATTACTCCCTTTAAGGCGTTTGGAGGTGTTGACATCCAGGCTCCCGTTTTCCGTGATGAAACCTAGTCACTGTGTACTGCAGAGCCCGCTTGGGGGCAGCTCGGCCTTCAAGGCCACTCCTTCCACAGGTGCTCGCGCCCGTGGGTGCGCCCGCCCGTGGGTGCGCCCGGGGTGCCCCTCCCCTCTTCTCTCGCCTCCACCCACACCTCGCAGGCTTGTCAGGGAGCCTGAGGATAAGAGGAACCGCAAAGGGAGGGGAGGTCAGCACTTCCAGGTCCCAGCAGATGTGGAGGACTTCACGGAGCAGGCGTGTCCCGACGTGGCCGCTTCCCAAAGCCACTCTGGTCAGTGGTCAGCGGGGGCAGGTCCTCTGGTCTCTGTGTCCCCCCTGCCCCGTCCCTCTCCCTTCTTCCTCACTCCTCACGGAGCACCTCCTCCGTGCATCAAGGCAGCCGCTGCCCTCGGGAGCTCCAGCACGTAGACAGACAGCCACCGCGGCACCGTGCACGGCTGCGGCGGGGTGGGGTGCAGGGTCACAGTGGGGGGCTTGTCACAATCTTGGGGAGCCAGAGAGCCTTTCTAGATGAGGCAGGTAAACACAGACAACCGTGTGGCAAGGCCCCTCCCTCAACGGCCTGGCCAATGGAGGGCGGTGGAGAGGACAGAGTGTGCGCCCTGACCTTGACCCTCGAAAGGCCAGGCCGCCGCACTTCTGTGCATCACCCGTGGGGAGCTTCTGACCCCACCCCACTCCCGCCCCGTGAGGAGAGCATGCTGGGGTGGATGGGGACACATGCGGCAGAGCCGGCCTGAACCCACGGCCTGGAGCCCCGGCCACGCTCGGCTCGGAGCAGCCAAGCCCTAGCCAAATGCAGGCTCGTGAGCGAGAAGCAAACTCTGTCTGCGGCAGGTAAGCCGCTGCGTTACAGTGGTTTATAGGCAGCAGCGGTAAGTGACCGGAGCTAACCCACGCAAGGTGACACTTGCTCTGGACCCTTAAATCCAGCAGGGCGTGGCCGGGTGGGGAAGGGCACCCAGGCAAAGGGAATGATGCAAACAGGGAAGGAGGGTGCTGGACCACCCGGGCCCCACCCACGCCGCACACCCCTCTCACTCTGCAGGCTGCTCCTCAGCCCGTGAGCACCCTCAGGGTCGGGCCAGCAAGGGTGGGAGGTGCACCAAACAAGAGAGTCCCGCCACCCGCCCCAGCCCCACCCACTGAGCTCTGAGAGCCTCCTCCCTCGGAGGCCATCCCTTATCTAAGGACTCCTCTTAAGGACACCTGAGCTCCTGTACTCTCCCCACAAGGAGTGTGGGCTGCAGCCCAAACAGATGAGCCTTGATTCTCCACCCAGCACCACGCCCGATTCCCCATCCCATCTCCTCACCTGACTCTCCACTCAGCATCCCCCAACCTCCATCCCATCTCCTCACCTGGCTCTCCACCCAACCCCCCCATTCTCCATCCCATCTCCTCACCTGGCTCTCCACCCAGCGCCCCCATCCTCCATCCCATCTCCTCACCTGGCTCTCCACCCAGCGCCCCCATCCTCCATCCAATCTCTTCACCTGGCTCTCCACCCAGCGCCCCCATCCTCCATCCCATCTCCTCACCTGGCTCTCCACCCAGCGCCCCCATCCTCCATCCAATCTCTTCACCTGGCTCTCCACCCAGCCCCCCCAACCTCCATCCCATCTCCTCACCTGACTCTCCACCCAGCGCTCATCTCTGGGCCTTCGCCTATCCTATTCCCTCCACCTGGAACGACAGACCTCTCTTTGCCCCTCCTTCCCACTGCCCCCTCTGCCTGTGTTGCTCCCCGTCCGTCAGAACCTTGTTCCCATGCCACCCCGTGTAGGCTGGGTCTCTGACTGGGCAGCAGTGGCCTCGCCCATCTGGTCAGCAGCCCTCTACCACCACCCAAAGGCCGCAAGCTCTTTTTGCCTTGTGACAAAATCAGGCATTGGTCAGGGGAGTGACACTGCAGGCCAGGTGCTTAAATGTGGTGTCACCTGGACTGCCAGGGCCCAGGCAGGATGCAGATTCCCAGTCACGCCTGCAGAGAACCAAAGGTGGGCCCCAGGGTCTGTACTTCTTCCTCTGCACACTTGGAGAAGCGCCCCAGGCGACCAGAAGGGCCTCTGTCTGCCTCACCCTTGCACCCCCTCCCACACCCAGTGGGGTCCGCAGCGGCCTGTTTGTCCAATGACACCGGCCCCCTCCAGCATCCGAGCCCTGTGGCCAGAGCACACTCCAAGCGCTCAGACTTAGAGATGAAGAAAAATGAGCTGTTTCGCCCTGGAGGGGAAGGACTCCATTCTGGCTCCATTACTTGGCTAACTGACTCCACTGTGTCCTGGAGCCCTGCCTGGGACCCAGGAGGATGGGGGGACACAGAGCAAACAGGCACAGGTGCGCAAGACCTCCTCGTGGGAACTGTCCGACCTTCCCCGCCCGCCCGCTGCCCCCTAACCTGTCAGGCCCACCCCTGCCCCCACCCTGGGATCCCGGGATTCATCCCCGGAGGTGGGCCCTGATGGACCAGGCCGCCTCAGAGGCCTAAGGGCCCCTCCACTCTCGTGCAAACCAGGAGACCTCCCCCAGTTTCCGCTCCCCCAGGCTTGCAGGTCCCAGCAGCCTGCGCTTCCTTCTCCAGGCCATCATTCAGGAGCCCGCAGGCCAAGCTCACTCCCTGCACAGTCTCCACCTCGAGCACAAACTTTACCCAGCTACACGGCGCCCTGGGCACCTCTGTCAACGTTATCCCAAGCAGAGCCCGGGAGTCCACAGGCCCCGTGCAGCTGTCATGCAGCTGTGCCCCCACCCAAACCAGGACCCGGGGCCCAGCCTCAGGGTGCACCAGCCACGGGGCTGCTCCACGGGGAGCTGGGTTGTGGGGGACGGTTATGGCTGCACGGACAGCCCAAGTTTTCTTCTCCCGGCTTTTAGATGCCTGGAGCAGACACACGTACTTAAATCTGAAGAACGAAAGTCGGTAGACTCCGATTCCTAATAGCATTTGTTACTGAACCATCCTGCTGTTCTCGGCACGGAGAGTGGAAATTTTACGCCTTGCGAGAGAGACCTCTTACTTCTCCCAGGCCTCGAACAGAAAAGCCTGAATCATTCCGAAACAAATTAACTCCCAATTAACCAGCTTATCTCAAAAGGGGCAAAAAGAGGAAAGTAAACACTAAATTGATTCCTTCCATGGATTTAAACATCACTTTAAACGACGGAGCGGATACTGACACACACCCAGGCATGAAAACCCGAGGGCTGGTAATTAGCCCTGCCTTGCGAAGCAACCACTTAGTGACTTGTTAAGTAAAGCACCAATTTCTCAGATAAATAAACCATTCTTAACTCGGCTATAAACTGATTTTTTATGTTTACTTAAATTGGAGCACAGCTATTCCAGCACATTCTTATTTTATCTCTTCCAAATGACAGAATCAAAAATTCTAGCTTACGTATTTGCTTTCCCTGCCCCCGCCTTCAAATTTACTCTGTCCTCGTTCACTGATTCTGAAATATCTCCCAGGTCTGCTCTGTCCTGGGCACGGTGCTGGGCCCCAGGGGGTGAACATTAGTGGATAAATCACCTAAGATCTCTCTACACTTATTGTCCTGCCTCCAGCCCATAGAAAAGACCAGAGAAATCTAAGATACGCCCGAAATCCTTTAGCAGTGCTGGAAAGCAGGGATGAGTGCCCTCTGAAGACCCCAAACTGTGCAGCTCACGTGGACTGACCCGAGGAAGGCCCAGGGCAGTGCCGGACTCGACACTGGCAAAGCCAGGAAGGAGAGGGGACGGCCACCACGAGGACACAGAGGTTGGAAAGGCCCGGTGGATGTAGGGACGAGCAGGTGCAGGGTGAGGGTGGGTGGTGACGGGAAAGGAAGCACAGCGCAGCTCAGGAAGACTTGGGCACCTCATCAGGGTGCTCGGAGATACTTTTGTGAGCCGTGGGGGACATCAGCACAGGCTTTTAAGCAGTTAGGGAGCTATTCCAGTGAATGATTTTCATTCTCCCAGATGAAAATGACTATAAAGGCAGTCCATGATTGCAGCAAGAATTTCAGATAATATGGAAAAACATAAGAAAATGGAAATCACTCCAAATCTCACCACCCGGAAATAAGAATCTCGCTAACTTTCTGATAAACGTCCTTCCAGACATTGACCTCCGAATGTGCATATAGGTCCCTCTGTATCAACGAACTTGCACTCTACCTGATGTTCTGTAAGCTGCCGTTATGTCTTGGATGACTTTCCGTGGCATTGGACACAGACCTGCCCATCACTGGAAACAGCCACATGTGACGGATGCCCTGGAGAAGCACATGTAGGTTTGTCCAGCTTTTCGGTGTCACAAACAACACTGCAACCAGCGTCCCCCGGCACAGAACCCTGCCAGCGGGAGGACAGCAGGGTCAGGGAACAAACAAACTTCAGGGACTTCCCTGGTGGCGCAGTGGTTAAGAATCCGCCTGCCAGTGCAGGGCACGCGGGTTCGAGCCCTGGTCCGGGAAGATCTCACATGCCGCGAAGCCACTAAGCCCGTGCGCCCCAACTACTGAGCCTGCACTCTAGAGCCCGTGAGCCACAACTACTGAAGTCCACACACCTAGAGCCCATGCTCTGCAACAAGAGAAGCCACCGCAGTGAGAAGTCCTGCTCACCGCAACTAGAGAAAGCCACATGCAGCAACAAAGATGCAACACAGCCAAATAAATAAATACATACATAAATAAATCTTTTTTTTTTTTTAAAAAAAAAAAGAAGACACCTTCAGGACGGTCGCCTTCAGGACGGACGTCTCCAGGGAGAAAACTGGGCTGGACCAGCCACCTGCCACATGAAACACAGAGGATAATGAGTTCTCGCGTGATTTTGTGAAAAGTTCAGGGGAAGCATTAGTGATGGAAACATAAGAAGATGTAAAATGTAGCCCCCAAAGACCTCACTTCCGGGAGAGAGGGAAAAATACTGACAGAGACACAACATTTGACTAGAGAATTGAGGTACCGATGAGCCTCATTTAAAAGATTTAATCCATATGTTGACGGGTTGATTAATACTGAATAGTAATTGAACCCTAAAGGCGCTTCCCCTCTATGGGTGGGGGGGCTCTGAGAGAATTCAACGTGCATCTGTCACCGTGGAAGAGGCGGTATCTACAAAGAAAAATCGACACACGGCAGGAAAACATGTCATTTGGAAATAGGGAGGGAAGTGTCAGACCAATAAAACCAAAACAGACGAAAAGTCGAAAGACTTTGCTTTCAGGGAGGGGGGATCAGCGTGGGGGAGGCCGAGAGACAGATGGTTTCTATGATAAACCTGGAAGAATGGTCTGGCTTTTGGAATGAGGTACTTAACACTGTTTCAAGGAAATGAAGGTAAGACAGCATTCAAGGGGCACTTGCTGACTTAGCTGGTCAGGAGTGTCTGGTCCCTGGTCACGTGGCTTCTGTCTGGAAATGGCGTCCAAGAGCAGGGTCCTCCTGGGACTCCCCTGAGCTCGGGCCTAGCTCACCATTGGAGGCCAGCGCCCCAGACTCCGACTTCAGTGGTGCCGACCAGACCACGGCCAGCGAGAGCCTCAGGAAGGAGGCCCCGGGGCCCTTCCTGGACCAGGGGCTGGTCTGAGGGAGGCTTTGGCAAGTGTAGGCACACGGATCAGAGATGCCATCCAGGTGGGGAGACGGAGACCAGAGGGGCCCTGTAGACGGGAAGGAGGCCGTGGTGTTGGCAGGACGTCAGAGGCCACCTGACGGGAATGGAGGGACCAGGGTTGCAGATAATTTGTTTAACTGACTCCTGAGACGAGACTGCAGCCTCGCTCACTCTGGTGGAATCCTTCCCAAATTTGGGACTAGAAAGCAATTGTGTAAAGTGCTTTAAAAACAGATGCTCAGAAACACCTCCTGGTCCCTGCCCCAAGGAGGGAAAAACCCCGACTCCAGGGTCTTCAGACGCCTGTCCGCTGGTCAGAGGGCGGAGGCCACCTCCTATTCAGGGTGCAGAACACGGAAACAGCTCTTCCCGAAAGCCCTCAGCCAGCATCCACTCAGCATGCCCCAGCCCCCTGCCAGGGCTCACCCAAGGTCTGAGATCCTGCTGGGGCCTGGGCCCGCAGCTACAGTGCCTTGGTCACCTCTGCTCTGCCCCCAGTCCTGTGCATGGTTCAGGGGCATCCGAAGGCCCAGCCCGGCCAGCACGACCCCTTGCTAGCACAGGTGCTCCTCCTGGGGTGGGGAACAGGCGGCCTATGTCACATGACCTCCCCAGGGCCCCAGAGATCCCCTGCTTGAGTCGGGAGTCACCATGGAGCACCGGGCAATGAGATGTCCCAAGGATGTTCAGGGTCCCTAGACAGTGAGTCTAAGGTCCGACGGGGGCGGGGTGGGGGGGGAACACGGCAGGGTCTCTGGGAATGTGGCCAGCACCTGGCCAGATGCCTCCACTCTGCCGGCTGCATCCCCACGTCTTCTGAGAAGGTACCCAGAGGGAGAGGGTGGTGCCCTGACAAAGGTCAGGGGTGGGGCCTGACCCCAGTCTGAGAAGACTCCCAAAGCGGAGGGTGGGTCTGCCTGAGGGGCAGAGGCTGGCACCTGAGGACGCGGCCACTTTGCGCATCACCTGTCACAGAGCACACGACTCTGAGACTCCACGTCCAGCCGGGGGTCCTGGGCACACGGCCGGGGTCATAGAGAACCGGGCTGGTGGGTCACCTTGGGGCACGTGGGCCCCTCCCTTGGGGATGCTGCATGTGACACAGAGGAAGAGGGGCACCAGATGACGTGCCAGGCCCCCACCCCAGGCCTCCACCCTCAGCAATTCAGAGCCCCCAGGCCAGGGGAGGCCAGCGAGAAGCGGGCAGAGATGTACAGCTCCCTGGGAGCCCGGACGCTCGAGAACATTGAGGTGGGACCCCTGGCAGCCGCTCAGGAGGTGAGGGTGGCCGCCTGGGACATTCAAGCTATTGGTGTCCCTTCAATGAGAACCTGCAGAGTTTACTAAAAATGCAGATATCCAGGCCCAGCTCCAGCAATTCTGATCCAGGGGCCCCAGAGTGGGTCCAGGGATCTGCGTTTCATTTGATCTGTTTGCAGTGTTTCCGTGGATCATGGAAGTCTTTAAGCCGCCGCTCACGCTGTTTCCCGCCTGTAACATCCTTCCTGCCCCTCTCCTCCCCTCCCCTCCCCCTCCTCCTCCTTCAGATGTCAAATGTCCACTTTGCCTTCAAGACCCAGTTTCAATGTGACCTCGGGGAGACCAAGTGTCTCCGCAAGTTCCCCAGGCTAGGGGCCCCCTTGTGCCGAGCACTGACCACACAGTGTGGTAACCCCGTGGGGGTGCCCCGCACACAGTAGGCCCTCAGTAGAGGTGATGGTTGGGCAAATCTATTCCCACAGGTTCTAGAAGCAGCAGTGGTAACGGCCACACAGCCACCCTGGGTGCAAAGTCCCAAGGCCCAGGGTGGGGGCGGGCACAGCGGGTGCTTCTCTGGGGTTGGAGACACGCCTCTGGAAAGTTCCCTCCCGTCGGCCCCCCAGTCATGGCTCTGCAGCTCGCTTGGCCTAGCCCAGCAGAGGCAGTCAAACTTGGCTGGGATCAGAGCTCGGCGGGCCCAGTCCATCCCCACCACCCGCTGCCCCCCGGGACCAGACCCCCTTCCCCGGGATGGGAGCGCAGGACAGTCCCTGGGGCTGCTGCCGGGAGAAAGGAAGGAACAGTAAACATGCCTGATGCAGCCTGAAGACGGGCCAGACTCCACGGAGACGCTGGAAAACTCCCCCTATGCTCAGAGCCAAATGGCAGGGAATTAAACCCAGTTTGGACATAGAGCCAGGATGCCCGCGCCTCGGGGGCCATGGAGATGCTCTGTCCCGCCCCAGAGGGGCGTGGCGGCTCAGTGCCCAGAGAAGGAAGCGCAGGACTTGGGCCCTTGCTCTGCGCCCCGTGCACGTGGGCAAACCCAGGCAGGCAGCGTGACCCTAACCGCAGCCCTCGTGCGGCCCTCACTCTGCACGCGGCCTGTGTTCACACGCTGACCCCTCGTGGGCCCCCTCGAGGCGGTCATCACCCCCCTCGTTAGGTGGGGGGCCCGCCCTCAGGCTGGTGCGTCCAGTCATGGGCGCCGGCGCCCACCTGGCTCTCCCTGGAGGTTCAGGCTGGGCTCGGGCTCTCCGGCCCCCACCGACGTGCACATTTCCTCGGGCTCTCCGGCCTTTTGGAAGTTGACCCGCGCGTGCAGGCCACCAGCGGAGGACTGGGGAGGGATCCAGCAGGGAGCTGTCTGCCGATGGAACAGACTCGGTCCCTGCAAAGACACGCTCACCCCGCCTGGAGCGCCCGGGAGGGTGCCCGGGGCCCCTGGGGTCAGCTAGCCGTGGGCCGGCTCTCCTCCACGGCGCTCAGGACAATGCCAGCCCAGGGCAGGGCCTGGGCGTCGTGCCCTCGGGCGCCCGGCTGGAAGTCGCAAGACAGTGGAGTGTGGAAGTCCCTCCCTGGGTCAGCCCCTTGGGCCCCCCCGGGGCTGTGTGTGTGGGGCGAGGGGATCGGGGTGAAGCCTGGAGTGCAGGATCTCAGATCTGTTACCAGAGGCCTGCGATGGATTTTGGTCCCTGTAATTTCCTGATCTAAACCCATTCGTCTTGTTGACACTGTATGTGTAAGGCTGAGGCCAGGCTGCCTGCAAGGGCCCCAGGTTAGGGCCTCTGGGTCAGAGGGGCGCTTACTCATTCATTCAACCACACCCATCTGCCCTGTCCCCAGCTCAAGGGCTGAAGGGAGGTCCCCACGGGCGTGAGGACTGTGGGCCTCGAGGGGCCTCGGTCCCTCTCCACGGACGAGAGAGGGAGCCTCAGAGACAGCGCTACCTGGCACCTCCATGGGCCTCACCTCACCTTCCCAGCCACCCTGCCAGGGAGGGATCCACACACATCTTATAGGAAAGGAAGCTTCCCTCAACTCTAGCCTCGAGTTTTTAAAGTAATAATAAACAATCATCTACTCGATAATCACGTCAATAACTTCCACCTCTGTTTGCGTGGCTCCTGGCACCTCTACTAAATGAGTAAATGAATAAATGAGACTTACGTTCTTCTCCATTTTGCCTGGGAGCTACCAGGGCTGCCAGGGGATGGTGATGTGCGTCCACGTCCAGAGGGCAGCTGGGGAAGTTCTGTCTTCCAGCAGTGACCGCCACAGAGGGGCAACCATGCCGCGTGCGCACAGCCGTGGACTCGCTCAGGCTGCCTGGCCTGAAGGGGTGAGCAGTGGGTGTTGGCTTCTTCTTCCTGGGCCGTGTGAGCGTCACCAGCCAGCTGGCTCCAAACAGCCGAGATCTACTGTCTCACGGTCTGGAGGCTGCAAAATCAAAACCACGGTGTCGGCAGGGCTGGTTCCCTCCAAGGCTCTGACTTCCTTGTCTCTTCCAGCTTCCGGGGGCTGCTGGCGTCCTGTGTTCCCGGGCTCGTGGCCGCATCGCTCCGAGCTGCCCTCCACGGTAACGTGGCCGCCTCCCTGTGTGTCCCCTCCTCTTCTTACAGGGACACTGGCCATTGGGTATAGGGCCCGCCCTAGTCCAGGGTGACCCCATGTAAACCGATTACATCCACTAAGACCCCATTCCACATTCTGAGGTTCCGGGTGGATATGAATTTGGGGGGGGCTGTTTAGCCCAGCCCAGGAGGAGACTGTCAGCTGTCCCCGCTTGACGGGAGATGTGAGCTGGACCCGCGTGGGCCACGGTCCACCTCCTCGCCACATGGAACCACTTCACACACGTTGGGGAGCAGAGCCCCCAGGGCCCCCGTGGGCTCCTAATCTCGAGGGCAGCTCAGAGGCCGAGTCAGTGGGCGACGACCTGCAGGCCTGTCTGCACTTGGTCTGGGGCCTCCTAAGGTCATCCCCAGCCGAGTCCAGTGTCTCTGTTTCCCTTTTTTCCCATCCCTTCAGAAGACCCATCAGAGCCTCCAGCTGGCACTGACAAGGTCGTTTCAGCCACCACGATGCCCCCAACCCACTGCCTGTTGTTCAGAACCAGTGACCGAGCGTACAGCGCCGGGCAGCTGCGTGGGGGCCGGGATGAAAGGAGACGGTCCCTCTCCTGAGAGACCAGGGCTGTGGCCAGAGGGTTGCGGGGGCTGTGTCCTCTCAGGCACTACTGCTCACTTTCCAGGCTCGGGGAGGGACAGGGATTTCTTCCTGCTTGTAGCCTGGACAGAAACCAGCGGGTCCCTCTGCCCAGCCCCGCAGACGCAGCACTGAGACGCTTTCTCCGCCCAGTGTCTGCGCGTGTGCGTGTGCCCCCACGTGACGCAGGTGCGCGGGTGGGATGGGAGCTCGCCCCACGCCTTCAGCCCTGGACCAGAGGGGTTGTGTCTTATCCCAGATCAGCGAGGAGGGGTGTAAACCCTCCGAGCAGGGGGAGCAACGTGCCCCGAGCTGTATCTCGAGCTCGGGCTGAGGCCCAGTCGTCCATTCACTTAATTCAGAGTTTGCATCTTCTCACCAACAGCAGGGAGCACGGAACCTTCGCGGCCCTCTCAGAGCTCCAGGTGGGGCAGGGCAGGGGCCGGGACGGAGCTGATCATCCCGCTGGGCATGAGGGTCAGTTCCCAAGAGTCGAGAGCCTTTGCACGGGGCCGAGCTTGGTTCCGGGAAAGCCAGCCCTCGCCAGGTGAGCTGGCCTTGGGGGCTCCGGCCAGCAGGGGTTTGAGGCTGAACAACGGTAGCCTGTAGGGGACGTCCCCATCCCCTGGACCCTCGGCCACTCTTCTCCCCCTTTGCTCCTGCCACTGCCGACCTGTGACCACATGGCCTGGGGCCGATCCGTCTCACACCCTGGAAGCCCCAGAAGCTTCCACGACTTCCAGTCTCGGGCAAGGGGCCGCCGCACCCACACCTGTGGAAGGCGCGGCTGGTACACCTTAGGTTAACCCCCCACACGGCAATCGCTGACCCTGGTGACAGGAGGTGGGAGGGAGCCAGCATCGAAGCCCCCCACCCCCGCCTCCCTGGATCCTTCCAAGGACTCCGGCAGGTGAGGGGCCTGGTGGACCTGTCTGGAGACGCCCCACGTGGCTCCGGCATCTGCTCAGCAGTGACGCTAGGGCGGTGAGGCGTTGCCTGGCACTGCTCCCTGTTCTCTCCAGCCTCCCTCCCCTCCTCCCGCCCTCTTGCTGCCCTGAGACCACCCCTCCTATTTAAACCTTGGGCCCTAATCCCTGCCTCAGGCTCTGCCTTCCAGGGAGCTCAGCTGAGACAAGGAGGTCGGGAAGGGAACAGGCTGTGCAAAGGCTCCATGCACGAGGGGCAGGACTTGGGGGCATCCAGTGGGGCCAGAGCGGTGGGGGGCAGCCAAGGCAGGGCCTCGTGGGATACGGGAACGGGCCCGGGCGTGGGGTCGGCCATCCTAGGTCGAATCCCAGCTCTGTCATTTCCAGGCTCCCTGTGGCGGCTGCTTCAGCCTCCGAGTGGCAGCCGCTGCGTATAGAGGAAGGCCAAGACCCCACCTCTCAGGGCTGCTGCAGGGTGGGAGAGGTGAGTCTGCTTCTAGGGAGGGCTGGCTTCCTGTCTCTGGCTTCTCCACGCGGCCCAGGACCCTAGATCTGCAGCCAAGACGCCATCAGCCCTGAGGCAGGGCAACCCCAAAGGCAGAAGGCAGGTGCACCACGCGGCTCGCCTCCCGGACCTGCTTCCAGCTCTCTATCTGCACCCCTTGTACAAGTCGGGATACTTGTACATCTGCTTCTGATCTGCCAGTGGCCGTGCACCGGCCAAGGCTGCCCTGAGCCTTTCCTCCGTTTTTTCACGTTTGTTTGTTGGCTTTGGTTTACTCAGGAAACATTTTTTTTAAAACCAAGGCTAGTGAACCACGGTGTGGAGTTCAGATATGGAGTTCAAGTTTGGGTCAAAATAACCATCTATGGATTCATGATGGCTCAGGGCTCAAAAGAGTAATTCCATCTCTGCCCCTATCACACAGGTGTGCATACACACCCTGCAGACAGACATACACATGCACATAGGTGGCTTGAACGGAGATTCCCTGACCCCCTTCCTCCCCCCGGACACAGGAAAGGGGGAAGAGGCTGAGTAGGGGCCCAGGGGACAGAAAATATGACTGAATTGTGACTCCACTGGGGCCAGGCCTATACCCATGGGTTGCTGGAACCCTGGATGAATCTCTCCCACCCTGTGCACCTCAGTCTCCACATCTGTGAAATGGGATCATCCCTGCCTCCCAGGATGCTGGGAGAAGCAGTTGAGAAGATGAAAGAAAATGCCTTTCCAGGTGCTAAATGCAGTGCTGCCGAGGTCAAAAAGCAGTGGCCGCCCACCCCCGCCCCGTGATGACAATGCAGCCACCCTATGCTGGGGCCCCAGGGACCAGGAGGCAGGCTGTGGATCAGCCACAGTCCCAGCACCTGTGTGAATCCAGCACAATTGGGACGTGCTGTGTGATCTTGGGGAAGCGCCTGCCCTCTCTGGGCCTCAGGATCCCTTCACCTTAGAGCAGCCACTGCCGTCTTCCAAGAGAGAGCTCAGGGGAGCCAGGGCCTGTGCTGGGGCCACCCAGCGCTTCCTCTCTGTGCAGCGAGACAAAGAAACTGGGGACAGGACTGGAGAATGAGGCCCAAAACCAGGGCGACGGCTCTCAATCTGTGCTTATACGTGCAGTCGTTCATCGTATGTGTCAACCTGATGGGTGGCTGGATGTTTGGTCAAAACGATTCTGTGTGTGTCTGCGAGGGGGTTCCTGGATGAACTTAGCTTTTAGATCACTTGACAGAGTAAAGCAGACAGCCCTCCCCAGCGTGGGTGGGCCTCGTCCGATCACTTGAAGGTTGTAGAAGTGACTGCATTTACAAAATACCTTGACAGCAACACCTAGATGAGTGTTTGAATCACTGGGGACTGTGGCCTGGCCGAGCTGACCCCTAAAACTGACCATCACAGTGGGGCAGAGACCACAGCTGGCTCGGGATCAGCAGGCCCAATTCCAGGACCAGCTGTCAAGGCTTGTGCCGCCTGGGGCCTGGTGCTCTTGGCATGGCCTCGGTTTCCTCACCAGTAAGCGGGAGACCCTGTCCCTGGGTGAGCCATCCCAGAGGGTCTCCCCTGTGTGGGGACAGCAGGGGAGAAAAGACCTAGTCCCCACTCTGGGTCAGGAAGGGTCTTCTGGGTTTTGATGTCTGTGTAGGAGTCTGCTGGGCAGCCCAGGTTGGGAGTGTGTGCCAGGTGGCCAGGTAGGGGACGAGCACAGGGAATGAGGGAGGGTCACCCCCACATCAGCCTTCCTTCTGTTCAGGGGTATGGGCTGACTCTTGTCCCCTCCCCCTGACGCCTGCCCAGGTTTGGGGGAGGGGAGGGAAGGGCTCATTCTCAACTGCTAATTTGACAGTGAAATTTCCTCTCAGGGGCTGCCCAAAGCTCACAGCATGATTTCCAGCCCTGAACTGTGAAGACTCCAGCCCGAAGCTGGCCAGGAACTGGAACCCCGCCCAGGAAGGAGGGAGGATGTGCCAGTGAGTTAGTCCTGGCTGAGGCCACAGAAACTAGCCAGAGGCCTGCCCTCAACATCAGCACCCTCATGGTGACCCCAGGACCCCGTGGTGAGCGGACACGTTCTGGGACGTCCCCCAAGGCAGCAGCCTCCCTGCTCAGCGCAAGTGCGGGGTCAACTGTGCAATACTTCTCATCATATGCACGTGTGAAGTGGATGCTCAAACAAAGCCACCACCTCCAACAGCCGGGTGAGATACTGAGAAGGAACGGTCCGAAGACACCAGCGTCGGGGCCTGGCACTTTGGAGGTGCAAAAGATATCCATCCATCCACCCATCCACCTGCTTTTCCATTGACCCATCTACCCATTAATCCATCCATCCACCCATTCATCCACTTGCCTATTCATCCATCATCCACCCCTCTCTCTAGCCATCTACCCATCTGTGCAACCATCCATTCACCCATTCATTACCCATCCACCCACCCACCCACCACCCACCCATCCATCCATCCATCATCCGTTCACCCACCACCCACCCACCTACCCATCCACCCATCCTGCCAGC
The DNA here is from genome assembly GCF_008692025.1 of Phocoena sinus. Classification (NCBI taxonomy): domain Eukaryota; kingdom Metazoa; phylum Chordata; class Mammalia; order Artiodactyla; family Phocoenidae; genus Phocoena; species Phocoena sinus. The sequence goes on along the minus strand of NC_045767.1, from coordinate 2,630,193 downwards.
CAGCCAGTCAGCTAGCCATCATCCATCATTCATCAATCTGTCCATCCACTCATGCATCCATCATCCATCTATCATCCACCTATCCATCCACCCACCCACCCACACATCCATTATCCATCCATCCACCCATCTACGCATCCATCCATCCATCCATCCACCCATCCACCCATCCATCCATCCAGCCATCCACCCA